>NW_024423786.1:20054223-20282563 GCF_017311325.1 Ursus maritimus
AAAAAAAAAAAAAAAAAACCAAAAAATGAAACAAAACAAAAAAAAAAACCCCTACAGAGTTCAAAAGAGCTGTAAGAAACCATTTTTACAATCTGTTCCACTGGGTAACAGATTGAATTTAGCCTCAGCTGGTGATTTTTGTCTCCTTAATTATGGGCAATAACAACACTTTAAATTGATATGGTACTTTTAATTTTGCAAAAGATGGTCAAGTTCATTTATCAACTGATCCACTTTGTTTCACTGTGCTATAATTTTCAACTGTTAGTCCAAGACAGCAGGCTAGCACATTATACAGAAAGGCATGCTAAGAAAAGTTGTCAATATATCTTTTTTTCTTCTAAACAGGATTCAGGTGATGATGACATGATTTAAAGAAAAGTATCTGATACAATTCAGTCCCCAGAGACAAAATATCTACATTTAGGTAAATGAATAGAGAAAACTTGATAATATGAAAAAACTTTTTTTTTAAAATTTCACTTGCATGTTGTAAGTATAAAAATGCAAACCAAAGCCAACTAAGAATGACTGGGGAATGAACTTTGCTCTGTGTTTCTCTCTGTGAGTGTAGGCTTTGAGAGTTTACTGTGCTCTAAGGGTTCCAGAAGATACTGGAACAGGATTAAGTACAAGGGGCTTAGAACTGATTTTTGAAAGATACATGCTGTGCTTGGCTATAGAAGCGTCTTTATCTGGTTTATAAAAAAAAAAAAAAATTCAGATACTCACCATAATAAGGAAGTGATAGTTACGTCGGCAAACCCTTCAACTGTAAGACTTGCTAAATGGTGTTTAAAACAGCAGGAGAGCCTTTGTCTGTACATTTTGTATTTCTGTTTTGAATTGTATGAGATAAGATTATATGGCATATTTTTAAATTATGTGACAAAGGAACGCAAAACTCTTAAAATATATGAGGCTCTAAACTTATAATTAGATATTTCACTATATAAAGAGACAAGTTTGTAAAATCAAATTAATGGAGACGTGCTTACCCAATTTTGGAAGGTAAATCAAAGAACTAAGGCTACAGGATATGGAATTTCCACCCAGGAATAAAATATGAAGATAAATTAGTCAATGAGAGGCGTGTGTATACCCAAAATATGTACTGAGTGATATTTTTTCATGTTTGAAAAGAAGAAAGCATTATCAAATAACTACAAATGGCTCTTCTAGCAAGGATTTTTGCACCAAACTTGCAAAAAAAATGCAGCCTGTGATTAGTCACAGTTCACACTTTGTTTGGTCTCCATGCATTGTGTTCCATAACACTAGCCATTTCTCTTCCAAATTTGATGCTGCACAGATCGAAGCACCAAACTGGAGGTTTGTTCTCTTTCAATATGCTCAACAAAATTACTGTGGTCATTGCCTATTGCCCCAAGATTGAGGTCTGTGGGTCTTCCTTTCTGTAACTTCCATGAGCTTTCTATCTGTAATGGCAGAAGAAAAGAAGAAACCCAGGTCTGCAGTCTTGTATAACTCCAGGGGCAACATTCACATTTTAGTCCAAGTGAATCTCTAGCACTGTTTATATAGACCACAGTGTGAGTGGTGCTTTAGGAATGATGCAAATGCCCTCAAGTTAGGTTAAGCTCTAGAAATTAACAAAAGTAGGTAAGGTTATATCAAGAACTTAGAGCATTTTTCTGCTGTTTGGTGTTCTCTCTCCACCTTTACAAGAGTCGGACACTTCCATCTCATCTTCCTGGCTTTGCTTGGCCCCACAGTTCAAGGAGCTAATAGGACAGACCAGATTGGAAAATCCAAATGACCTAACATGGACCAGGGTGTGGCTACCTGGCCCGTGCTGCAAACAGCTACGGCCATAGAAGTGGTTTCATGTGGTTTACTTAGCAAGAGACAGAATCTCTGAGAAAAATTTATGGATCAGGCAGGCAAGTTGGTTACTGAGCTTTCTGTGGTTACATAGATAATGCTAGATTTTTTTCAGGAGAGTCTATAATCTCTAAGAATATTCCCATTATGCAGGAATCATTCACCCTGAGATAGTTACTCTTCCATGATAGTAAACTACTTCTCTTCATGAGTAGATTTTATTATTTATCTTAAAATATTTGTTTCCTCTCCCTGTGAGTGAATTATAGTTTCCTGCTCCATTGAAATCAGGCTTGGCCATGTGACTTGCCTTAGCCTGTGAAATGCTTGTGAAAAAGGTGGCTGTCATTTATGAGCAGAAGCTGTAAGAACCATCACGCATTTTCCTCACTCCTCCTTTCCTTCTGCTATAATAGAAACAACATGTTAGAAAGTCCTCCCTGTAGCTTAGATCAGAGTGATGAGCCAGATGTGATGATTTCTGCCTTTTGATGGAAATGTTTATCCATTAATATTTAATGCAATTATCAATATGATTTCATTTAGATATTTCATTCTATTGTTTTTTTTCTCTTTTCCTCACTGCCTTTCGTTTGTCTATTTCCCCTTTCCTGCCTTCTTTCTGGTAATAATACAGAAACTCTTGCTTCTGTTATAGACCTACAGAGTGTTGATGATTTTGTTTTAGCAGGCAATTAGCTTGGACAGACTCAGATGGTGAACTCTGTGTTGCCTACGGAAGGTAGCAGCTCACATCTCAGTGCACTTGTCTTAGCTTTCCTCCAAGCTGCTTTAAGTCTGCCACACAAATTGTTCGGGGGTCAGAGACTTGGGGCAACTTTTAGGCACAGAATTGGTGGCCCTTCTGTTCTGGCTTGCTCGTTTCTAGAATTCCTTTCTCACTTTCCAGCAGCAATGACTGGCTCAGAATCTATGGTTCTTCAGGTCAGAAAGACAGCAGATTTTCTAGTAGAATTTTAGCTCATCCAGGCTGCAACTTCAGCCTGATCTCATGCTGAAATGGGAAACTCAAGTCATCATCACCTCTGATGATGATTCTTCCAAGTTTTGACTCCCTTCCAAAATCTGCCTGCTTTTGCTCACTCTCCATAGACTCTGGGTAGTTTTTGTTGTTGTTTTGTTTTTAATGTATTTTGTTCAGAGTTCAGAGTCATTTTCTGCAGGAAGAGCAATCTATTTGGAACCTACTATGCCATACTTGAAGTAGGACTCTCTAAAGCCAGTTCTGAGATAGGTACATAATGAGAATCAGAAATAAGCTTTTATGATTGAAAGTCTTTGAGATTTGAGGGTATATATGTTCTTACAGCCTGATTTACCGTAAACTGAAATTAGCCAGCTAGGGCAATCTGGGGTATTACTGTTTAACTATTTCACACCTGTACTTGTAAAATCCACTCAAAAGCAAATGAGTTTTCCCCAATCATTCTGATTTTATGAATTTTGCTTTTCTACTGACACTGTTAACATCCTCTAAGTGGTACTCTTTCCTTCTTAATTTCCACTATGATCATGAAGAATAATGCTCCTTAAATTGAGAAGATTTTCTTTCCACGTCTCCACATTTCATCCTTATCACTGAAATCACAAGGTTTGAAGACCAGGATTCACAAACTAAATTGAATGCATGTCTATCATACTGAGTCACTAACAGAATTGGACCTGGTAAATTATGAAATACTTCATTTAAAAGCAAATAATTAATTGATTTTGGTTAAAACGTGGTAACATGCAGAAGGGTAGAAAATAGAAATAAACAGAAATTAGGCAAAAGAAAGCATTTTTCTTGGGATTGCCATTTCAATGTTTACTTCCCCTAAAATTGATTGAGTAGAAAATAGGTCTTTCTACTGTGATACAGTTAAGCAGATCTTTGACACGGTTGTTGCATATTATATATGTTATTGCCTTTAATAGGAATGCAAGATGATGGATATGAAAGCTTCAAAATTCAAGTACATAGTTTTCTCTCTTAGTTGATTAAAATCAGGAAACATACACTCACACACAAACATAAATACACACAAACACACACATTTATTTATTTATTCCCTAAGATAGTTACTTTGCAGTTTAGGGTCTAACTGGTAATAAAATTTCTTCATAAAAGTCTATAGGAGAGTTGTAGATTAGAAAAGTCTTTTGGGGTGCCTGTCAGTTAAGCTCAGTCAGTTAAGCAGCTGACTCTTGATTTTGGCTCAGGTCAATGATAGGGTCCTGGGATTGAGTTTGGCATTGGGCTCCCTGCTCAGGGGAGAATCTACTTAAGGATTCTCTCCCTCTGTCCCTCCCCCAACTTGCTCACTCTCTCTAAAATAAATAAATAAAATCTTAAAAAAACAAAAGAAAAATCTTTTGGAAGTGAATCACAGCCTTTGAATATTGTTAATTTGCACTTAAATTAGGAGTAAAGTCTGGGAGGCTGACCCCAGGGGATATCCTATAGGCATCCTCCCAACTTGCTTTTTCTTATTTGAACACTCATCTGTAACTCCTTTTAAAGAGTCTGAACATATGTCCATAAAACTAAACTCATTGTGTTTATTTTTGTCCTTTATATATTTTCATCAGATTCAGCCAACTCTTTATTCAACAGATATTTTTTTTCAACAAGTATTTATTAAATGGCTACTTTGTGCCAAGCACTGAGGATACAAGAATGAATGAGACAAAATTTCAACCTTTCATGGTGCTTCCATTCTAGAGGAGAGAGAGACAATACATTTGTTTGGTCATTTCACATTGTAAAAGATGCTGTGAAAAAACATAAAGCAGGTTAAGGAGCTAGAATCCACTGGAACCCTCTTTTGCTCTGTAATTTCTTCACCTGTGCATCATCACTAATCACAGTGACCGTTCTGAACTGTAAGTAAGCCCTGCAGGAGAGATGGATGGTTTACCCACATTCTGCTTCTATACACCCAAATCCAACCCACGTCATCGACACTGCTCTCAGCAAGGACACCAATAACCTCCTCGTTTCTAAATCCATTGAACACGTCTCGCTCTTTTTCTGAGTTCAGTCCTCTGAGGCAGCTGACATCGTTCCCCATTTCCTTGACGAGCTCTCCTGAGCTGGACATCTCTGGTCACGTTTTCTTGGCTTCCTCTGGAGTCTCCTCTTGATCCGGCTGTCCAGGCATTGTATTCTGGCATTGTGGAGCCTGAGAGGGCTGGGCCCTCGACCCTCTGTTCTTCTTCTCTGACATGCTCTCCTTGACACATCTCATGCACCCCCACACCTGCTTTATTACTCACCTCCAGTGGTTCAAAAGTATGTCTCTTCTGCTGAGCTATTATTCCCGAACTCCAGACTTGTGTCACCAACAGCCTTAAAGCACATCTGGATGTGTCCCAGGTTTCTCAACTTCAGTATGTTCAAAACTGAATTCACCATCCCTACTTCCTCCCCACCATCCCCTACCTCCTGCCTTCTCCTTCCTATCCATTCCCCATCTCAGGAAATGGCAGCACACTCTAATCCTCAGCTGCCCAAGCCAGACAGCTGGGAGCCATCTTTCTCCCTCACCCTCCACATCCACTTTGGTACAATGTACAGTCAACCGCTTTGATATTGGTCAAACCTGTCCCCCTGGCTTCATTCCCACTCCCACTCCCTTAGACCAGGCTGCAGTGTGGTCTACACATTCTCAGATCTGCCCTTTCATATCCCCCCCTTCACAATGCAGCCTGGATAGCTTTCTAAGCTCTAACCTGATTATGGTTGCCCGAGGCTTAAAGCCCCTCAGAGCTTCCTTCAGGAAAAAGACTATTGCACACAAACCTCCCCACCTTTATAGATTCTTTTAACTTCCTCCTTTCTGGAGGAGCTCAGCTCTGCTGGCTGGGCCCAAGTTGAAGGGGTGGGCCTGCATGGCCTTCCAGTCTTACACACCAACCTCCACTTCTAGAATTCCATGAAATGCCGCACAATGGGGCATAAGGTCTGGCTTCCCAGGCAGTGCCAGGTGATGCAAACAGAAAGATGGAGAAGTTAACTCCCAAAGGATATCCCTCGAATAAAGTAAAGTGGAAGATGGAGGGTTGCTGAGCAGAGAAGTTTCCCCTTCTTGCTACTTTTGTGGACTGTGATAAAGAGGGGCTTCTTGCAACAATTGAAGCAAAGTCCCTTGTCCCAAGCAGATTCACTTGCTTGAGTTAGTTACCTGCTGTGTCTGATTTGGGCTCATTATAACATGGTGGCCGCCAAGACCATGTGTTACAGTTCCCTCACATGGCTCTGCTTCTGCATTTGCCTTACCTCCCTTTCTAACTTACCCCACTGCCTTGGGCTTGTATCTCCCACATTAAGTGTCAATGGTTTCTTTCTTGCCTCAGGCTGCACTTTCTAGAGGCCCTGTGCTTAGACCAGACCAAACTTCCTGGCCACTGTTTAGCTCCCTGGCTCTAGAGTCTGCTTTCCTCGCTCTGTGAACATTTGCCCAGCTCCCACCCTCGGCAGCATGATGACCATGGCATATTCTCTCTTTCCTCCTGCAGGCCTCTGTAGGGTGCTCTCGTGTCTCCCCGAGGGAAGCCTCATGTCTCATCCGGAAGCATTCCTTGACACCACTGTTGCACCAACTGGTTTAGGCACCATGTTTCAATGCTCCCATGGTGCGGGCACTGTTTTTTCACCTGTTAAGTGCTCCTCACCCGGCCTGATGATCGCTGTTTGGCTGGTCTGTCTTTCCTCCTAGACAGGACGTTTTTCACTTGTGTCCTTCCAGCACCTGGCACAACAGTTGACCCATAAGGGCCTGATGATATTTAATGAATGACTGAATGGACAAACACATGTTTTCAAAAACGGATAAATTTTATGTAAAAGACTACACCAGCAATAAAGTTGAGCTAGTGTTTGATTATTTCCTGAGAAAGATTTAGTATACTTTTTTTTCCTAAAAAAGGGAAGCATATTCCATTCTTGTTTTATTGTGGTGGTGGTAGTAGTGGTGGTGTATATATGTGTCATTGTGAACCTTCATACTATTAAATACTGAATGTTCAATGGTAGGGTTTAGTGCTAGGTGTAAGTTTGGCTCCAGAGCCAGGCAGCCGGTATTGAAATCCCAGCTCTCTCGCTGACCTATTTTGGGTGTGTGTGTGTGTGTCCTTGACATACACCTGCACAAAGATTTCCTCATCTGAAAATGAGGCTAATAACAATCTGTACCTCATAGGATTGTTTAGAAGTGTAAATAAGTAAAATAGCCAAAGACTTTTGTACAAGGTTTGACACAGTGATGAGTGTTGGCTATCATTACTATTATTATTTGAAGAAGGCACTTTTATTATCACCCCCTAAATAATTTTAAAGTCCATTAGGTAGAATGTTTCTGGTTGCAAGGTACTAAAAAGCCCATCCTAATGACTTATGCAAAAAGGCAATATATTATCTGACGTAACTAGAAAGAATGGAACTAGCAAAGATACTATCAAATAGCTGGCTTACTCCATCTCTCTGCTCCATTTTCTCGCGATGATCGAAATGTATTCTGGAGTACCACGTGATTGCACCCTGCCTTCAGGAGCAATTGGATCTATATGCTTCTTTGTTCTCAACCATCTGATGGTAGAGGGAAAAACCACACCCAACGCATGAAATATAAATCTTTCCTTCATTCTGATTGGGCCAGCCTTAGTTATGTAACCAATCAGAAACACAGAATCGGAGCTAAGGAAGGGATGGTGTGTGATTGGCTGAGACTGCTTAAGATCCACTCCTAGAACCTAGTCTTGGGTTCCGTTCTCCTGAGTGGTGAGACATGTGGACTCGTGCATACTTGGCCAGAATCTGGGATCTGTTAAGAAGAAAGAAACGGGTGAATGGAGGCCGACTGGACAATCAACAGTATTGACTACATGTGCTATTGTTGTCAGAAAATAGGGAGATGCTTCTATTCATCAAAAAGCATGAATTCTAACCCATTGCATTAGGCTTAGAAACTATGTTACCAGGTGTAAAAAATAAAACTACATATTTAAATAGATATATATATCCATTTAAATGTGTATAGCTAATATTTACTGAGAGGTTGCTTTGTGCGAGACACTGTGAGTCCTTTACATTCACTGTTCCCTTCAATCTTCACAAACACCCCCTTCAGTGATAAGGCAATACTTACGGAGCGCATACCATATTTCAGGCACTGCCTAGTCACTAGGAAGATAGTAAGGGTCAATAAAGATCAAAACCTCTTTCTCTCATGTGCCCTCCATTCTATAAATAGGGAACTGCAGCCCAGAGGGATTGAATGAGTTGCGCCATATCACAGAGCTTGAATGTGACAGAGTTGGGATTTGAACTTGAGGAGTCCAACTCCAACGCCAAGAGTGAGTTGTAACAGGAAAATGTTTGGCTCCAAGCGAAGTCATGTAAATGTGAAGTAAGGTATTAACTGAAATTCAGTCACAGTACCTGCCAGTCTCAGACTCCCTTCTTTCAAGCTTCTGCTCTCTGTGGTTGGGAAGAGGCGTTGCTCCAGGGCTCAGGCGCCATGACCTGCAGCGGAGCACCCAGGACCATGAAAGGTAGACAGCACTAGAAAGAGCATAACAAACAGAAACTATGAGCACTGAGGACCCAGGAAATTTCTGCATAGATTTAAACTCCCCATAGGAATTCACCCTTCTTCCCCAACCTCCACTCTCATCGATAGTAACTTCGTTTAATGTCACCTGTAGCTTTGCTTCTGGGATGCCATTGTAGCCCGCCTGCTTACCAAAAGGAAGGTTTTGTGGCATCTAGTAGGGTGAGACTCCTATGCTTGTCAGTGGGCACCTGACGCTAATTGAGGAATGAGACGCATTTTAAAATCTTAGTCCATCTCATATAATATGGATCCATCATCTCAAATTTAAGTGAAAATTTAATATCCAACTTTGACTAGGTTACTTTGAATTTGAGCTCCACTAAGTAGAATCAAACCTATATAGAGAATTAGTAAATAATTGTCACTGAAACATATGAACTTGACTGAACTCAAATGTCTCTTTTCACTAGAACTGATTGTTTGGTCAAGTTTAGCATTGTTTTGTCTGTTTTCTAAAGAATCTTGCAGAGGTTTTCAAGCACCCACTATGTGTCAGTCACCGTACTAGGCACTGGTGAATAGAAATAAGATGGTTTGTTTTCTGGAAGCAGACTATGAGACAAAAATTCTGGTGAAAATGATTTAAGGCAGTGTTCCCAGGAGACCCTCATAAAGCAGAGGGAGGGTTTGGGAGGACAGAGCAAGCAAAGGAAGAAGGCAAGCCAGATGGTGCTCTCAGGCAAAACCCTAGCCTCTGTCCATTCCTGCAGGGGGCTGTGGAGAGTAACTACAGCTCTGAGTTGTCTCCAACAACTAGCACATTACTAGCACTCACGGGCTTCAGGCCATCCCTGTGAATGGAAACGCTTACGCGTTATCTGGCTCCCCGCACAGGCAGAGTGAAGCCTGGGAGCAGTCCTGCCCCCGGGTCTACTGTTAGCAGCAAAGGTATAAGGCGTCTAGGGCAGGAAAGCACAGAAACCAGAAGAAGGATGGGAGGCCAGCTGGGCAGAGCACAGACCGGGCTGCTGCCTGCTCCTTACAAAGTTTAGCATTTACTGGGTTGGGGAGAGGGACCAGTAGCAAGAAAATAGATGTCATTATCAAATATGGTAAGTGCACATGGGGAAGGAACGGAGTGTGATTTTTAGAGACTAACGGGTGAGGATCTAGTTGGTATGATCACCAGAGGTGGACATTCTCAGCCTGCAGGCACCCTTTACCCTTTGCCCTTCTCCCTTCTTCCCCAGGGCTGTCGATGGGGCAGCCATCTTACCACCCTGAGGGGACATGCATGGGGACAAAAGTTCTAAGAAGGGCTGGGTGGAAGGGTGGAACAATCCCTTGTCTCTGATGGCATCATGGAACCAGTGTACCATCCTGGATAGTCACCTCCAGACTTCTATTCTGTGAGGAAAACAAGACTCCTATTTGTTGAAGCCAGAGGAAATTGGATTTTTCTGTTACATGCAGCCAAATGTATTTATTTTTTTAAAGATTTCATTTATTTATTTTAGAGTCAGAGAGAGAGAGAGCACGAGCAGGGGGAGGATTGGGGGGGACAAGCAGACTCCCCGCTGAGCTCAATGCCTGATTTGGGGCTCGATCCCAGGACCCTGAGATCATCACCTGAGCTGAAATTAAGAGTTGGACATTTAACCGACTCAGTCACCCAGGTTCTCCTGCCGAATTTAATCTTAAGCATCTCCCAAGCTTTGGAGGAGGGGTTGACCTTCTAGAAGAGAAGATCAGTTTCATAGGAAGGAAGAAGCAGAGGGTAAATACAGAAGTAGGTTGGAAGGTTTCTCACATTAGCTTCTCTACAGAGATACAGGGTCATTATGACACTTCAACAGAATAGCACTCAACAGACCAAGTACAAGAACGTGGTTTATTATCTCTGTGGGAATCTTCACCTGCAGCAATGAGTTCGTTCAACCCAGGCTTTCTCAACATCAGCACTAGTAACATTTGGGGCCGGATCATTCCTTTCTGTAGAGGCTGCCCTATGCCTTGTAGGATGTTTCCCAGCATCCCTGGCCTCTACCCACTAGTGGCCGAATAGCACCCCCTCCCCCTAGTTGCCTAGTTGTGACAAATAAAAATGTCTCCAGAGATTACTAATGTCCCCTGGGGGCCAAATTCACACCCAGTTGAATGCCACTGGTTTAACCTGTGATCTTTTTCTTTCAAAATGCTATTTAAAACCTCTAAGTTCTATCTACAAACTTTACAATTAATGATAAATTATAGGGGCACCGGGGTGGCTCAGTCCGTTAAAAATCTACCATCAGCTCAGGTTGTGTTCCTGGAGTCCTAGAATGGAGTCCCGCATCAGGCTCCTTGCTCAGCGGGGGCCCTGCTTCTCCCTCTCCCTCTGCCTGCTGCTCCCCCTGCTTGTGCGCTCTCTCTCTCTGTCAAATAAATAAATAAATAAATAAATAAATAAAATCTTTTTTAAAAATGATAAATTATATTTAAACTACAAGAGGGCTATGAAGAAAACAATCTTCTTTTGTTCCTTTGGCCTACCTTCTTTTAAACTTCTCGAAAACAAAATCTTCCTTTATCAAAAAAATAATAATAATAATACAAATCACAGAAGAAACTCACTTTAAGTGTACCTTAGGTAAGTCGTTCTTCACCATGTATCTCAGTTTCCAAAACTGCAAATGGAGAAACTTACATAGGATAGCTCAGAAGTATTTTTTTTTCCTTTAAAGTTAAAATTATTCCATGATTCACTGAAAATTTTTTTCGTGTTACCCTGGACCTGAAATGATGATTCAGTTTACAAAAATGTGATTTACATGCAAATTTGGGGAAAATAGATCTATAGAAAGAGGCATACTGTTTTTCCTTCCAAAAGTCTTGTTGAGGAATATAGGAATATAATTATTTTCAAGAAGGAAAATAGTCATTGAGATATATATATATATATATATATATATATACATATACATACACACACACACACACACACACACATTAGAATTCTACAAAGCAATTGTCTATCATTGATTCAAGGTCAGGTTTGACATTGTTATCTTCTGAAAGCATTCCTTATCAGGTTTTCTGCATTCTTTTACCACTGACATGGCCACAGTCAAAAAGAGAATAGGCCAAGGAAAGGTCAGTAAACGCTGAGGTGAGTCAATTTGCATAGGGGAGAAAGGGAGGGGGCTGTTTCCATGGCTTCTAATAGAAGCAGAAAGAGAAATGTGAAAAATGAAAACTAGTTTGCAGTGGCAAACAAAATGAACCGGTCTATAAATATTTCATCATTTTAGCCCCATAAAGTCTCATTGTTTGGTGGTAATCTTTATTATGACTAATCATAGGTTGCTTTTGTGTTTGTTTCTGGCTTGTTCTGCTGATCTCTGTGCCATACATCTCTGAAATAGCACCCACTAATTTCTTTTTAATTTACCTCGCTGTGGTATAGAGAGAATATATGTAGTCATCAAGTAGGAAGTTAGAGACGTAACTATCCAATTTAAATGAATACAGTGCATTTTTAGAGTCAAAGAGTATTGCATGGAAAAATGAAGACCCAAAGATAAAGTCCTCGGTCATGTTTTCCTTTTGGAATAGAATAATTTTTTTAAATATCCTAAGAGGTGAAGAAGGTCAGCCATACACAGGAGCAGTGATCTTGTTTCTTGTGTCTTGGGAGGGTGTACATGGCTCGTCAGTAGCTGAGATGTGTACAGAGTAACCCTCTTTGCTCAGAAGCAGGGCACACATCTCTTGCTTTGCCTGGCCATGTCCCCCCTCTCTTCCTTTGTTAACAGCACCTTTATTTGCCTAAGGAAAACCAGCTCCTCTTACCCTAAGTACAAGCAGTCTGGTGGGGCTACCCTTGTACGTGTATCAGCATCACACCCCCAAATCAGAGGCATGTCCAACAGCACTTGCCATCCCTGTGTCTACAGGGATTGGATCAGAGATGAATGCCTACCCCAGAATGGTCCACGGAGACTCAGTCCTGGGATTTCTGCTGGAATTGTTGGGGCAGAAGCAGGTGTAGAGCCCCACTTTTGGTAAATAAGAAACAGTGGGAGTGTCATTCTGGAAATGCTAGTTCATCCTAGTTCATTCAAGAGAACCTGGCAGAGGAGAAGACAGACCCAACCCAAAACAGGGTTGAAGACCAGCCTGGACTCACGCCTGGTCCTCTGTTTCTCAAGTGTGTAAATTCTTTCTTTGCCTAAACCGGTTTGCATTGGATTTCATTACTTGCCATTGGAAGATTCCTGAGGAATTCAGAAAGTCAAGTTCTGCAGAACCTAGAGAGGACTAAGAGCTCAGAGATGCCTGTGGGATGGAGTTAGAAGCAGAAAAAATCCACCTTTTTTTTTTCAAGATTTTATTTATTCATTTGACAGAGAGAGAGACAGCCAGCGAGAGAGGGAACACAAGCAGGGGGAGTGGGAGAGGAAGAAGCAGGCTCCTAGGGGTGGAGCCTGACATGGGGCTCGATCCCAGAACGCCAGGATCACACCCTGAGCCGAAGGCAGACGCTTAACGACTGAGCCACCCAGGCACCCCAGAAAGAATACACCTTTTTTTAGGGAACTGAACATAGTTGGCAAAACGACAGAACACAATTGAGGAAATGGTTAACAGACAAAAATTGGAGGCTATGTATTTGGGGAAGCACCCAGAGGGTTTCGGGAGCACAGCCGTGTTCAAATGCCGCAGCTGGCTGTTGGCTACAGAGACACTTCATTTATTCTTATTTTTTTTTTTATTTTATACTTTTATGTATAGGTTATATATTTCTGTTTTTCTGAGGTTAAGAAATTTGCACGAAATCTCTGGGCTTGTAAATGGGGCAATATTCGTCCTTAGCTCATAGGTGTGTACGGATTAAATGAGGTAAAGCATGTAAGGTTTTTAGATCACGCCTGACACGTGGGAAGTGCTCAGTACACGTTACATGTGAGTCTAATAATAACTGTTTGGGGATGTGGGGAGGATTATAGGAGATAATGCAAATTAAATACTTCGCACTGTTTCTGACATCTAGTAAGTGCTTATTTGAATGTTCGCTCTTATCATTTTTATCAGAACTGGTTAATCTGTCTTTCTGGCCAGT
Source organism: Ursus maritimus (assembly GCF_017311325.1). Taxonomy (NCBI): domain Eukaryota; kingdom Metazoa; phylum Chordata; class Mammalia; order Carnivora; family Ursidae; genus Ursus; species Ursus maritimus. The sequence continues at coordinate 20,067,727 of NW_024423786.1, forward strand.
GTATCATCCAGAGAAGCAGGTCACCCTCAGTGTTTGAGGGCCGAGCACTTTTCTCCTACCGCTCAGGCTGGAGAAGACGTTTTGTACAAAAACGATATGAGTACAGATATTGGTACATCTTTTGTATTCTTTTCCAGCCTTACATGTGAGGAATCTTTGCAGCGCTGTAGCAGAATTTTAACTTGCACCTGTACTGTACCATACAGCAGTCACTAGCTACATGTGGCTACTTAAATTTAAATTTAATTGAAAAATGTATTCCTCAGTTACACCAGCCTCATTTCAAGCGCTCCGCAGGCGTATGAGGCAAACTGTGTTGTCGTGAACTGCGAGGATATGGAAGATTTCCATCATTGTGGAAAATTCTTTGGGATCACACTGTGCTATTCTGGGAGTGACTGAAACCAGAACTGGGAAAGTTGTAAAACCCTCCACGTGTGGAGCTTGGAGAAAATGCACTTTTAGGGGAAGTTTTTCTAGCTGTGTCCCGAAAGGGGTCACAGGTGACTGCTCACCTTGACCCAGTGACAGTAGTCCAGTGTCTCCCTGGCCTGTCTGCACCTCCAGAGAGGGAGCAGGACACTTAGGATAACCAGGCCTCTGCAGTCTGGCTCATGAAATCAGAATGCCCATCTGTTGCTTTAGGATGAAAACCCTCACTGCCCAAGGACTGGCACTCAGGCCCTCTGGTTCCCAGGGCCTCTCCCTGCATGTATAAGCAGAGGGCTGTAGTGAGCCGGAGTCAGGGCAAGGGCAGCGGTTTGTGTGGTCTGACTGTGCTGTTCGCCAAGTTCAAGGGAGACCTGCCTGTCCCTGGAGCTGGACGGGCAGATTCTCAGGCCAGAAGCCTCTAGGCCCGATGATGGTCAGCTTTGCTGAATTTGTATTTAGAGACTCCCATTTTTCTTTTTCTTTCTCTTTCTTTCTTTTTCTTTCTCTTTCTTTCTTTTTCTTTCTCTTTCTCTTTCTCTTTCTCTTTCTTTCTCTTTCTTTCTTTCTCTCTTTTCTTTCTCTTTCCTTTTCTTCCTTCCTTCTTTCCTTCCTCCCTCCCCCCCTCCCTTCTTTCCTTTCTTCCTTCCTCTCTTTCTTCTTTTCACTCTTTATTTGGAACTAATCTTATACTCAGAGACATAGCAAAAATAATACAGAACTCCTGGGTACCCTCCCCCCATGCCCCCACAGCAGTAGCACGGTGCATGACCACAGCACCTTGTCAGGACCACAACATTGACGTTGACACAATACCCTTTTCCTTTGATAAGAGCAAATGTCTCATTGGGTCGTTTGACTGCATCGGGCACATTGTCTTCTGTTTCTCATAACAGCCCCGTACTGCAGGTATTTAGCTCCGTGTTCTTGATAAGGGAACTGACGCTCTTAGCCTAAGTGTCTTCCCCAGGAGTGGTCAGGCTGTCCGTGGCGGAGCTAAGACTGGTTGCCATCAGATCTAACCCCACAGCGGCACTCTCCCAATACGACTGGCATAAAAACCCTAACAAGCAGGCCTCAGAGGCCAGACTGGAAGGCCTTTCTGCCTGTTCGCTTTTACATCCTCTATGTCTGAGTGGATTCCGTGTCTGCTAAATCTGCACGTGCCACAGGAGGGGGAAAGGGAGAGCAGTTGACCGTAGGCCCCAAATTGTGACAACATGTGGTTAAACTCCAAATTTGCTAGAACTTTCGGTAAATTTATTGTGATATTTAAGAAAGGTAAATAATAGCATTCCAAATATAGAGTATATTGTAGACGACTTGTATACTTTTCGAGTTCAGGAGCTCATCACTTGATATCATGGCTCCTTATAATTTGGACAAATATTCAATAATGAAAACATACCCACCAGAGGCCTAATATTGGGGAAAACCAGAAAAATTGTAGCTAGGCTTCCTCTGAGGAAATATAATAATACAAAAGAATATGCAGTGATAATAGCTCACATTTTTCAAATGCTTATATGTCAGGCACTGTGCTAAGCACTTTAAATATTTAGATAGGTCACTTCCTTTATTCCCTACTCCACAGCTCCATGATCTGGAAAATGTGTTTATAGCTGGATTATAGATGGGTATTCATCCCTCAGAAAGGCGCATGCAGAGTCAAAAAAACAAGATCTCATCACCATCACGGTAATGTAATAGGTATCAAGCGAAGTATGCCATGCAGTCTGCTTTCTCATTTAATCTCATTTTAATACTCTCAGTCCTTTTGTTCTTGCCTACCTATCATCCCCTACCTATTAGGGAGGCGGAGGATACTGATAGCTTACAGTTACTGCGCTCTTATGATGATGCATTGATGGATCATAGTTAGTCATTATTTCGTTTAGTTCCCATAACAGCCCCCTGAGCACAGAGCCATCATTATCCCCATTTTACAGATGAAGCTCAGAGACGTGAAGGAACCGAGCAGGTAAAGGAGCCCGGACTCAGATCAAGATGTATCTTACGAGTGGTTGAGGGGTGCACTCCAAATGCTCTCAAGTTTTAGGAAAGAAAGTTAAATGCGGATTGCAGTCACGTGGATAAGAGCAGGTGCAACACTTTGGCCTTCAGGAGCGAGTAGCTAGTAAGACAGGACAGGGGCGGTCCTGCAGGAGCGATAGCAGGAGCGGGGATGCTCATGGCTTGTGTGATGTCAGGAAGCAAATCTGCCTGCTTGGAATTCTAAGGGGAGACTGCAAGCCAGGGAGCTGGATTCCAAGCACAGAGAACCTGGAGTGCTTTTCAGGGGGGTGTAGATTTAATGAGGTGAGCTATGAGTTTAGAAAATCAGCTTAGTATCCTCGTCCTGATGAGCGCCGTGTGTTGTATGGAACTGTAGGATCGCTATATTGTACAAATGAAATTAATTCAACACTGTGGGTTCACTATACTGGAATTTAAAATGAAAATCAGTTTAGGACTTTGAACATGGTTGAGATGGTTGCTCTAAAAAGAATGGTCTGGTACCAGCATGTGGTGTAGACTGGTTTTCAGGGCACTTTTCTCAGGGTGCCTACAGACCCAGTGTGTCTCTAGTGGATAAAATTGCCTCTGCTCTCTCCTCGAAGCTCCCGCTGCCCTATCTGCATATAAAAGCACTAGAAAAGAAAGGCAATCAGGGAGAATTTTATCTGACAGCGTTCTTACCAAAACCTGAGTGTTCCGCTAAGGGGGGAAAAAAGTTTGAAATCCACTATTTTACACAAACTGAATATAGAAGAGATCAATTTGCAAATCAGACTAGCTGTTAATTAATGTAAGAATAACTGAATGACTGCAAGCAACTTGTGCTGGGATGAGATTTGGGGGTTTTTATCAGCTTTAAGAAAGACTATGAGCACCTCAGTCAAGGCGGGGTTCTGCAGCCCCACCTGCTCTATGAGGAAAACACTTTGAAGCACCCCAGTAAACCCATCTTCTGACCTCACTCCCTCTCCTCCACCTCCAGCTATTATGATGGGGGTCTATTCAATAGACAAACACAGAGGAAGCGGAGGGGAGAATGTGTAATAAGATCATAAAAGCACAATTACTACGGATCATTGGCTAGGGCTTGGAAATACTTTCATTATGGAGAATTGCATCTATCAGTTCAAAGACATTTTAGAAGTAAACAAATGAGTTAGCAGTTTACCACTTAGGATTCTCCAAGTGAGGGTTTGTCCCACCAAAAGTCATTTTCCAAAACCCTCCACCCCCCAAGCCTTTGCTATCCTGTTAGCTAATTGACAGACCAAATGTTAATAATACTTATCTATACATTTAACAAACCCAAATTCTGCCAGACCATGTGAAGGGCAAATGACAGCAGTGGATAGAGACCAAGGGTGCTTTCACATTGAATGCACAGTCTGACGGTCATCTCTCACTGTAGGGACAGTGGAACCAGCAGCTATAATGGCTCAACATATAGGGCAGGAATCTCCACCAAGTAGTCTTCTTTTTTTGGAAAATGTGTTTATTTTGCACTAAAAGAGGTGCATGTATAGTTGGGAAAAATTTGAATTAGGAAGCAGGAGAACCATGATCTGCTCCCAGCTCTGTCTCTCAGTTCCTAGGAGATGCTATCTTCTGGATTCTCAGTTTCCTTGTCTGTAAAGCAAGTTAGATGAATCAGAATATCTCAGCATTCCTTGTATTTGATTGACGAGTTCATCTAAAACTACATTTTCAAAGCCCTTCTTCTAAATTTAGTGGGTTTTTTGTTAAGGCTAGCATATGGTCAAGTTAGGGGATTTAGATTTACCTAAAATTTTATCCCTGACACATGCAGAAAGTGCTCTATTAACAAACAGTTTGGAAATGCTGGGTTGCAGCAAGGTGGGCTGGTTTCTTTTTTGCAGGACTTCTCAGGGCCTCTAATGTGTTGATAGACGTCTTAAGAGGTCTCTTCCTGCCTCCTAAAGCAAGCAGGATGCCTTTGACAAGGCAGTTACCTTACGAGCAGAGGTACCAGTCTTCTCTTCGAACTCTGACAAATGCAGCTGAAGAACAGAACTATTGCTCACCTGTTTACTTACAAAAATAAAAAATAAAAATAAAAGATAGTAGCTCTTCTGAACCTGCCCTGTCGTTGAGGGAATCCCTCTGGACAAAGCCTCAAACAAAAAATCTAGAATCGTACCTGCTCTCTGACATTTTGTTCTTGAGTTTGATCTCTGAGTTGAAAGAGAGAGAGAAGGAAGGCTTTGCCATGAGTGTGAGGAAAATTCACACCATCGTGATAGTTTCTTGCTTCTGGTTATTGGCTACCTAATTTTTGGATGGCAATGTTTATGTCAACCGTAAAAATAGGAGGCAAAGCCATAAAACTCAAGTATTTGGCATTAGACTGACCGCATGGAAACCCAGCTCTACTACTTAGAAACCATGATTCTGTGCAACACAGTTCATCTCTCTGAATCACGCTTCTCTTGTCTGTAAAAGGAGGGTTGTGCTAGTAGCTACCCCATAGAGTAACTGGGGGTCTTATACAAGCTGTATTGACGTTTATTTACCATATGCAAGAGCTAGAAATAGTCAGCCTTTACATTTAGAAATAGAGGCTCTGTGAACTGGTTTGTGCCCTAAGTTCCTATGCCCAGATGCCGTATTGTTCCAAGTCATTTCCCTCCGTAGAAAAATATGATCCAAATTTAGGGGAGAAAAACAAATTGCTAAGTGAAATTTACTTGCGTGGGATAGCTAATAAATGTTGATCTAAAATAATAAAGAAGGAATTACCTAGCCCTGGTTGTTATCTTAAAACTCTTTACTATAGGAGCTTTTTCTCTTTCTCTGGGGAAAGTTACTAAATATACTACAGATTTGCATAACAATCTCTTCCTTTTAGTGAAGTGCATGATATATAAACCTTAGCCTTAAGGCCCATCTTCAGTGCTAAAAATGAATATTAAATACGTTCAGCATTATAATGAATAAAACCTAAATCTTTTAGAAACAACTATTCATCCTGACCCCTCCTATTCTTTCAGATGCATTTTATACTAATTGTTTTAAGAAAACTCTTTCTCCTGGGTTATATTTCAACTATTTAAAAATAGGTAAACTTTATCGTACATTATCACTTGAATAGACTAAATAATTTCAGTGCCTCCATAGACAATTGGCTTTCAAATCGAAGCACGGTGATTTATTTTTAAAAATAAAGAGAAATCATCAGCATTGAAATAGATTAAAATAGATGTCTTATTTAGAATTATAAAAGCAGTTCATTTTTCATATGTCACATTTAAAGCCTGGTTCTTATTTTTTTTTAAAGGTTTTATTTATTTATTCATTCGACAGAGATAGAGACAGCCAGCGAGAGAGGGAACACAAGCAGGGGGAGTGGGAGAGGAAGAAGCAGGCTCCTAGCGGAGGAGCCTGATGTGGGGCTCGATCCCACAACGCTGGGATCACGCCCTGAGCCCAAGGCAGACGCTTAACCGCTGTGCCACCCAGGCACCCCTGGTTCTTATTTTTAAAAAATATTTCAGACTGATAAAATGGGTTTGTTAACAAGAAAAGCCACTGTGTAATAGTATGGTGATAAAAGATTAAAAGTGAAAAAACAAGCAGAATATCTGTTTTCCTTTATTTAGTCATGTTAGAGAGAACACGCACAAGCAGGAGGGGCAGAGGGAGAAGGAGACTAAAATCTTAAGCAGACTGTGTGCCCAGCACAGAGCCCGACGTGGGGCTCCCTCTCACGACCCTGAGATCATGACCTGAGCAGAAGCCGAAAGTCGGAGGCTTAACTGACTGCACCAGCCAGGTACTCCAATTTTACTTTTTTTTTTTTTTAACCCGTCTAAATGAAGATCATTTACTAAGACAAATGGGAACCAGCTTTGAAGTTAACAGTCCCACCTCTTACGCTATAACAATCAGAAGTCATATGAAGAAGACATAAGAAAGTAAGTCTCCAAGCAAGGTGAAATCACTTTGAAAACTAGAGTTTCATATGCAAGAGTAATAAAAGTTTTCTTGATGCATACGGTCGAAAAAATGTTTCAGGATTCTAGTTGAACATGGCAGACCAAACAGATTTATTGTCCTTCTTCCTCCAGCTCTACCAGAAACACTCACTGAGCACCTACTAAGTAGCAAGCAGTCACAGTAGGAGTACATATAACAAGGTCAATGTGCTAGGGGTCTATCAGGACGCCAGCATTTGGGGTAACTTCCCAAACGCGGTAAGCTGATGGATTAAACTGATAAACCAACAGAATATCTAAAGTGAGCCCATATGAGGCCCAGGAAAATCTCATGGTAACAAATTTGCCCCGAGGAACAGTAGAAAAACCCCAGATTCCTCCTCATTTTCTAAAGCAGGAGTCAGCAAACTTTTGATAAAAAATTTTCTATAAAAGGCCAGATAGGGGCGCCTGGGTGGCACAGCGGTTAAGCGTCTGCCTTCTGCTCAGGGTGTGATCCCGGTGTTCTGGGATCGAGCCCCACATCAGGCTCTTCTGCTATGAGCCTGCTTCTTCCTCTCCCACTTCCCCTGCTTGTGTTCCCTCTCTCACTGTCTGTCTCTATCTCTGTCGAATAAATAAATAAAATTTAAAAAAAAGGCCAGTTAATATATGTTTTTAGCTTTGTGGGCCACATAATCTCTCTCTCAAAAATACTCCACTCTGCTGTCGTAGTGTAAAAACAGAGACAATACATAAACAAGTGTGGCTGTGTTCTCACAAAACTTGATTTATAAAAACAGGTAGTAGGTCACAGTTTACCAACCCCCAACCTAAATTTTTACCGTGAGGCTGTTATATTATATAGACAAAAGAAAAGACTATAAAGGTAACAGGCCAGAATTTTATCCTCAACCCAGGCTCTTCTCTGTGCCCCAGGCCTGTCTGACTGCCTCTCCCCACACCTGGGTACATTTCCTACATCCCGAGCATTGCTGGTGTTGATACAAGGTGAATCCTGGGGATAAATCTGATTTTTTTTTCTTCTCCACTCTTTATCTAACCAACAGTAAACTCCATCTGTTTCACTTCTTAAGTGAATCAATTGACTTTTGTCCCTCTTTACTGACAGGGATGTTAGCCGAAGCCCCCTGGACCCCTCCAGTAACCTGCCATCCGATCCATCCTCGTCCATCCTACCCCCGCCCCCCGCAATCTTTTTCTCCACACGCCCAGTAATTTGTTCAGCAAGTATTTGTTGAGTACGTACTATGTGCCAGGCACTCTTCCAGGCACTGGAGATAAATTGGTAAACAAAAGACATTAAAAAAAAAAAAGTCTTGACCTCACAGATCTTATATTCTGATCTATGTGTAGGGTAGGTGGGACAAAGCAATAAACGTATAAGTAAATAACAGAATATGCTAGATGATGTTCAGTGCTATAGGAGAAAGCCAAATATGCTAAGTAGAATAAGGGACTCTGGGGTGTTGCAAATTGGAGTCAGTTGCATTCATGGACTCTGGAGTCAGTTGCATTCCTGTCTATTTGGTGGAAGAGCAGTCCTGACAAAGGAAGTTTCAGGACAAAGTTCCCATGGTGGGAGCGTGCTTGTGTGTTTAAGGAACTCCAGGAGGCCAATATGGCTGAGGTGGCAGGAAGACAAGTGGTAAGTCAGAGTAGATGAAGCCGAAGATCTCAAGTCTCTGTGAGGGAAATGGGAAACCACTGCATGGTTTTGAGGAAAGGTCTGACTTACAATTTTTTTTTTAAGATTTTTCTATTTATTCCAGAGACAGAGTATGTGAGCTGGGGGAGGGGCAAAGGGAGAGGGAGAGAGAGAATCCCAAGCCGACTCCTTGCTGAGCACAGAGCCACTCATGGGGCTCAGTCCCTGGACTCTGACATGATGATCTGAACCGAAATCAAGAGTCAGCTGCTTAACCGACTGAGCCACCCAGGTGTCCCCTGACATATTTTAAAAGAAGAGCTTAGGCAGCTGGGGCAGTGATGGGCTGTAGAGGGCAGGGGTGAAACCAGGCACCAGACAGGAGCTGATGGCCGCAGTCTAGGCTGGAGATGATGTTCTGCTCAGAACAAGAAGGGTGGCCATAAGAGAGGACAAAGCAGTCAGATTCTAGATATATTTCGAGGGCGAGGTCAACATGATTCCGGATAGATTGGACATGAGGTGTGAGAGAAAGAAAGGGTGAAAGATGACTCCAAGGTCATCCTCGGAAGGACAGAGTTGCCTTCAACAAGACAGGTTTGGGTGGGGGACACAAGGAGTTTGGCTGTGGACACGTTGCATCACACTGCAGTGAGGGTCTTCTTTTCAAAAGCTGTTTTCATTGTGCCTGGTTCACCCTTACGCTTTCCATCTTCCCTGGCCGTATAAAGATGGCGATCTTCAAGGCGTTTACCTTACATTGGATCCCTACCACCTCTCTGGCCCCAGATGCGTATCAAATTTCTCTAGGCTCATTCTTCCAGCCACACTGGTCTCTCTTCAGCTTCTTGAACACAGATGCTCCTTCCAGTCTCCAGCCCAAGCTGATTCCCCTGCCTGGAGTGCCCAGCACCCTCCAGTCCTGCTGCTCCCACTCTTCATCCCAGCTAAATCCTGCTCAAGCTTCAGATCTCAGCTTAGCCTTCTTTAAGGAAATCTTCAGGTCTCCCCCTATGCCATGTCCTAATGCACTACATTTGTTTCCTGTAATTATGTAATTGTATGATTATTTGATTCACAGCCTTCCCACTAGACTGTAAGCTCCCAGGGGGCTGGATTCACATCTGTTTTGCTCACCATGGTACCTCCAGTGCCTCACACAATATCTGGCATATAGTATTTCGTAAATGTCTGCTGAATGAATGAATGATGGCTTATTACCCACCCAAAAGAAAATATTAGCTTACACATTTACTCTCTTGCAGAGTCTTTGTATAATTCTAGCATAAGGAATACTGAACTAGAAAGAAACGCAAAGGAAATAACACATTATCATTTATAATCAGAGTTCAATATGCTCATTCAGGAGTCCAAACTCCTTCCCTGTAACATGTGGCCTTGCTCACCAGACTTCTGGTTCCCCGCAGATTTACACTGTCCATCCCTTTGAAGACAGGCTAAGTCATGTGACTTGGTTTGGCCATTTAAATGAGAGCAAAAGTGATAGGCGTCAACTTGAGGCAGAGGCATTTGAAAGCTGGCAGGCAACTCTCCAATTCCACCAGCCTGTATCAGCTTCCGGTGGCTGCCGGAAGAATGTAGCACAACCGAGTGGCTTAAAACAACAGAAATTTATTCTCTCACAGTTTGGGAGGCTAACAGTCCAAAATCAAGGTGTCAACAAGGCCATGATTCCTCTTTCTTTGGGTTTTCCAGGCTCTGGGGCTTGCTGGCAATCCATGGCATTCCTCGTCTTGTAGAGCCATCACTCCCATCTCTGCCCCCATCTGCACATGGCGGTCTACCCATGTGTCTCCCCCGTGTCTCTGTGTCAAGATCTCCCTCACCGTTCCCTTATAGGGATACTAGTTATTAGATTTGGGGCCCACCCAAGTGCAGGATGACCTCATCTTAAATTGGTTACATCTGCAAAGACCCTACTTACAAACAAGGTCACACTGACAGGTACTGAGGGTTAGAACGTGAACATAGCTTTTGGGGGAGACGCGATGGAACCCGTTCTCCCCATGCAGCACATGCTGAGGTGGAGACGTCATCAACCTGGTTCCCTGGGTCACTGCAGTGAGACAGGTTTGCGTCTCCCCGTTCACCTCAGTTCAGTTCCATGATGTCCCCCAAGTTAGAGCAGTGTACTGAATCACCTGCCCTGGGACAAGTATTTATCCCTATGGCTATTTGATGACGACATTTCACTGATTCATGCAGATTAAATGTGCCTGTGCTGTATATCTTTTTCCTGTGATTTGTCTCCAGACTATCTTCCATAGAATATATTCCTGTTGATCATTAGTCACTGAGGGCCTGCTATATGCCTGTCATTGCACTATGTGCCAAGAGGGATGTGTGGGAAATTAGACACAAGGAGCCCAATTATAAGGAGCATAATCTAATCTGGTGGACGAAACAGAAAAAAACTGTTTATCAGTGTTGGCTGAAATTATCAGAGGACACCAAATAATATGACTTAATAAGAGGTAATGCTAACAGGACTTCTGGTTTGTTCTAGGTACTATGGTAAGCACTTTACAGGTGTTTTACTCTGCCAACCCCATGGAGGTTGTACCCCACCTGGGCTGGTATTTTGTGTCTGTTTTACAGGTGAGGAAACAAGCTTAGAAAGGCTTAAGCAGCTTGCCCAATGGTCAGTCAGGATTCAGATCCAGGTTGGTCTGATTCACAAATTTGGGGTCCTGTGGACTTTATTGACCCTTCAATTCAATTCAGTTCAGTTGACAGCCTGCTAGTATATGGTAGTCTAACTCTGAGCTACACCAAATTTGGTTCTCCTTCTGCAGTTATCCCTGAGCTGAACTTACCGTGTGGCAATATCAACAGTCTGCAGTAATAAATAGAATAAAATAGTTAAGCTACTCTTCAATTTCTTTTTTTTTTAAAGACTTTATTTATTTATTCAACAGAGATAGAGACAGCCAGCGAGAGAGGGAACACAATCAGGGGGAGTGGGAGAGGAAGAAGCAGGCTCCTAGCGGAGGAGCCTGATGTGGGGCTCGATCCCATAACGCCGGGATCACGCCCTGAGCCGAAGGCAGACGCTTAACCGCTGTGCCACCCAGGCGCCCCTACTCTTCAATTTCTATCTCAGCATTAAGTTGACCTACCCACCTGATTTTTATGAACTAATCCAAACTCAACCTTTCATCTTTCCTTTGTAAGATGGAACTAATGTTCAGGCTTTAATTCTCTAAGCTGGCCATAGATGCAAAGGTTTGTCATATCAGGGGCCATCATTTCTCCTCTAAAGCATTAAAAACAATTAAAAGAAACAACATGATCAAAAGAAACAACATGAAACCAACCAACCCTATTTTTAAGTGTTTCCAACCTTGTTTCAAAACAGCTTTAATGAGGATTGTTTTCCCAACAGCCATGTATGAAGCCATCCACTTTTGAAATCTGATTTTCCTGTGTACACATATCCTGTTTTCTATGCTTGGAGAAGCAGGGAATACCCAAGCTGGCACTCAATCGTAGCAAATATGAAATAGACCATTTTTTAAAAATTGTAGGAATGTTAAAATCCATGTTGACTGGTTTTTACATTTACCCGGCAGCATTCCCATGCTAGCGTTGGCATGGAGACTGGAAAAGGAAACTTTCCACCAATCTGTCACTTGCTACTGTTTCCACGTACTTTACTTCGAGTCCAATTTTAACAATTTTTTAAAGTTAAAACAAGTTTAATTCTTTTTTGTTTTGTTTCAGGATGTTTCTCAAACATAAAAACACAGGCAAAAAGCAAGATTTTAAAACTCAGTCAAAAATTTGGTTTTCCAAATATTCAGCTGTTTAACATTCAGATAATTGCCTTCCCCCCCTTTTTTTTCCACATTTAGTCTGAATGCTTTGGCATGGGGAACCCCACAGTCTGAAAGTAACTTTGTCTCAACTCTCCTCACTGCGTTTATTAAAGAGGCTGAAAGACGCATCTGCTTTTCAATACTTTCTGGTCCCTAAGGGACCAGGGAAGCCCAGAGGTTCTGACAATTCAGGAACAAAGTTGGGCTTCCCAAAACTTTGGCGCAAGCAAGGCTGGCAATGGTCACAGCTAGGTATTCTTGAAATCGTTTTCATTGAAGAAAAACAGGCTGAGATTCTTGGAACTAGGCTTGGGTCAGAGATGGAAGGCAAATGTGTCGCTCTTTCTCTCATGGGTAGCCTAGAACCCAGCAGGCACTCAAGTCCTGTTTACGGGAATGAATCCATCACAGTGCTGCTGTATAGCATCTTCCAGGGCCGAAGGGTGATTTTCCTGGGCTAGAAAGTGAAAGAAGAGAGAGCTGCCTACCTACAGTTCTGGGGGCCTCAGCCTGGCGGCCCCGAAGCCAGGCGTTCTCATTTCCCCTTGGCATCATCCTGAACTGCTCTGTCTGGAGCTGGCGCGATGTTAGAGAAGGGAGGAATGCATGTGAGGAAAATCAGAGAGGAAAGGGTCGGGAACAGATGTGAGCATAAAGGGAAAGCATTAGAAATGAAAGAAAGAAATTGGACTCCCACAGCTGGAAGGACAAACCCCACAATGTCGTCAGGGATGTGGGATTAGGGGTGATTTTGCTTGCCCTTTGTTCTTTTTTCCTGTCTTCCACGTTTCCCGGTTTATTTGTTTGATGTGTGTCTTTTCTGTGCGGTTATTGGACCATGAGGCCAGACCGCAGTGGCCAGTACCTGGCAGGCAGCAGGCGCCCTGTGAAGACCTGCTGAGCAAATGAATGGGTTCGGAGGCTCCCTTCCCTCCCCTCCCCGCGCCCCCGGGTGTCTAACCGCCTGGCACGTAGTAGGCGCTCCCTGAACATCTGCACAGCAAATGAGCTGCAAGTTTTCGGCGCCGGCGCCGAGCACGTGGAGCTTTGGAAACCAGGACATTGAACGAGCGTGTCTCAGACCACAAAGCGGCTGGGGCGCGTGCGAGAGGCGGCGGCGGGCGGAGGCGAGAGCCGGGAGGCGGGAGGCGAGGCGCGGGCCGGGAGCGGGGCGCCCCGCGGGGGGCGCTGCCTGCGTGGCGCCCGGGGCGGGGGCGCGGGGAGCCGCGCGCCGGCACGTGCTCGTCTCGGGGCCGCCGGGCCGGGGTGGGCGCGCGTGTGCGCGTGGGGGCGTGGGGTGTGTGCCCGCGCCGTGCCCCTCGCGCGTGCTGCCGGGCGGGCGCCGGCGTGAGTCACGGCGGGGCTCGCCTTTATAACGGCCCGGAGGCTCGCGCCAGCCGCCCGCCAGTCCGCCCTCCCGCCGCTCCGCGCTCCAGCGAGCGCTCCCCGGCCCCGCGCCCCCAACGGCCCCCAACCGCCGCGCAGTCCCGAGGGCGCCATGAGGGGCCCGCGCTGCGCCCCGCTGCTGCTCCTGCTGCTGCTGCCGCCGCTGCTGCTCACGCCCCCCGCCGGGGACGCCGCCGTCATCACCGGGGTAAGCGGCCCCGGGCGCACCTGTCCGCCGGGGATGCGCGCCCGCGCTGCGCCCCGGGGACTCGGGAGGGGAGCGGCTCGGGGAGGGTCACCCCGGGCGGGGACATCTGCCCCAGTCGCCCTTTGGCGCTCTGGGAGAGGTGCCGTGCTCCAAAAGCAGCGGACGGCCCGGGACCTTGGGCGCGCCGTGGAAGAAAAAGTGACCGAAGTGTCACCATCTCCCTTATTACCACCTTCTCCCCCTTGCTTCCCTTTTAGACCCCTGCTAGCTCTCTCCTCGAGTTTGGCCTGTTTTTCTGTTAACCTCAAAGAAGTTTGCTTTCAGAGTCTTCTCTAGCACTTCTTCGAGGCGTTCCAACCTCGAACCTTAAAATTTGGGAGGTCGTTTCTGAAATGCACAGGGGCAAGACGAATATCCCCCAATCCTGAGATTTAATCCCTGGTCAAGGAGTTTGCTCCCCTTGCACCCTCCGCAGAAACCCCTTGAAATACCTTGGTCCGAGGCCCTGTGTGCGCTTTGAAAAGCAATGTGGACGCTTCCTTCTGGTTTCCAGGGCGCTTCCCACCCCCCCGCCCCCCGCCAGCTTCTTGAGGTTTTTCCTTGTAAAAGTTTTCCATTTTCAATTCCTGATAAAACACCTCCAGTGCTCGGGCATAATTATGGAGTAGGTTACAACGTAGATGTTTGTTTCTCCTTAGAGAAGTTGTCCTCATTTTTGAAAGTGGGAACTGAGTCAGTTCTACTCCCACCAACAATTTTGTGTGTGCGGATCTGGAGGATGAGTTTACAGTAGTCTACTTTACATCAACAATGCAAAATAGCTACCATTTTCTGGTTGCTCAACTGCTCTACGCTTTTAGCTTTTTTTAAGTCTGAAATTATTTTACACCTCCACTAAATTACTTCAGTTATCTAAGTGCACATTATGGGATTTTAAATCAAACTTCTATGTTTGAACTGATGATACATAATGAAATACTGAAATTTGAGGGAAATGTGTCCTTGTCTTGAGAAAATAAAGCTCTATAGTCACCCAGGTTAGTTTATAGCATCTTGAAAGCCTTTGTACAATAACAGTATTTGGTTATATCCAAGTTATTATAAGCATTGTGGTATTTATTAAAATAGAGGTTTTTAAAAAGTCTATTTGAATAGCTTTGTCAGGCAGTCAGTGTGGTTGAAAAAAAAACTTTTTACAGGTCTAATATATGAGTTGGAACATGATTGGGTTTTTTCCCCCTCTTCCCCTGCTGGCTCATTTTAAATTTCTCCTAATCCTCTGAGCCCAGAATTCCTTTGCAATATAAGTATCTTTTTGTTCCATTCACAGGACAACACTATTTGAATAGATCTGCAATGGGTTAAGAATGAAGGGCATTAGGAAACAGCGGTCTAATTAAAAATATATCAACCTATGCATTTCTTTGCAAATATTTCCAAGAAGTGAAGCTTTTTGTTACAAAAATGAAATTTTATCACATGGGATGTTCATCTGTTAGAGAGGCTGAGAGTGGACTTCTATGTGCTGTTTTTGTTGTTTTAACTCAGTATTACCAAAAGAGAATTTTTAAAAATTTCTCTAAGCAATGTGGCAATAAAGAAATGTAGTTATGTCTTCATGACAGGAACCATCTGGAGCCAGATGAAAAACTTGGTAACTTATCGTCTTCAGGATGTTAAACATCCAAATGCTTGATTGAATTTTTGGAAGATTCTGGCTGGATTTTGATTGTCTTATAGAGTTAGTGAGGCTTCAGAATTCTAGGTCTGGAGCATTTGTTGACGGAAAATACTGCCTGAAACCTCCACCTTAAATATTTACTTTTTTTAGTAATAAGTGTAGTTATTTTGAAATTGATATATGTTCCACAGACTTGTTAAAGCCATATTGGAAAAGATCACGTACTGAGCCTCTCATTTATGAAGTATAATGGCCGCGTATACATGATTTCTGGCATAAGGCTAAAAATTGGAAAGTGGAAATATTTGGATGTTTTCCTGTGAATGTCCTAACTCCCCAAGGTGAAAATTGTAGTTTTTGTCCATAGAGTTGTTTTAAATAGACTGAGAAAAAAATTCTAAAGAGGGAAATAAACCAACCCTAGAGCAGGATAGCTGGTAATTTTTAACAAAAAACAGTGAATAAGGGTATGCTCATATATTTATGTTTTGAGAACTTGTGGCTGGCCCCAAAACTTTGAAGGAGAAAAACCTTGAAGGAATGTTTTAGTTGTTTCCAATAAACGTAAAAAAACCAAATTTTTGTCTAAATTATGGACTTTTTAGTTTCTTACATATATATAGTACAGCATGTTTTTACCTTATCGCTAGCAAAACAGATTATTACACTCCATTCAAACAAAACATCCTATTTTTTGTTGGTTCTAGGAAGGAACAATTGTTCTTCAGATCTATTTTCATGCAAATAAATTTAGACTGCATTACTTATTTCTATTTAATAGAGTATAAAAGCTCTTCCATAGTTGATTCTTTAATTATTTGTATTTACAATTTTCGTATTGGGAACGGATGCCTTGAGTAATCATTGTTGATAATTCTATTTGTCATTTGTGTTTCTAAATCTGATTTATCTTAAAAAATAGTTCAACTGATTTTGTAATACACACATGTGTATACCCTAAGCCAATAATTTCTTTTTGCAGGTTACTCATCCCCAAAAAAGAGTAACCTAAGACAAAAGTCTTGGTTTGTCCATTCCCAACCTATGAAATTTCTTTCTTTAAAGAGGAAATGTGAAAATCAAGCCGGTGGTTTGAGAAACATCAGGTCTCATGAACCAAAAAGCAAATATTTGAAAGGGAAAATGAACACTTTTAAATTTACATCAGTGCTTTATGGGTCTGGAGCATTTCATGCCAGATTTAGAGACCGTTTAAATCCCTTTTTAAAATTGGGCCCAATGTATTCTGAGGTTAATAGTCATAAAATCTTGTGATTCAATTTATGTACTTCCTAATGGCCATGTATGGTATAAGACTAATGCAGACTTGTTTTTCAAATTCAAAGCCAATTCAGCCACAAAACACTAGAAAAAGAGAGGTGATTTTCTGTGCGTGTTTATTTAAGATTTTCTTAATGTGTGGGCCATTCTTCAGACCATTTTTTTTTAAACTAGGAAAATCTCTTCTGTTCAGATTTTATGGTAAATACGTGCAAGCAAATGAAGATTACAGCTCTTTTTTATAGGTGTGAGTATTAAAATCCTAGTGGTTGGAGATGTAAAGAGCGTTTTTCACTGCTAGTTTTAGATTTCCTCAGCCAGAGTCTTCCCCGCCATCTATGTTTACCTGTCTGTTTGTTACATTTCAGGCCTGCGACAAGGACCCCCAGTGTGGTGGAGGCATGTGCTGCGCTGTTAGTATCTGGGTTAAGAGCATAAGGATTTGCACACCTATGGGCAAAGTGGGAGACAGCTGCCATCCGCTGACTCGTAAAGTTAGTATATATATTTGTATTCATGGTGGTTCTCTTACGTTGTGATAACTCAACTCCCAGCAAGACCTGTATGACATGAAACCCAGGGTAATGTACTTGAAATTCTAAGTTAGAGAAGATAACAGTGGAAAACCACCTCCTCTCCCCTCGCCCCTCCCATTTTGAAGAACTGGCTTGTCTACCATCCTTACTATAGTGAATCATTTTCATATCCTTGCTCTCGTGACATTAGAAACATTTCAGAAAAATAATTTCACACACATGAATTTGCCTAAAAATGATTTAGGACAAAAAATATATGTGCGTAATACAGTGTATGCTTCTTTGGAGAAATCAGAGTACAGACGTTCTTGAAAAGATTTTTAACATCAGACCCACTGATAAGGCAGAAGTAAATAACTTTGTGTTTTGTTTCTTGCAGAAAATCATCAATGATAACAGTTATCCTTGTATCTTAATTTAAAAGTCCTTTATTTTCATTCAATCTACGCCATACACTGTTCATAATCCTAGAGGTTAATGATATTTAATTTTCCAATTTATTCTGTTATCTAACAGCTCAGTGTCCCGATGACCTGAACAATGCTTTTTTTTTTTTTTTTTTTTGAGATTTTATTTATTTATTTGACACAGAGAGAGACAGCCAGAGAGAGAGGGAACACAGGCAGGGGCAGTGGGAGAGGAAGAAGCAGCCTCTAGCGGAGGAGCCTGATGTGGGGCTCGATCTCAGGACTGTGGGATCACGCCCTGAGCCGAAGGCAGATGCTTAACAACTGAGCCACCCAGGTGCACCCTGAACAATGCTTTTGAACGGTTTTGGCCATAAGTGACATGACCATATGGTGGCAGGATTGGATGGAGCTTTCGAGGTCACGTGGCAGACGCTCCTGTCTACAAGGGCTAGTCAGTGACATTACTTCAGGAGCGGGGTGGGTTAGAGATAGGAGGGAAGAGAAAACTGTGTGGAGCTTGGAGAGTCTCGGCCCTTCTCAATCAAAACTTAAAGTAGTGGGATCTCAGTAAGATCCCCCAGGGACGCCAGGTGGCAGTGCCTTGCTCCCTAGCGCCACCTCCTGGTTTTTCCCAGCGGTGAAGAGAAGTCCTGAGCTGTGGAAGCCTGTGTCCCAGGCCAGGTGGCTTGTTGGAGGCGGAGCTCAGTCTGTCTGCAGCCTTCTCTCTACACCTTATATACTCCTGTTTTAAAATAGAGGGAATGTTTTCCAAGTAGTCTACCTTCTGGACTCCGCCTCCTACCTGTTTTTTTTTTCCACATGTGGTTTAGGGTTGAAAGCTGCTGTCGAGCCCAGCCTCTTCCCTGTCCTCGACAGTTGCAGATGACAGTTACTGTTTTGACTTTCTCAGAGGGAAGGTAATGAAATAAATGGGCTTATGTTTAGCTCTGTGAGCTGTAATAAGGACTCCACTTGCTTGGGTGGCTCTGAAGACCGAGTTTGGCTTTCCTGTGGTTTCCTTGAGAAACACTTCCTGTTCTGTTGAGACCGTCCCTCCCCTTCACTGTCCTTGTCACACATGACACGCACCTTTTATTCTTGGCCGCGGCAAGACAGGAAAGGTTGACAACCGTTAGTGGTCTGTCTCAACGCCAAGCTCCTGGTGAGGAGTTGACACCAGCGCAGCCACCTTGGGCCCTGATGTCACTTTTGTCATCACCCTTTATCAAGTGCAAGCCAACTTTTGTATATTTGAGCCACTGTCCTTGAAAAGTTCGCTCGTAACCTTTTAAGAACGTTGTTGTTTTTGCGCAGGGTTAGCATACCCTTACACTCCCTGCACACCAGAGTCGTGCAGCCTGCTTGCTACAACCAGTGAAGCGTGACACGTTCTGCACCACCGTTCTTTGTCATCATAGCAAAGCGCTGTTGCTCCTTGTTGAGGGCTGTGACGTCCCAGACACCCTGTGCTAAATGTCGAATATGCATTTCTCATGTCACACACCAAGCCCGGGAAACGCATTTGTTTCCGGCACATTCTGCATACAACCACAGTAAGCCTCGGAGGGACTCAGTGACTGGCCGAGGTCACCAGGCGAGAGGGGGCACAGCAGCAGCAGCACCGGACTTCATGTCTGTCTGACGCTCCGTTGGCTGTGTGGTGTCAATCACCGTCCTCTTCTGCTACCGTGAAGGCCGGTTCCTCTGAACACTTTGAGCTCCGGTGAACCAAAACTGGTTTGTGCGGGATGAGAGATAACGGTCCCTCGTGGGAATTTGTCACATCCTGTAGTTGTGATGAGTTTTCCAAGTCCGAGGTATTTTAATAAGAGAACCAAATTCTCCCCCGCCCCCACCGTGGGTGCCTGGATAACTTCCAGTGTTCAGGTGTACGTAGTGCAAGGTCATTTCTGAGAGCGAACAAAATCATTCTTCTCCTGGAAACCCAGGTACATCTCTACGCCTTTGTTCTTAGCCACAGTTTTAATAATGAAGTCTTTAATAACAAGGTATGGTTTTTCATAGTAGAATTAAGTGATAAGAGAACTGAGGGACTTAAAAAAAAAGGTTTTATGTCAGATCTTAACTTTTCCCCCATTCAGATGCCCACTTGAAAAGTGTTTCTAGAACTCCGTTTTACAACTTCCCCAACTGGATACTTTTCTGTGTTGAAAATACATTTTCATACATTATTTCTTTTTTTAAAGTAGGTCCCGGAGTTGTTACTTGTTCTGGGTGAAATTAACTTATCCTGGTAAAAATCTAGTTACTTCCAGATTATCTCTCTACTATATTCTATTTCAAAACAACTTGAGAAAAAAATTTTTTATAAATGCACCCTGGTGAATGTAGTATACAGTATTCAACTGCAGACTACAGTTTAATGGCTCATCAGTAAATGCTACAAGTATAGACACTGCATAGAAAATTCTAGTTTAATATGATGTGTTCATTCTTTTCTTTCTTCTTCCTTTTTTTTTTTTTTTAAAGGAGGATTAACTGGTTGTGGTACAGGGATTGGTGTTTGAAAAACACAAGACTATGAATAAGTGAAGACTACACCTGTTTAAATTTTAAACTTTCCATTGTGGCTTCGCTTAGTCATAGCCACAAATGTCTGTTTATTTGGATAAAGTGAGTAATATTTGATGAATGAGATTGCAAACTCTAGGTAGGAATAGATAGTCACAGAGTTCAGTTATTTCAGATACAGCAACTAATTTGTGGAGTTTACAGTGACTGCTAGGATGTAATTTTATAATTGTACAGTTTTTAACTTTACATTTGGTAATTGAAAAGTAGGATAAAAGATCAGTTTACCTACGAAAAGGATATACGTTTAGTCAGATAAAAGTTTTAACATGTATTCATTTTTAACAATTTTTTAACAGTTAGGGATGAATTACTGAATCGTATGTCTACAAGGAATGTTTTGCTGCTTAAAAAAACCCACTATTTTACTATTTCTATTAATACCTACACTTTTCAGAGTTTACAAAGATTAGCCATTTCCATCCCATTCTCATTGCCGCTTGGCTTTGGACATTTACAATTATGTGGGCAATACTTTTATTTTTGTTGCGTATCATTTGATAATTTTTTTCAATTTAAACAACTATGTCTCCTCTCCCAAAATTGTTTTTGCTTCACTTTTTAGGTTAACATTTTTAGTACCAGGCTCACTTTTTGTTTTCTGGTGGGTTTTTTGTTTGTTTGTTTGCTACACTTTAAAACTTGGCCAATACATTTTCCTTTTCTGAAAAAAAAAATTTCAAATTAAAACCTGGGACTTGTCTGTGTTAAAAAAAAAAAAAGAAAGAAGAAGAAGAAGAAGAAAAGGAAGATTTAAAAAATCATTAGCAGTTTCTGTTCTAGAACCAACCTACGACGAAACATTGTAAACATACTTTCAGGGTAGAGTATAACTTTAAAAAATATTAACTAAAATATGAGTAATGTAACTACAGAATTTAGTGGAAGATGGGTGGGTGAAAGCTGAATGCATTCACTCCCCCATCTTTCCTATCACACATGTCAAGAGCCACTATCTACATTTTCTCTCCCAGGGCAGTAGCATCGCTGTGAATACAGGCTCGTTGCCAGAGCGACTCAGGGCACATGCATACACAGTAGTCGAACACAGAGTTTCTCAGCCGGGGCACGGTGGCCAGTGTGGGCCCGAGGGCCACCCTACGCAGTATGGGATGGTTGGCTGCAGCATCCCTGGCCTCTCCCCCCGAGATGCCAGTAGTCTCCCTTTCTCGGTTATGACAACCAGCTACGTCCCCAGACTATGACAGGATGCCCCCTGTGACAGTTTGGGGGATGGACCTTGCCCTGGTCGAGCACCCCTGGCCGAACACTAAGTCTACTTCGCCTCACAGGGCAGGAATAGGACACATAGCAGCAGCATCGCATTGGGAGCTCAGCAGCTACCCAAACACACAGCTTCGCTTGCCCTCTCTTCCACGTGGGGTGCTCGTAGCTGCCCCAGAAGAGAGCCAAACTGTGTGTGTGGGGGGGTCCCCTTGGCTCCCAGAAGCTACCACACTTGCAGTATTCTTGCAGATATTTTGCACCCCTCTAGACGCAGAGGCCCAGGCTTGCATCCCCACAGCTTCCCCAACCCAACTCAAGTTCCACACAAGCCAAAGGCTAAGCCCCCTATTCCGTTTTCCTTTACTCTTTCCAAGGACACAGCAGTGGAAGGCCAGATCCCGTGTTAACCCTCTACTCACAAGAAGACAAATCATTGCATTATTTGGGGTTGTATGAATATATACTCCTTCCAAAAAAAATTGAAGAAACATTTTAAGACTTGACCGAATGAAAATACATTGGCGATCTTCTGAATTATTAAAGCCGGAAACTGTGAGAGGCGGACAGGAGCTGTGAGATTTTTAGTTTCTATTTTATGTGCTATTACCTTATTTGAAATTTTTTGAACTGTGTACTTTTATAGACAAAAGTTACGGTAACAAAACGGGCTTTCTTAAAAATAAAATTGTCATTTTTTTATTAAGGTAAAATTGGTATATAAATTATGTAAGTTTATATAATTATATAAATTACATAAGTTTCAGTAATATATAATGTACGACATTGCAGTTTGACATCTGTCTGAAGTACAAACTGATCAGTTGCTCCCCTTCCACTCATTCTGCCTACCCCAAACCTCCTTCCCACATGAGACCAGTGCTTTTTATGTGACATGACCAGGGTTTTCCTCGTGTATCCTCCTTCATATTTCTTTCTTTAGCAAAAGCGACTCTGTTTTGAGAGAAATCACAAACGGTACCTGAGTTTTGTATCAGTGCTATTTTCTCTATAAAAGTGCTGCAAATGGATCAGAATCATGCCTTGTGGAAAGTGCTATAGGTCCTAACTTGATTACTTCTAGAATCTGCTGTTTGGAATTCTGGGCTTTTGGAAATGTTGGATTGAGTTGATTCTAAAATAAACCATCAAGTTGGGACTGAATGGTTAGCTGCTGGGCTCTCCTTGTGCCTCTAAAGATGCGTCTTCTGTGTACTTTCTCCTGTCTCTGTGGCTATTAGACACCTATTAACTTTGTCACACAGTATGTGTAGAGCTAGGGGGCGCCTGGGGGGCTCAGTCTGTGTAGCGTCTGCCTTCAGCTCAGGGCATGACCTCAGGGTCCCCGGATCAAGCCCCACGTCAGGCTCCCCTGCTCCGCGGGTAGCCCGCTTCTCCCTCTCCTCCCTGCTTGTGCTCTTTCTCGCACTACCTCTGTTGCTCTCTGTCTCTCTCAAATACATAAATAAATAAAACCTTTTAAAAAATATATATGTAGAGCTAGAAGTGAAGGGGCCAGTGGAGAGATTGCCAAGTATCCATTAAGTGCAAAACACCAGAAATGGTCTTCTTTGTCATCAGGAGCTCACAGACGGAAGGGGAGGAGGAAGACGTCTTTGAGTGGGCGCGGATAAAAAAGGCTTGGCAGGCGGAGAAGCACAGACCAGATCTTGGAAAAGGGGAGTGGGCTTGAGAAGAATGAGAAAAGGGCATGCAGGGATAAAGAGCCCTGCAGGACAGTGTAATCATGATGTGAAGGTTGTCGGGGCCGGTCTGGGCTGAGGCCGATACTGCCTTGGCACCCTCAATAAGAAAAAGGATAATTTGCAGTATTTTTTGAAAGATTCACAGGAACAGGTGACCTTGTGAGCGCATTGCCAGGGCGCTACCTAGGCCCCGGAGGGAACCGTACCCGGGAAGGCCCTCTGCGTTTTGGGCTTCCCAGCAAGTCCATCTCTGTGAGTTTGGTGGCGTGAGTCACTTTGGGCCTGCTCAGTGCCGGGCAGGGGTGTGTGGAGTGAGGAGAAGCCACCGGACCTGGGAAGGCCACCCCCCGGCCTTCAGGCAGAGCACGTCCTGGGGGAGGGGGGAGCACTGGCAGGAGATAGGCTTTTAACAAGTATTTGCTTAAGTGTCTCCTGTGTCCCAGGCTAAGTGCTATGTGTTCACAAATAAGATGTCCTTTCTTCAAAGAGCTTGGAGCTGGGGGAATGGCGGTGTTTGAGAAAAGAGCAAAATCTGGAAGGAAGCGGGACTGGGTTTGGTTATGACAGATTCCCGTTTAGCTGGGCGACCGCAGTCAGCCGTGTTACTTCACCTCAAGAGGAAGCCGCTTAGCTTGTGGCAAAACCAGGCGAAAATCTGGCATTCACGTTTGGTGTGACGTTCACAGGCCAGGCCTTCGGGAGCCTGGGCAAGGCGGGCCGCCGCTGTCGTTTTTCTCTGCTCCTGTTTTCAAGGCACTAAGGACGCGCGTGACAGGCCAGAGAGCGCCCATGGTGTCTGGATGCACATGTCACAGGACTGCCAGCACCTTCTTGACTGAGGGCGCTTTTTCAGAGCTCTAACCATCCTACCGGTTATCTGTCTTCCGTCATGAAAATTCACGCTTCGTGATGGGCCCAGGCCTTTCCTGTTTTGTTCACCGCGGCTGACATGTCGGTGACGGCAAATACCTGCTGAAGGAGCGAATAAGGGAAACGTGCTTGGTGGCGTCCGCGTGTCACGGTCGTGATAGTTACAGTTCACTTAGTTCAGGCTCCTTTACCTTGACGATCGCTGCCTCTGTTCGTTCTTCTCAACATCAGCACTGTTGGCACTTCGGGCCAGAGAGCCCTTGTTGTTGGGGGGCCGTCCTGTGCCTTGGAGGCCGTCTAGCTGCACCCCTGGCCTCCACCCACTACTCAACACCCCTTCCCCCAAGTTGTGACAAACAAAATTGTCTCTGGATACTGCCAGCCATCCCCTCGGGGGTAGAGTCCCCCCAGCTGAGGACCACTGGCCCATGTGGTAGTATAGGAGTGATGAAATGAACCTCTCAAACTCTCAGGGCTAGAGAAGATCCCAGAGGTCAGGGGTTAGAACGTCTCATGCTGTCCGCTTGTAATGGTCCGAGCCAGTGCGGCTGGACCCATCTCCTCTGACGTATTCTCAGCGCCAACGAACGAGCTAGCCCTCCATGTGCCCTTTGACGCACACAGTGACAGAACCATTCTGAGCACAAGCGTGCGTGGAGCTGATGGCCGTGGCACATGCGGGCAGGCACTGTCGTGACAGCCCTGAACATCAGGCCCTTGCAAAAGGCAGAGGAACCCGGGGTGACTCTGCCTGTTCGCCACCTGCCCATCAATGCCCACCTGTTGCTTCCCTCTCTTCCTTTTGTATTTATTGATCTCAATCATTTCCCTGGCCCTTCCAGAACCATTTTGGAAATGGAAGGCAGGAAAGAAGAAAGAGGAAGAGAAGAAAAAGGAAAAAGGAGGTAAGAAGCACATGAGCATGGTACCCCCCCAAAGATACTGCCCAGCATAGTGAGCCCTGACCACTGTTTGGACTTCCATACAGTTGGGTCTGTCCTATTAGTTCAACCCCAAAATAAGGTTAGAATGGTTCTGTCACTGTCTGCAGGGGAAAAAAAATTTTATGTACAGAAAAATTATTTAGAAGGCATCAGGAAGAAGCATCTCAGACTTTCTCATTAGGACAGATCATTGGTATGGGGCGGCCTCTTTTGGTGGCATAGAATAGGAAATAGACTAGAATGATAGCGAACAAAGCATCTTGAGAAACAAGATGCATTTTTCTGCCCTGTATAAGCTGTGGAAGGATCCCTGAAGCTTCCGTCTCTCACATGACCCTGGACCAGAGTAATTGGCCATCCCCTTTCATTGGTTATCAGTCATCTCCAGGCCTGGGGTTAAACTTTCTCCCTATAACTTGCCAAGGAGGCAGATTCTCAAGAGGGCACCATTCCCAGGGGAGAGAGAATGAATTTTGTTCTTGCCTCTGGAAACGTATACATACTTTGAGGGACTCCGCTGCCCCTTGAGACAGAGGGCCACCATGCCAGTTGCTGGTTGACCCTCCTGGACTCAGCTTCATTGATGGCACGGGCAAGACTCAGAAATACCACTTGGATGACTCTTGGAATGAAGCCGACCTTTCTCTGCTGGCTCTCCCTAGGCCAGGTTTAGTTTGTTCCTTTTCTGCCACTCAAGCTTGCCTCCTTCCCTAATTTCCTTTTTGTTCCCTCCCTACCCACACTCCCCAGAATTTGACCCCTCCTACCATCTGTGTGCAAACACGTGAGTTTACATATTGCTCAGTGTCAGTGACTTCATATTTACTCGTTATATCAGTGTGGTCATACCCTTCGTGTCGTGCCCTCCTCAAGGAGCTTCGTTAGTAGGATGCTGTAAAAAGAATTAAAAAGAAGAAGTAAAAGGCAGTATAGCTTGGTGCTTAAAAGCTGGTGCTCTCTGGTCCTGCTGCCAGCGCAGCTTCAAGTTCTCGGTCTGTGAGCCTGGGCGAGTTGCTGATCTCTCTGTCTCAATCTCTCACCTGTGAAATGGGTATAATGAAAGCATTTGCCATCTTCACAGGGTGGTTATAGGATGGAAAAGGATAAATACATAAAGTGCCGAGCGTATTGCTTGATGGAGAGTTAACACTATAACACTAGATGTTCTTATTCAAAGGGATTTCTCAAGAATAGTATTTTGTTTTTGTTTTTTAACGTTTCCCGCTCTGACTCCGTTTTCCTCTTTTATCTTAGGTTCCATTTTTTG
Source organism: Ursus maritimus (assembly GCF_017311325.1). Classification (NCBI taxonomy): domain Eukaryota; kingdom Metazoa; phylum Chordata; class Mammalia; order Carnivora; family Ursidae; genus Ursus; species Ursus maritimus. The sequence continues at coordinate 20,093,720 of NW_024423786.1, forward strand.
GGCGGAGAATGCATCACACGTGTCCATGTATGCCGGGCTTAGCCTGTTTACGGACTTCATTTAATCGATTTATTTGTTTAGCCCGAAAGTAATCACTTGAGAGTAGGAACTTTAAATGTGAGCAGCCACATGATGTCTGTAAAGTCTGTTTACTTGTGATTGTGCCAAACAAATAATATGCCAGAAAGAAACGCTGTTGCTTCCTCAACTCTCCAAGTAACATTTCTATCTTTGATGTTTAAATGACTTTTTTTTTTCCCAACTGAGAGAGGATTTTGATTTTGGATTTGAATGTAAAATTCAGGGCATTATGGAACCGGTTCCATTTTCCTGTTTATGTTTTGGTTTGGCTTGGCTCTTTTAATGCCAATAATTCACCCATTTTCACAGAAATGAGAATAAGAATTTGATATTTCGTCACAGAAACTTTTTTTTTCTTAAGCCCCCTCCCCCCAGCCCTGTACACACACACACACACACACACACACACACACACACTCACACACACACACACACCCTCAGGTCTCTTTTCTCTCCTCAAAAAATTTTAAGGCTCTCACTTAATTTTTCGCCATTTCCCTCACCAGCCCTCTAGCATTTTAAAGTGGGGAACAGGGTTGTTCTATATCCTCTAATTTGCTGGCAGAATCACTGTTGAGGCTTTTTGCCTGATACTTAAACAGTGAAGGGTGTGTAGCGACTAGACACTCCAGACTTCCTCTAGACAGAGTAGAGGTTGGGGTGCTTCCAAACTTTCATGGAACTTGTCCATGCGACAGGACTTCAGGTCCACTGTGTGACAGGTGTGAGTGAGTCCAGAGGGAACAGAAGGTCAATTTAGTCCATATTTCTAGATTTGGGTTGGTTTAAAAAAAAAAGAAAAAAGAAAAACACTTCTCCAATTCATTACATCTATTTCTCTTTCTTTTTATGAAGTTTATTTTTTTTTTAAGTCTCACAGAGATGTTCCAGAAAATGTCACTTGAAGAGGAAGTATTGATTTTAATCTGGCATAACCCTCATTACCATTTAAAACTCGGTATTAAGTTGTAACTTAAACTTCATTTGTAACCAGAAGTTCTCTTATAATGGATTACCTGACATCCTGCCATGTGTACCTATCTCAATATTGCTGTGTAAAAATTCTGTATCAGAATAATGACAGTATTGTATATCATTTGATTTATTTTAATATTATATCCTTATTTTTGTCACAGTTGTTGTCAGTTTTTATTACAAGCAGATTTCTATTAGCTCCCATTCTAAAATGGGCAAAGACCCCAACATTGGTCAGATAGCACTCACCAGATGTGCTTGTGTTCACTTTACACACAGGAAAGTTCTGTTTGCATGAATTTTAAGGCCGTACCAAAAAACCAAATAATGTGTAAATCAGTGAGGTTTTGGAACACGAAGGAAGATTGTGACGTGCAAAACTGTCTGTAATCAGGAATGGACTCCTGGGATGTCACTGTATTGATTCCACAGATCGTGATCCCGTGTTTATCACGAGTGGTTAGGCAGATGGCTAGATGCTAGCTGAACGGTGATGAAAAACCTCGAAAAACCCCACCAAGTGTTGTAAATGGAATCAGCGTCGCAAATAAACAACTTATGAAATGTGTCTGACTAAACTTGACCATGCCAACCCACTAACCGTTTCAAAAAGAAAGAAAGAAAAATGTGTCCATTTTGTAGTTATTTATTCAGCCAAGGCTTACAGTTGCACGTTGTATGTCACTTTACCCTAGGGGCTAACGTGTCCCGTAAATATATGGGATTTTTGCTGTACTCATTACCATACCCGGGCATAGAAGTATTATTTTTGGTTCAATTTAGTTTGTGTGCAAGAAGCATTCCTCAGTGAGTCTGTTGGAAAAAACATAGACTTCAGCAAGTGGAATTATGGGTAACGAAATGCACCTCAACGCAGTTTTGCTAAATGTCGCTTTCATATCATGGTTGAGACACCCTTTTCCAGAAGTCGTAAACACTTGATTGGGTCAATCATCCATTTTCCCCCAAGTTAAAAAACAGCTAGCAAACTTTTATAAAATTTTAGTTTTACATATACCAACTTGATTTAAAAAAAAAAGACTACAAAGAGGTAGACCGTAGTTCATAGGCAAGAGAAGGAAGTAAATTGTGTGTGGGACACTCAGAACCGTGTCTTCTGACCTGCTCACTGCCGTTCAAAGAAAACCAGAACTTTATCATTTGGTACCTCACCACTGGGTTATTATTTTTATTGGGGAATAACTCCTTTCTTTTTAGTGTGCAGCTTTATTTGGTCAGTATTTTTTTTTTTTTGCTTGTCTCCAAAGTTAGCATCTTTCAAATAATTGTTTCAAAAGACTTGTAATCGTGTTCCATGGAGATTCTTTAAGATAATTGCATGCAGATCACACAAAGTCTTGCACTATAAAGACTGTGGACTGTTTCTTCCCATCCCCAGCATGCTCTCTCACTGAAGTTGGCCAGGCTTCATAGGCCGGAATGCCTGCAAGGTAACGCAAAGTGAGAATTTACACAGGAAGAAGTTCAAGTCAGCGATCTACTTTGGTGTAAATATGGTGGGTGGATTCTATCCATCCTAAGATAGAAATAGACCTTACGCCAGCACCTACTGGCCAGACTCAAGTGGACCTTTGGATTCCTTTGCAAATATTGACTTTCATGAAAACTATCATTTCTGACTTCAACCTCTTTTTTTTTTTTCTTTTAAGCATCGCGCTTTTTTTTTTTAAACCGTGGAAAAGGTTGTGCCAAAACTATTTCCTTACAAACCCTCTTATCTGACTGAAGACCTTTACCCTTCCCAGCGTTTCAGTGTTGTTCTGTGGTCGGCGCTCTGCACAGTCAGTCCAGGGACAGATCACACACGTAAGCCAATTTTCTTCTTCATTGGTTTTAATATCAGAAATTTCACTCCACGCAGAATTTCCTAACTTCAACTTTGGAGAAGATTTAAGTTGGGGACCATTTTAATTTTAAAAACAGCACATTTTCTTGGTAGTGAGGATCCCTGTTTAAAAATTCACTGACAGCTTTTTCTGATGTTTTAACACGTGCCCGTGTATTTCAGGTAATATCCTCAGAATTAATATTTCTTTGGTTCTTCCACATCTTGCCCCTGGTTTGTTAATGGTCAGTGATCCCTTCTGCACAAAGGAGAACTGTATTTCTTCAAGTATCTTTAACTATGCAATCCTTAGGTAAATGTATTACTTCCCCACCCCCCACCCCCCACCCCAAATCAGGGCAGTTTCAGAGCACACATCTCCCAAAACTAGAGGTGCCATTAATATGCTGTTCTTGAAGTACTACTCCTGTTTTTTCCATCATCCATCGCCCTCAGAGATTCTGGTGTAGCTCGTCTGGGGTGAGGCTGGGGTGTTGGATTTTTTTTTTTTTTTTGGTAGCTATTTACTTGATTCTAAGGTGCACCCATGGTTGAGAGCCACTGAGAAAGAATAAAGAAATATGCTTCTATAGGAAAGCTGCTGCTTCCCTGGGACACCCCTTGGGGAGACACCTTTCTAGTTAGATTAGAAGTGGGGAGAGGAGCTAAATGTCTGCCTTTTCTTGCCACCCGCAGAAGTTCTATGATCCTAGGCATAAATGAATCTGTTCTTTGTTTTATTCCCCCCCCCCCCGCCACGACTTCTAGAAGGGTGGTCACAGAAGGGTCCCGTGTGAGAATTTTAGCTGCAGTTCCGTAGCTCATTTGAGTCTGTTCAAAGTTCCTTGGAATTCGATTAGGGAAGCAGGCCTGGATGCAGTCAGAGCTGGCCCCCAGGCGCTCACACTCGTCCTGAGGCAGGGCGTGGAGCCATGGCTCTCTCCCTACAGGCCAACCCTCCCAGGCGACAGCTTTCCGAACTGCCCCCTCTGCCAGTCCCGCTTTCCCACATACCACCTCCCACATACATTCCGTTTTACCGGGCCCATAAATCATCAAAAGGCTCTAGGAAGTCCACTGTTGCAGCAAATTATAACTGAATAACTCACACTAGTAAGCGTTTGAATAAAACCTGGATGTGCCACAAGAGAGTAAAAGCCAGAAAGTGGAAAAGCACAGTGTGAGCATGATTTCTGACGATAGAAGGCGCGGTCTAATCCATACCGTCTACATAGACCGCATCCACCCTCGTGTCTACGGCGGATTCATCCTTCCGAAGGCGCCTGGGGCCCCTACTCGTGAGTTGTGCCAGCCAGGCAAAAGCAGGGCCTGCCCCCGGCATGGCAGCTGTGGGGGTGTTTCCAGGCATTCACTCCCTTTAGTGGAGGATTTCTCAACAGCGACACCACGAACATTCTGGGCCAGGCCATTTTTCGTTGTGAGGGACGGTCCCGTGTTTTCTAGGCAGTCGAGCAGCACCCTGTCCCCTCCCCACTCGATGCCAGTAGATCCCCTGAGCTGTCACACCCAAAAAAACGTCTCTAGACGTTACCAAGTGAATGGGTAGGGGTAGATTGTCCCCCTGCGAGAGCCACTGGTTTAGTCTGAAGATATTTTCCGTCTGCCTGTATAAATTCTGTTTCAGGATCTAACAAAATTTGAGATGACAGGATTAAAAGTAAAACCTGCAAACCGGGCCCTACAAAATCGGTATTCTGGAAATAAGGTAAATAAGAAACTACCGTTTGTATTCAAAGTTGTCAAAAGGTAAACATTGGGTCCATCTTAAGAGCCGACCCAGGAACTATCAGTCGTACGTCAGCTCTGTAGTTTACTGTTTCAAGGAAGCCATTTTTTATAAGCCACCTTCTGAAAGCTGAAGGCAAAGGGCTCAGATAAAATAACCTCGGTTGGAAGTGAAAGATCTCACATCTTTAGAGTGCACTGCGGAGCACATTTCCCCATTGTTTAAATCCAGATTTTCACCAGCTCGATTAAAATGTGATATAATTTATGAAAAACATTTTTGTTGCAGAAACTCAAAAGCTTTACAAGAAAAAGTTGGAGGAGATGGTGTTTTTGTATTAAGTTAGATCTGAATAGCTGCTGAGAAGCTTCACAAATTGAATTTTCTCAGCGCGCCTGGGAATGGACCTGTTCCCCATCGGCAGGGCTGAGGCTGGTCTGAGTGTATGTGGCTCATCCGAGCAAAGCAAGAACTTTTTATGATGGACATTTTTAAACATAAAAGTAAACAAAATTGTAGAAGACAGCCTCATATATTCATCTCCAGTATCTTATCCACGGTTCCCATCTCAATGCTAGCTCTACTCTACCGCCCCTTCCGCCAGGGCCTCCGACTCTCCTGTACTGTCTTGAAGCACATAAGTTTGGTTCCTGTTAGATAAAGACAGCCACGGTCTTGTATGTTACCAAGGATAGCAATCCTTTTTCTTTTCATGACCCCTTTCTGCTTGGATCTTGCTAAGGTTCTTTCGCTGACCAGCCTGTGCCCCGAAATATTTACTCTTGAGATGCATTTTTGAAATCCCCAGGTGGAGTTCAAAATGGAGGAGCAAAATATTTCAGGGCCAGTAATGTGAATATGTGAAAGAATATTTGCTCCTGTATAAAATTTTAAAAGAAAATACTTGCTGCTCAAAGTAAAAGATTCACAGAAGAATGTTGTGAACTATGGTGTTGTGATTGGGTTCTGGGGAGTCGAATGTTGTCTGCAACCAATAGTTGGTTGGACAGCAAATGTTCTCTGTTAATTTTCCTGGATTTGGTTAGGAGGGGGGAAATCCTTGAATGGAAGATTTGGCTGGCGGACTCTGTCTCTCTGTCTTCCATAATTCAGTCCTTCATTCTCACGGTCTCTCTCTCTTCTTTCTTTTCCTCCTTCCCTTCCTTCCTTTCTCTCTTTCTCTTTCTTTTTCTCTTTCTCTGTCTCTCTCTCTCCCCCACTCTTCTCTTCTTCCTCCTCATCCCCAAAAGTTTTAGCTAGGCACATGGCCACTCATCTAGACATCTAGAGATTCATTTACCAGTAGCCCTTGGCCAGGTGTAACCATATGACTGAGTTTAGCAATGGAATGTGAGCAGAAGTCCTCTGCCTCACTTTCTTAAAAGAATATTGCCTTCCACTTCCTCCCCAATAGGGAAATGCAACAATGAATCTGACTACTTTGGGCCCAAAGAGTGGAAGGCATTTGGGGAAGAGAGTAGAGCTGGCCCACTAGCCGGGTCACTGGATGATGTCCTGAAACAGTCATCCAGAGCCCCAGAGGCACAATTCAGCCACTCTCATTTTGGGTCTCTGTAAAACACCTCTGCCCTAACCAATATGAATAGAGTCATTCTTTTTAAAAATGCATTGTTCTGTTGTACTTTATACTTGATTCTGTGATCTTAAAAACATTGTTCCTGTGTTTTCCTTTAGTGACTGTCCTGCAGAGAGTGGGATAAAGCCCCTACCCAAAACCGATTTGATGGCACACACCTGAAGGATATGGCAAGATTTATTACTCATATCATGGGATTTTCTGGCAAGAGTAGAGCAGGTCCAAGTCAGTCCAGGTGGCAATAGGCAGGCCATTTGGTTGGTTTTAGCTTTTATTGTGGCCAAGAGGCAGGGCCAACATGAGAATTCCTACCTGCTGGGCTGGCTAGTCTAGCTGCGGGGCAAAAAATAAAGGGGAATGTGAGGCTTGAGAGTGGTCAGTGTTCAAACATCCAAACTGGGGTTTTCCTCTTCATCACAGTCCTGAAATAATATCTTAATGAGAACATGATAACCAAATGGAGGAGGAATTCCCAAATCAGAAATGGTTAAAGTTACTTAGATACTTTGGTCATGAGAATATTAATATTCCAAACCCAAGAAAACATGTAAATCCATTTCCTGCTGTCGCTGTTTTAAACTCAAATATGTTGTCTATTCATGGATTAAGAAATTTTGGAGACAGGGAATGTCACTGAGGTCCATTACAACTATAAATTTTCTTAGGATGTTTAAGTGAATTTTAATCTCACCAAGAGGTGCAAGGTAAAAACTTTAAATGACAAACTTTCAGTGAACAAAGCTGTTTTTTCAAGTAGCAAAAAGTAAAGTAATATGCCATTAGTGGAAGACTAATTATGCCTTTGTATAATTGTGTTCCTTTCAATAGAGGCAGGTTATTAAATATATATCTAATGGTGTTTAATTCTAATATCTTTATAAAACTTATAAGGTAACTTAGAAATTAAAAAAAATCTTTTGTCAGACCACATGTCACCATACTCATAAAGGATTAGAACAATTATGCAAATCAAATTCTAGAAATAGCTCTGGGTATCCCATAATTCCTCAAGATAGATATGCTAATTAAATGGCTCGTGACTGGGGGTTGAAAGAATTACACACTGTACAGTTTCACTCTTGATGTCACTTTGCCGAATGAATACCTGTGACAGGGGTTCCTCCCAGCTCCTCTCCTTCTTCCTCTCCTACCAAGCACACTGCCATGCAAATTGGTCAGTGCTCAGGAAACACATGGGGGAACTATATGGAGAAATAAAAGGGGAAAAAAATAAATACGTTATGTGAAAAAGATAAGGAAAATTTTTGCTTCATGCATTTTTCATTTCATGATCTCTAGAGAATATTCTAATAAGGCATGCATTAAGTCAGCATTGAAACTTTAATAATTTTTCAAAGCCTTTTGAAACTGCAGCACATCTGTATTTCCAGAAAATGCAACCATTTATTGCACTCTCCAGATTCCAACCCAGGTCCTAACCGAAAAACAGTGTGTGCTTCTCATAGCCTGGCAGAAAATAAGCTTTCCCATCCTAGAAAGCTACACAGACTGGCATAATTCAGGTAATAGAAATGAATCAGGGAAATTTTAAAACATACACTTAACCAACAGTTTACATGTTCTCTACCTAGTGTAGACTGGCCACTTAAATCTTAATTTATAAATGACTAAATTATTCCTCCTAGAAGCCAAATAATAATAGCTTTAATGTACCTGTCTCCCTAATGTAAGAGAATTGCATTTATGCCTTGACATTGCAACTTAAAATAGTTTTGCTTGTTTTCACTGTAATTTGAAGTGACTTCAAGACTTGGGACTTGTAGATATACATTTCAGGCTGTTTCCTTATCTGACATGACTGCAACCAGGACACAGAGTGAGTTAAATACCTACTAAGTCTCTCTCCCTCACTTTTCCTTTACCAAAAGCACAAAATAACCCTTTCTGGTAGGGCAAACCTGCTTCTCGTTCTTCTTTGGGGGGGTAAGTAGAATGGTCTTCTTAAAGACTACCTGTTTGATTTCTATTAAGTTCTGACTCTTCTAATCAATATTATGTCTTTGCTGGCTCTCCTTGAGGCAAGATTTTGTGTAACGAACTTCGTCCATTAAAATGACCACATTCTTTACTGGCACTTGAATATTCAGAGAGAAGTGGAACAGAAAATGCTGAGGAGAGATTTAGGTAGTTTTTTTTTTACTTAGAGGGATTTCCTTTAATTTTTTATTTTTTAAAAGATTTTATTTATTTATTTGAGACACACAGAGAGAGAGCACAAGCAGGGAGGAAGATCAGAGGGAGCGGGAGAGGGAGAAGCAAACTCCCCGCTGAGCAGGGAGCCTGGCTTGGGGCTCAATTCCAGGACCAGGGCTTGATCCCAGGACCCTGAGATCTTGACCTGAGCTGAAGGCAGACACTTAACGAGGCAAGTGCTTAACCGACTGAGCCACCCAGGCGCCCCTAGAGGGATTTATTTTAAAAATGGACACCAGAGTGGGGAGGATGTGGGACTCAGAAGGTAACTTAAGAACCTGGGCGGAGGGGAAGATGGAAACTGGACAATTTTTGCTTCAGTCTTCTGTTTTTTCCTGCTTTCCTCACTTGGGTAACCAGAGATAGAATGTCTATGGCCTGTCTCAGACAATTGATCATGATGTCTGAGCTCCTTATTATCCCCAAGCTCTCTATCTAGATCGCGCTTTTGGCATATATTATGTTCTGACTTGATTTGTGGTTTGGGGCACGTTTGCCAGGCTTCTCCACTTGGCGTGCTAACTCATTAGCAAGAGAACTGGACCTTCCGTACACCCTGTGTCCTCCTGCACTGCCCACCACAGAAACTGGCTTCTTACTAGCTTACGATACCTATTGATTATTGAAGATGGATTCATTCAAGTGCTTTTCCATTTTCTTGTAACTAGATTTATGAAATCAAAATCTAAAACACACACTGATCAAAGCCAGCCTAGTAATAAGTATCTTTTTAATCTTCCAGATTTATCGAATTCTAAGAAATCAAGTCAAATCTACTTTTTCCGGAGGCAGGTTAATTTAACAGTTAACAGCAGGCTGAATGACCTCATAGTTGGAAAGAGTGAATTAAATAAGTCTAATTTTTTTCTAACTTTGTAAATACAGCTCCAGGATATCTAGCATACCTGTCAAAGGAGTGGAGGGAATTGAATATTTTAAGTATTGGTGCAGTTAATTGTTACTTCAGAAAGCAACAATGTTAGCGCCTGAAGCATAGTAGCTTCTATTTCAAGACCAGAGGTCTACAGACATGAGGGTGCCTGTTTGGTAAAGCACTCAACAGTGGTAAAATAGATGCCTGCTCTTTTTATCTTTCTGGTCTGCTACCTTCACTGTGTTGACAGTATCTTTTCTCATGGTTGCAGGATGGCTGCTGTGGCTCCAAGCATCTAATCCTCACCAAAAGCATCCCAAAAGAAAGGAAGTGGTGGGGATGGGGGAAAACAAGAGAGCTCTATTCATGGTCTGGGTTGGACCCCAAAAGTCTTGCCAAAGTTGGACAAAAGGCATAAAGAACCCCTTGGACTCAGATCAAGTTTGCTTTAACTTCCATTTACTCCAGAATCAGCTAAATAATAGCGCAAGAGTGGTCTAGAATGTGGGTGGGTAGAAAAGGTTTCCCATTACCTCCTTTACCCCTCATGGGGGGGATCCTGAAACTCAGCGGTCTTGGCAGGTGACAAAGAATGACACATCTGCTAGAGAATGGTATTTTGCATCCGCTACATTTTATAACGTCAGCCACCTCGGTGCGAAGACAACTTGAAATGCCAGTAAGACAATATGTTTGGTACTCAACCCACCATGACACTTGGATCTGATGTGTGGGTTTGGAGACTTGAAACTTTTGCAGGGTCTGCCCTAGAATGATCTCCTCCTCTCTGTGGAGGCTAGTTCACCCCTTATGTCTAGGAATTCACCCCTTACATCTGAAGGCTTAGTAGCAATTGAGTTGGCAACGAGGGAGTGAGGACTTTGGACACAAGGAACAATACATGTAAAGCCATGTTGGTATGACACAGTACGATCTGTTCAGGGCACTGGCACTGATGAAGTGGCTGGAAGACAGGGCTTGGGAAAGGAATGGGAAAAGGTGAGACCTAAGGAGGCTGGGAGCCATGGGCACGCAGGAGGATTCATGCAGGTAAACACAGTGTGCCAGGACAGCCCAGAGGAGGGGTGGCTGGGCCAAGAAGGGCAGCAGAAATCTTAGATCTGGGGCCAACACAAACGTGATGGTCAGCCAGGACCCAGGGGTGTGGATGTACAGGCCAGCTATAAATATTGTGAATATTGCCTCTACTCTGGAGGGGTTGGTGAAGGATTCCTGGACAGAGATGGGGACATGGGCTTTCTAAGGAGAGCTTATACAAAGGTCATCAGAAAAGGAAGAGATGGAAATGCACAGAGAGGATGAGGCCAGGGGCATGGAGGGGCCAGACGATGAAAGGCCTTCTGTGGCAGGCAAAGAAGTTTGCACGCCATTCTGTCGTCCTTAGAAAGACCAGAAAGGGTAGACCTGATCCTGCCCATCCAATCATCTCCCTGCAAAAGGAACCCCTAACTCAGCCCTAGGACCGAGGATCCTTTTATCTCTTAGCAGGCAGGCATTTGAGAAGGTAGGGGGTGGTGGTGAGACCAAAGCCTTGGCAAAACTAATTGTGTCATGTTTTATTTCTCTTAAAAAGAGAGAGAAAGAAAGGAAAGGGAGGGAGGGGAGGATGGAGAAAGGATAAAAGAGAAGAGGAACAAAGGAAGAAAGAAAAGAAAAAGAGTCAAGGAAAGAAAAGGGCAGTGGAAACCAATATGGCAAAACTGACAAGATTTGTCAAGGCTGGATAATGGATATAGGGGTTATTGTCATTATGGTTATTGATTTGTGACATGCTTTCCCACTTGAGGTATTTCATTTTCTTAAAAAGAAACAGATGGAAATGTAAATCGATAATCCTTTTTCTGCAAAGCTTTTAGACATATATCAAAAACACCTAAAAAATCTTATTTTTGACCCATAGTTCCATGCCAGCCCGTGCTGATGAAGATTTATATACAAGAAATCTATTTTCTATTGCTTCAAGTGCAGTGACAACTTGTTTACCTCACTGGGGGACAGGGGGCAGGGTGGAGATGTGCTAAATTAACTTACCAAATAAGCAAAGGAGCTATTTTAATGGAAGTCTTCCCCAAAGACCTAGTACCTGTCCTGGTACAGTGAGTAGAGTATTCTGAAACACAACTACACTTTTTCTTGATGATGTTTTATTAATATAATTAGCAATCAAAGTACATGTTAATAGATTCATTCATCCAAAAAGCCGTTGAGGTGTGAGGGGCTTTTTGCCTCTACACACTATTCCCATAGACAGCTCGTTTCTCTGCCTCTCTTTGTTCTGCTGTTCCCTTTACAGTTGGCTGTCATTTCTCATTACTCTTCACCTGAACTCTCATTAGAAATCATCCGTCTAATCAGAATGAAACACAACAAAACCAAAACCAGATAACCGAGTTTGTAGACATGGCATCTACAGTAAATCTGTCTGAACGCAAAGGCCATTGGTCTGTCTCCAGCCAACTGGTGCACTTCTTAGAGATGTGCTTTCTTGGGTCCAACCTCAGCCCCTCCTAATAAGAATCTCTGGACTCTGCAAGCACTTCATTTAATTCTAATGAACATTAAAATTTGAGAATCACCGGCTTATCAATTCTCTTATGAAAAAAAATCCATGAACGCAAAGCCATATATACAGGGCCAACAGGTTGTTTCCACAGTCGGGCTGCTGTGTAAGACTAGATGTGTTCAGGAGTCAGATGACTCGGTCCCTGAGCCAAGCCAGGTGCTAAATATTCTGAAAATCACATGGGCTTCGTGACTGCTATTTATTTTTTTTAACTTGGATCACTAGGGTGGGTGGGGGGTTAGATGAGGTTTACTTCCTGGGCCTCTCTGTCTTTGGGTTTGCTAAGATTTCTGACAAGCGGCCCTTGGATAATTAGCATCTGTCTGGTCTCATGACCTGGGGAGAAATAGGGTAATATTTACTCATATTTTCCAAATATGAGACCATCTTCACAGACTGTCTTCTATAGACAAAATAATGCATTTGTCAGAGATAAATTGGCCACACCCTCTTGTTATGACTTAAGCCTCTGGAACTGAACACTTAATAGTTCATATTATGCTCAACTATAGGAAATTTCAATATTTTTACGGCACCCTTATTTAGTTTTATCAAAATGCTCACACTCATGTTTTGTATGTTCATAAAAACAAGTTATAAAACAATATATACATCTACTGTCTCTTTCCTTTAAAGAGAAGATTTGCAGATTTTTATCTTGCATTTTAAGTTAACAAGACTCCAAATGTCTTAAATATGATGATGGTCAACTAAACAGGCATGCACTAAAAGGATAATGAAACATGAATACCATATTTAGAAGTGTCTTAGAAGTCACAGCCTCAAACCACAGCAACAAAAAAACACTCCAGAATGAAAATACTGGTATATTTGTATAATGCAAAGAGAAATACAGATATAAATCCTCAAAACAGAAGGTACATTAATAAAAATGTAGCATTATAAGCAAAAAATATTATACAGTACTTGCAGAATTTAGTCTTTCCATTTAAGATTACAATGTGTCTAACAAGTATTTAACATTATGGTTGTCATTAGTAATTTAAAATATCCATCCGATGAACAGCACAGCTTAACCTAGCAAACATTGTAAGGAAATGCTTTGTCTTGTAGAAGTACAGTGTCATTATACTCCATTCATTTATACCATGAACAAAAGAACAATTTTCAAAGTGGAAATTAGTTTCGTAAGACGGAATAAAACTGGGCTTCTCAAAGCACAAGCTGCTTCCATAAACGTATTTTAATTTTTATTGGCACAAAATACCTAAGCAATTCCGATTTCATACTCTGCTTCTCAGAGCCTTCCCAATCCGTGAACCACAGTCAGTACAATAACATGCAATACTGTATTTTCTCCACACCACCACTAACCAAAACACTTTCACTCTTTCAAAAGTTACAATTTTACAGAAATGTTTCCACTCGAGATTGGTATAATACAGAGAGCAGTTGTTGCTGATGAGCATTTTCTAGTAATAGAAAGTAAGGTAGGAAACAAATCTTATTACTTGTTACTGCTTTAAAAACACTGCCTTGCCACTTTACCCTCCCATTTCTGCTCTTTGAATTCATTATCAATACCGAACAAAGTTTTCAACACTTTCAACAAACCAGGGCAGCACAACTGACCCCACGGCCGGCAATTCAGAGGGAACTGAAGGCAACTGCCCCCCTTTCTCCTGCTTCCAACAGAAGACCCTCAAGATATCAAACTTGTGAAGTCCCCCTAGGTTCCTCTACTTCACTGCAAAATGTAATGCCACTTGAGGTTGTCAAAAATAGCTTCTGTAGAAAACTGGCCATGGTCTTTAGGAAACGTTGCATGAAGAAAATTAGCCTTTATTTAAAAAAAAGAAGGAAAAGGAACACATGGGATAAAAGACGTCAGTACCAGTACAAAGACTCCAAGGCCTATTGTCAGGATGAAAATATACTTAGTAGGACAAATGCACGGAGCCGGGGTGGGGCTGGAACATCGAAACCCATCCCTCCCCCCCGAAAAAAGTAGTCTGTCTGTACAATCCAAGTGCTTATCCACTTTGAGAGTCATGTCGAAGGCAGCTTAGAAAATTAACACGGGGGCAGAAAGGGGAGAGACGACGTCACTGTCCGAGCCGAAGGGAAAGGCTGGGTGGGGCGTACGTGGCTGGAGAGCCCCTCATAAGCCAATGCCTTTCAAGTCGCAGGGGAGGGAGGCCTGGGTGGTCTGGGGGCTCTGGCAGCAGGGGAACTGGGCCCTGAAGCAGTCCCTCAGCTCCCTGTTGAAGAGGAAGCACACGACAGGGTTGATGCCAGCCTGGGCGAAGGTCAGCCACACGGAGGCCGTCAGGTAGGCCTGGGGGACGGCGCCGGGCCGCACCAAGACCCGCAGGTAACTGGCCACGACGTAGGGCCCCCAGAGCAGCAGGAAGAGCAGGGTGACGGCGTAGAACATCTTGCACAGCCTCTTCTCCGTCTTGAACTCCTCGAGCACGAGGAGGCGGCGCGCGCCGCGGCCGGGCCCCGCGGGCCGGATGCCCACCAGCGCTGGCGGCGTGGGCCCGCGGCCGAAGCCCGCCGTCCAGTTGGCGGCCGCCTGGCCGGTGGCGCCGGGGCCGTGGAAGGTCCAGTCGTGGCTGACGGCGGGCACGAGGCGCGCGGGCCGCATCTTGCGGCGGTCGTGGATGAAGAAGAGCAGGCGGAGGTAGACGAGGTGCGTGGCGCCCACCACCACGGCCAGCAGCAGCAAGAAGCCGAGCGCCCCGGGGGCGCCGTCGGGCCGCTGCTCCAGGGCGCACGGTGCGTCCTCGTCGTCGCCGCCGCCGCCGTCCAGCACGGGCGGGAAGGCCGCGGCCAGCGCCAGCGCCCAGGCGGCGCACACCAGCATGGCGGCGCACGGCCAGCCGGCCAGGCGCTCGGCGTAGAAGCGGTGGTGCGCGATGGCCAGGTAGCGGGTGACGCCCACGCCGAGCAGCAGGAAGGCGGCGTGGAAGCAGAAGAGCGCGGCCAGGAAGGCGAGCAGCTTGCAGCCCAGCGCGCCCGGCGGCGCCCCCGCCGCGGCCGCCGCACGCCGCGCCGCCAGCATGACGGCCGGGAGGCAGGCGAGCGCGCGCAGCCCGTCGGCCAGGCACAGGTCGAGCAGCAGGTAGTACGGGGCGCGGTGCAGGCTGCGCTCCCGCACGATGAGCAGCGCGAACAGCACGTTGCCCGCCAGGCTCACGCACAGCAGCAGGCTGAGCGTGGCCAGCTTGAGGCCCAGGGCGGCCGCTTCGCCGCCGCCGCCCGGCTCGCTAGCGTTCGCCATCGCGGCCTCCCCAGGCCGTGCGCTCCTCTCCGGGGCCGCTCTCGGCCTCGCCTCTTCTCCGGCCGCCCCGCCCGGGCTCCGCCGCCGCGCGGGCCCTCGGGCGAGCTCCCGGTCGGCGGGGCTCAGCCCGCGCCCGGCTGGCCCCTCCCGGGCTCTCCGAGCCGCCGCCGCGCCGCCGCCGCCGCCATCTCAGGAATGATGCGCGCAGGAGGCGACGGCCACTCCCTGCACCTTGGGCGCCGCGGGCTTCACTGCGGACAGGGCCGCGCCGCCGCCCGCAGCCCCCCGCATCCTCCTCCTTCTCCTCCTCCTTCTCCTCCTCCTCCGCCGCCGCCGCGCCTCTTGGCTCTGCCCCCCGCCGGGCCCGCCGCCGCTGCCGCCGCCGCCGCTGCCGCCGCCGCTGCGGAGCCCCCTCCCCTTCGCCGGAGCGCGCAGCGTGGCCGCCGCCGCCAGCCCCGCCGAGGCAGCCCGCGCCGCTCGGGCCGGGCTGGGCTGCGGGCGCCGGCGCGGCAGCCGCGGGGCCGGGAGGCGGCCGGGAGGCGGCCGGGAGGGAGGCAGGGCCCAGGACGCAAGGTGGCGACAAGTCGCGTTTGGCCCCAGGTAACGGGGGTCCGGCGGCGGCGTCCGGCGCCCGCGCTGGGGTCACGGTGGCCGTGCGCAGGGGGAGGTGGCTAGGGATGGCAGGGTCGGGAGGCCTGGGGAGGAGGGTCGGACGGCAATCTGTGGGTTGAGCCTTCTGCCCGCAAGCTAATGATTAACGGTAGTGAGCGTCACCATCGTAATCCTGTAACCGCTGATGTTCAGGTGAGCACTGATGTGGGTGGCAGTCTTCGGGGGAGCTTTCCAAGCATTATCTCCCTAAGGTTCACAGTAACTACAAAGTTGGTTCTATTCTTAACATCACTTTATACCTAAGGGAGCAGAAGCTTGGGGCTCAAGGGAGTTGAGAGCCAGTAAGTGGCCAAGCTGGGATTCAAATGTCACTGGGTCTGATTTCCAGGGCTGGACTCCTATCGACTGTGCAGCGTGCCCTGCTCCCAGCCTCACCTGTGATCCCGGTGAAGACTTATGTCAGGGAACAGAAATTCAGCATTTTCTCTCAAGTGCGCCCCATGACACCTTTCTCCCAGGGAGTCTGTTTTCTGGGTGAGCCTGAAAGGGCAGTGCCTGTTCCGATCCTGAAACACACCAGATTCTCTCAAGGCTTTGCACATGCCTTTCCCTCTGCCGGGTCCAGCTCCAGAGCAGGCTTCCCACCCTGTGGGCCATCCTTCTGACTAGTCCGCCTTGTTCTGTCACTGCCTGCTCATTTTCTTCATAGCACTTATCATTTATCGTTTCATGGTTTTATTTATTTTTTGAAAGTCTTTCCTTCAAGCCAGTCTGTAAGCCCCATGAAGGCAAGTGACCATGTCTGGCTTTTTTTTTTTTTTTTCTTTTTGGTACTACTGTAGCCCAAATGCCTAGCATAGTAAAACCAGAATTGAGGAATATGTTGCTTCTCAGGTACACTCATTTTTTTTCCCTTTTACTCAGAACATTATCTATTGCTCACCTACCGTGTGCATGGCAGGCACTTTGATGGGCATTTCCAGGACAACATAAGGTCGTAGAAGGCCTTGACCATCAGGCTAAGGAGTCTAAACTTTAGTCTGTAGGCAGTGAGGTGACCCGAGGAGAGTGGCATTGGAAGAGCTGTGCTTCAGGAAGATTCTTTTGGCAGCAGTGCTAAATTAAGAGGAAGGACAGAGTTGAGCCTGGAAGTCTAGTCCAGAGCCTCAGACTTTAATGTGCACTGAAATCACTGGGATCCTTCTAAAATGCAGATTATGACTCAGTAGGTCTGGGATGGAGCCAGAGATTTTGCATTTCTGACAGGTTCCTAGGTGACATTAACGCTACTGGTCCTCACACCACACTGAGTAACAAGGACCTCGAGGACAGTTTGGACCTTTTGTAATTAAGTGATGGCCAACGACAGTCTGTCTTAGGACCCCCTAAAGGGGCCAGGGACAAATAGGTGGCTGAACACTTAGGTCTGCAAATATTTGTTGACAGAAAAGAAAAATAGATTTTGGAGGATATTTTGGGTAGAAATTGCATTTTGGTAATGGTAGCGTAAATGTGAACCTGCGTTTATTTTCCTCATGAAACAAGAAGTCCAGAGGTCAGTGGTTGCTGGCGTTGAATTATTGGCTCAAGGACCAATCTCTGAAAGCCTTTTAGCCCTTCCCTTACTATCAATAAGCTGCTAAAACTCCAGCCCTTGCTTCTGCATACCAGGCAGAAACAAAGGAAAAGAAGGGAAGTGCAAAAGTGTTCCTGCCATCTGGGAAGGCCCCCTCGAAGAGCTTTTTGGAAGTCCTCTGTTAAAACAAACACATCATTGGCTACCACTAACAGGAAGGGAGATTGGGCAATTGTTGTTGTTGTTGCTGTTTTGTTTTGGAAAGCCAGACACATAGCCAAGAATGAGATCCTACCTTGATATGGACCTTAGCACTTGGGCCCCTTCTGCCCTGAGGAAGGGATGCCTTCTTAGAACCCACACAAAGTCATCAAATCTGGTTCCTTTACGGTGATATTAACGGCACCCTCTGTTTACTGAGTATTTGCTCTGTGCCATGCACTATGCTGAATACCTGACATGCGTTACTTCATTTAGTCCTTGTAAGGGCCGTAGGTAGTAGGTGCTGTGACAGCCTTCACTTTGCAGATGAGGCGGACAGGCTAAGTAATTTGTTTAGGCTTTCCCTACACATACATGTGAGGGCTGGGGTTGGGAGGCAGAGTCTGACTCTCAGAGCCCAAAGTCATAACTTCTATCCCTATTGCCTCTTTACCGTAACTGCGAAGAAAGTTATTGAGTTTCTAGAAAGAAAAACAAACAAGAACTACTGAGGTTCATGTTCACAAAATTATAGCCCCTTCAGAGAGTGAAGGATTTTTCAAAGCCATCTAATCTGACCCTTTTATTTTATAAAGAGAGTCTCATTAATGGCTGAGTGCAAAGGAGAATCCAGGTCTTTTCACTCCTAGGTCAGGACCCTTCCCACTTAGTTGAAATAATAATATTATTTGTCCTAATGAACGCTTGACATTGGACAAGTCACCTCACCTGATGGAATGTCAAATGCTGCCATTTATAAGACAGGACAGTGGACCAACTGATTTCTGAGAGTCATCAGTGATGACGTTCAGTGCGTCTATGAGAAAATGAAAGTCAAATGGTTATATAATCCCAAATGGGGAGAGTTTATTCTTCAGAAAAGCACACAAAAGAAGGGACATTCATCTCTTATAATTTAGATTTCTGTGTGTTTTCTACTTCTCTGTATGGTTCAATATGCTTCTCTTTGGGATTTGAGTTTTGGTTTAGTCTTTTGCCCACGATCAAATAGCAGAAGCAGCAAAAGAAAATACGTAAATCATGGCTCTCACAGCATTTATATGACTGCTGCTTTCATTCTCAACATTTGTTCAGTAGATTAATACTTAAGGAAAAACTATTAACATTTTATTGCCAGAACCAACTTATTTTCCTTTTATTGTTTCTAGGAAGCATCAGACAAGAATTTAAAGTAGTTTCTTAGGCACAAACTTAAGTTGCTTCATCTCAAAGCAAAACAGCTCTATGAGATTTTTCTCTATAAGCAAAATGTCTGTATTGCCTATAACCAAATTCTTCCTTTTGCACATAGATAGAAAAGTTTGGATTTCACCCCCAAATCAATTATGTCACATCTTCTGCTAAACACACAGACAGTGTCAATGGTAGTGGAAATTCAGACAGCTTGGAGGAATTGGTTGACACATCTTGACAGATACAGTCAAAGCCATGGGTCCCATGGTCATGGGAGCCAATTTGGCTGTTATCTCTTGTCCAGCCTCAGGCCCCTGGCCAGTCATCTGACAATGAGTGCATTGAACACCAAGTTAGAGAAGGTTGGTTTGACTTAACCCCATCCTAACTCTTAGAAAACATGAGCCAGAGTCTACATCCAGTGGATGTTGTGTTATCAAAGGATAGCACTCACATTAGCTTCTCCATGTGAGGGAGTCATAACTGTAGGAATGGAAATGGACTGGCAGTTAGTGTACCTCGGTTCACATCCGAGCCCCCACATTACTAGTGAGCATCCTTAGCCAAGTCCCTTGCCTTCTTTATTTTTTATTTTTTTATTTTTTTTAAGATTTTATTTATTTATTCGACAGAGAGAGAGACAGCCAGCGAGAGAGGGAACACAAGCAGGGGGAGTGGGAGAGGAAGAAGCAGGCTCATAGCGGAAGAGCCTGACGTGGGGCTCGATCCCAGAACTCCGGGATCACGCCCTGAGCCGAAGGCAAACGCTTAACCGCTGTGCCACCCAGGCGCCCCCCCTTGCCTTCTTTAAACCCCTGAACCTCAAAGGCCTGTTGTGAGGAAGATTCCATTAAATGTGAACCATTTACAAAGAGTATAGCACATGGTGTGCACACAGGTGGTGTGTAATAAGTGATTACTACAGTTACTTTTGTTTGCTCTTATCAGACTATAAATGCCTTGGCTAACCATGGCTTGATTAACTTTTATATTTTCTGCTCCAACTTAGACCAGCAGGGTGCCCTGTCCATAGTGGGTTCTCAGTATTTGTGTGGCAGGTATGAAGGTCAGTCTGTAAAATCAAGGGCACAAGGAATATAACTGCTTCTTAGAAATGTAATTTCTGACTCTGCATTACCATGTTGCCTTGCTGGTGGGGAGAGAAAACGTAACCTTCTCAGTGCTTCTTGGGTTTCATCATGGTCCCTGCTTCTTCAGGATGTGCCATAGTTCCCAGGTAACGCCCAGACTGCACGGTACGCAGTCATTAAGGAGAGTGTGTGCGTGTGTAGGTGGGGCGTTCCGTGTGATTGGTGTTTGGTCAGTTGTTGCCATTTTGTTCCCGTCCTTACAAACCGTTCTGGTTTTGTGATTCTTAACTGCCTCATGCCAGACTTAGGGTTGAGAGTCTGAGCTGAGGTGCCTATGACATAGACGTACCCGCGCCTCCCCCTGGCAGTAGGTCTGGGAAACCAAGCGCAGCTGCCCTGTCTCTCAGAACCCCCCTCTCCTCCCTTCTGCTTCATCCCTGGAGACTCCCTCTCTACTCTGGCAGAGGGAAAAACCAGTCCTTCCTTGTTTTTCTGGGATTGGGTCAATTCCCCTAGGAATCTGTGCTTCCAGAATTTAGGTGTTTGGAAAAATAAAAGCCGGGAGGCTCCCTTGACATATACCTGTCCTAGGCAAGGAAGCCTGCCTGCTATGTACTTGAATGTTGGGAAGGAATAGGGAAAATAGGGGAAGAAAATTGTCAGTCCATATCTTAAAATATTGTTCGTGCTGCATGTGTTTGTTGAATGACTATCTTCATGTGTATACACATGGTGTATTGTAACACTGTAGTGAAAACTCTTTTAATGGTTGGTGTTCTGCACATGCAAAAGAATGAAGTTGAACCCCTGCTTTAAACCATATACAAAAATCAACTCAAAATGGATCATAGTCCTAGATGCAAGAGCTAAAACTATGAAACTCTTAGAAGAAAACATAGGAGTAAATATTCATGACTTCAGATTAGGCAGTGATTTCTTTGACATACCAGCAAAGAGATAAATGACAAAATGAAAAATAGATAAATTGGATTTTATTAAAAACTTTTAAAGTTTGTACTTCAAAGAATACCTTCAAGAAAGTGAAAAGACAACCTATAGAATTGGAGAAAATAGTTTCAGTTACGTATCTGGTGAGGGACTTGTGTACAGGATATATAAAGAACTCTTATAACTCAACAGTAAAAAGAGAAATAACCCAATTTAAAAAGTGGGCCAAGGAGTTGAGTAGGCATTTTCCCAGAAAGATACACAAATGGCCAATAAAGTCAAGGAAAAAGGCTTAACATCTTTAGTCTTGAGGAAAGTGCAAATTGAAACCATAGTGAGATACCACGTCACACCAACTAGGATGGCTCTTATCAAAAAGGCAGACAGTAACAAATGTTGGGGATGACGTGGAGAAATTGGAACCCTCCTGCAATCCTGGTGGGAATGCAACTTGATGTCAGTGTTTCGGAAGATAGCTTGGCAGTTCCTCAAAAGGTTAAAGGTAGAGTTACCATATGACCCAGTTAGACTCCTAGATCTATACTCAAGAGAAAAGAAGGAATGTCCACATAAAAATTTGTACACTGCTGTTTATAGAAGCATTTTTTCAGAAGAGCCAGGAGGAGGAAGCAATCCAAATGTCCATCAGTGGCTGAATGGATAAACAAAATATTGCAGATCCACACAATGGAATAGCCACTCATAGCAAGGTGAAGGACTGATCCCTGTGGCAATATGGATGACCTTGAAAACATTATGCTAAAAGAAAGAAACCAAATACACAAGACTACATATTATACGATTCTGTGTCTACGAAGTGCTGAATAGGCAACTCCATGTAGACAGACAGTAGGTGGGCAGTTGCCGGGGGCTGAGGGTAGAAGAGATTGGAGGGCGACCGCTAATGGGGTCCTAAAATCAGATAGCAGTGATAGTTGCACAATTCTGTGAATGTCCTAAGAAAATACAGAATCGTGAAAAAGTTCATAATAAAGTCAGGTCACCTCTGTGTCCTTTGGCAGTGTCCTTATCAAAAGGTGGATGGGGGAGCACTTTGGTGGCTCAGTCAGTTACGCGTCCAACTCTTGATCTCAGCTCAAGTCTTGATCTCAGGGTTGGGAGTTCAAGCCCCACATTGGGCTCCACACTGGGTGTGGCGCCTACTTAAAAATGAATGAATGAGTGAATGAATGAATGAATGAATGGTGGATAGGGCCCTGGAAAACAATGGGAACTTCTTGTTAGTGTTTTCTGAGTGAATGTAGGCCTGTATGAATGTGAATTCATATGTCCTTTCCTGGGATTGGCCACAGAAATAAGTCATGCCTCGCCCTGTGGTCACATGTTACCTCTTTGGTCTGCTTCAGTATTTTCATGCTTTGATGCAGAAGTGAACTTAGAAGGAGGGGTTTAAATTCTTATTTAGTCGCTTTATATTGCGCTGTCTGTCCACTAGAAAACTATTCTTTTCTAGAGCCACTAATGCTCTGAGGTGTTTTGCATATACATTATGTAGTTTACTCCTACAAAACCCTGTTGCCCCCATTTTACAGAAGAGGAACCCTGAGTCTCATGTTAATTAGAACAGTTGATCGCGCAGTCTGTGGTCACACAGCACAAAGTGGTGAAGCACGGTTACAGTCGCCACTGTCTGGCCTGAAAGCCTGAATGCTTAATACATACAGGGCTGTGTTGATGCATACATAATGAAGGAAAACCTATCGATATCATATAAATATTAATCTGGAGGTTGTACCACCTGAGACAGAGTTGAAAAAAATCATTATGTTCTAGGCAGTATTTCGATCACCTGAAAATGAGCACTTGCAATATCGAAAAGAAACAAAACTCTACGCTAACATGTTATCACCATTTCAACTCTCATTTTTTAACTATTTCTGTCATAGGTTTTTTTCTAAGAGTTACAGCCACGGCTCCAAGTGAGAAAAAAGCCGCCTTTTATGTGACCCCTCTTTTCCCCCACTGTGTTTAATAGCTGTTTAAACTCCCTCTAGTGGTTAAGTCATGATGTGACCCTAAATTTTTCTCTTCAGAGATTGAATGTGACCCCCTGGACAAGGGTGCTACTGTGAATGCAGATTGTAGGGTCACACCTGCTCCTTGAATGTCCTCCTCCTGTGTATGGACTAAGGGAATGAATAGCACGTGTCAGAGCCCTGCGGCTATAATCCTCTCTCCCACCTCTGTCTTATTTACTCGAAAGTCAAATCGTGCATTGATTATTGTTACTTTCTCCTGGAGAATTACAGAGACGGTAGTTTGTAAGGTAACAGATCTGTGGGGCACATGCTTATAAAATGCTCTGAGCTGTGGAACTGAGACCCACAAGACACATCTCTAGAGATGTACCTACTGTTTCTTGATTTGCTATCTTACCTATTATGCAACAACTTTCTTGTAATGAAAAAGAAAAGTAACTACTTAAAATACCCACCCTCTGTACCCGTACACATCCCACACGTGTACAAATTCTTTCTCTCCCCCTTACCACCAGCCTTTGCACTGGGTTTTGTTTTAGATGAGGTAGAGACAGACTCTTTCTTTGGCCAGAATTATTACTGTTGTTTGGGGAGAGCATCTGCAAAAATAAGATCCAGGCTTACCGTAGAGGCAAGGCAGACAGATTTGGACAGTGAAACAAGTCACACAGAAGGTATGACTTTGGCACATTTCTTGTTTGACATTATGGTTAGACGGCTACATTTCTCTGAACCCCCACCCTGCCACTCTTATATCGCTTTCTAACCTGCATAGAGCTCACTTAATGAGTACAAGTTCAAGTCCGCTTAGCATTAGTGAAGTGTGGGATCATGAAATTCCACGTGGTATAGAGTAGTTCACAGCTGAATTACGTAATTGCATTTTGTCAATTGTACCACCTGTTTAGTTTTCCTTCAAGCAGATAACTATCTTTCCTCCCCCCGCCCTTAATGTGATATGTGCCACTTTGACCTCGGACTTTCTGGCAGGATCTTGCTGTTTCTCATCATTTGGTCGGTTGGTAGTGTTTTCATCCTTGCAGACCTCTCTCCTGGAACCTTCTTCCTCTTCTTTCTGGTCTGGATAGCTCTCTGCACAGCTGTTGCCCTCACACTTTCCATCAAAATCATGCTGGCCTCTTCACCCCCCTGCTATGTCACACCTCCCCTTTCCCGAAGCCCACATCTTTCTCTCTTGTTTTGTTCTTTCATTTCATTTTTAGGTGGTTGTATGTACATCAGGAACTTCCTGAGAAAGGCGATTTGGAGGTAACTGTTTTAAGATTTTACACATCTGAAAATGCCCTTATTTTGCCGTATTTCTGCAATAGTTCGGCTGGGAATAGAATTCTACCCAGTTGGAAATAAAGACTAATGACGTGGGGCATCTTCCCGCATGCTTATCTGCCATCCATACATCTTCTTTTCTGATAAGTCTGTTCAAATTTTTGCCTATATTTTTTTCCCTTAAATCACTTATTTTTATCGACTTGTGGAGTTCTTTATGTATTCTGGAAACAAGTTCTTTTTCAGACACATGATTCACAAGTATTTTCTCTTGGTCTGTGGCTTGTCTTTTTATTCTTCTGTGTCTTTTGATGAGCAGAAGGTTTTAATTTTCACCAAGTCCCCTGTACCATTTTGGATTATTTTATGGGTATGTTTTTGGTGGTTTTTCTAGGAAGTCCCTGCATAAACCAGAGTCACAAAGATTTTCCTATATGTTTGCTTCATGAAGTTTTATTTTTTTAAGTTTTACATTTAGTTTATGTTCTGTATTAAGCTAATTCTTGTAAATGGTGTGAGATATGGCCTGAAGTTTTTGTTTTATTTTTTGCACATGGATATCCACTTATTCCAACACTTTTTGTGGGAAGACCGTTATTGTTCACACAATTGCCTTTGCATCTTCGCCAAAGAAATCAACTGTTCATATATGTCTCTGTCTATTTCTGGACTCTCTATTCTGTTCACTTTCTCTATCTTGATGCCCATACCACACTTTATTGATTATTGTGGCTTTTTAATAAGCTTTAAAATCAGGGAGTGTTATTTTTCTAGATTTGTTCTTCTTTTTCAAATTGCTTTGACTGTCCTAAGTCATTAGCATTCATGTATGGATCTTAGAATCAAGTTATCGAATTCTACAAAAAGGCCTTTTGGGATTTTAACAGGGATTGGGTATAGATCAATTTGGGGAGAATTGACATTTTAACAATACTACAGCTTCCTGTACGTGAGCTAGGCATATCTGTCCATTTATTTAAGTCTGCTTTAATTTCTCTCAGTAATCTTCTGTAGTTAGCCCAGAGTTCTTTACATCTTTTGTCAGATGTTTCCATAAGCATTTCATATTTATCATACTACTTCAAATGGCATTTTGAAAAACTTCAGTTTCTAATTGTTCAATGCCAGTATGTAAATACATAATTTATTTTTGTATATTTATCTTGTATCCTGAAATTTTGCTAAGCTCACTGATTCTAGTAGCTTTCGTGGGTAAGTTCCATGAGGTTTTTTTACATAGATGATTGTGTTATCACCAAATAAAGACATTTTTGTTTTTTCTTTTCCAATCCAGATGCTTTTTATTTCTTTTTCTTGCCTTATTGTCCTGGTTGGAACCTGCAGTACCATGTTGAATAGAAGTGGTGAAAGTAGGCTTTATTGGTCTCTTTCCCATATCAAAGAGAAGGCGTTCTGATGTTCCCCAGTAAGTTTGATATTAGCTGTAGGTTTTTGTACATGCCTGTAGATGAGAAAGTTCCCTTCTATCCTTCTTTGCTCAGTTTTTTTTTTAAATAAAAAAAAATGATTGTCAGGTTTTGACAAATGCTTTTTCTGCATCTATTTAGATGACCACATGGATTTACTAGTATAGTTTCTTAAATGATGAGTTGTATTGATTGACTTTCAAATGTTAAGCCAACCCGTATTCCTGAGAGAAATCCCAGTTGGTCATAATGTATTATCCTTTTCATATATTCTTATGTTCTACTTGCTAAAATTTTGTTTGGAATTTTTGCATCTGTATTCACAAAGGTTATTGATACTTTACTTTTTTTTTAATTGATACTTTTCTGGTACTGGTTTGGTCTGTTTGTTTTTTTGTTTGTCTGTTTTCAGGGTGAGGCGGCTTAATAGAGTGCGTTGGGAATTATCCCTCCTTTAAAACTTTTTTTTAAGATTTATTTATTTATTTTAGTGGGGGAGGGGCAGAGGGAGAGGGAGAGAGAGTCCTAAACAGACTCTGCGCTGAATGCAGAGCCCAGTGCGAGGCTTTAGAGTGGGCCCCTCAACTGACTGCACACCCAGGTGTCACTACAATTTTCTTGAAGAGTTTTTGTGCTTGGTATTATTTTTTCCTTAAGTGTTTGGAAGAATTCACCGGTGAAACCATTTGAGCAAGTTTTCTTTGTGGGATGGTTTTTAACTACACGTTCCATTTCTTATATAGATGAATGGCAGTTTATCTGTTTCTTCAGTGAACTCTGGTAGTTTGTGTCTTTCAAGTTATTTGTCCAGCTCATCAGTGTTATCAGTTCATTGTCATAAAGTTAATAATCTTCCCTCGTTATCCTTAGAATTCCCTTGTTATCTATAGACTCTGTGTTGATATCACCTCTTTCCTGATTTTGCTAATTTTTTTTCTTCTCAGTTTTTTTCTTGAACAGTCTAAGGGTTTATCAATTTTTTTTTATCTCAAAGAAATATATTTTTGTTCCATTTATTTCTACATTTTCTACTTACTGGGCTCTACTCTGATCTTCATTATTTCCTTTCTTAACTTGAGTCCAATATGCTCTTCATTTTTAGTTTCTTAGCATGATTGAGTGATCGAGTTCATTGAGTCAAGGCCATTACTCAAGCATTTGTATTATAAATTTTCCCTTAAATCCTATAAATCCACTGCTTTAGCAGTATCCCACAAATTTGATCTATGTGTTTTCATATTCATTCACTTCAAAATACTTTATTTTTAAGATTTTATTTATTTGAGAGAGAGAGCAAGAGCGGGGGGAGGGTCAGTGGGAAAAACAGGCTCCCCACTAAGCAGGCAGCCCCACATGGGGCTCGATCCC
The DNA here is from genome assembly GCF_017311325.1 of Ursus maritimus. Taxonomy (NCBI): domain Eukaryota; kingdom Metazoa; phylum Chordata; class Mammalia; order Carnivora; family Ursidae; genus Ursus; species Ursus maritimus. The sequence continues at coordinate 20,120,589 of NW_024423786.1, forward strand.
AGGACTCTGGGGTCATGACCTGAGCCGAAGGCAGACACTTAACTGACCGAGTCACCCAGATGCCTCTCATTTCCAAATACTTTCTAATTTCTTCTTTGATGTCTTTTTTTAAACCATAGGTTATATGAAAGTATTTTTTTTAGTTTATAAATATTTGGGGATTCCCAGAGATATTGCTGTTCCTAATTTTGTGTTTAATTCCATTGTATCAGAGAACATACTTGTATGACTTCAATTCTTTTAAATTTATTGAGAGTTGTTTTATGGCCCAGAGTATGGTTTGTCTTGCTAAACATTCCATGTGCCCCTGTAAAGAATATATATTGTGTGGTTTGGGGGTAGAATATTCTGTAAATGACAGGTTAATTTGAATATTTTTGTATTCAATAAAGTTAAAATATTTTATATTCTTACTGATTTTCTGTCTACCCATTCTATCAATAACTGAGAGAGGAGTGTTAACATCTTGGACTATAAGTATGGATTCATATAGTTCTTGTGCTGTCACAGTTTTTTCTTCATGTATTTTAGACTTGTGATGTCAGGAGTAAAAATGTTTAGAATTATTATGTCATCTTGGTGAATTGACTCTTTTATATAATTAATTGACCTTCCTCATAATATTCTTTGGTCTAAATTTTCTTAGTGTGATATTAGTATAGCATTTCCAGCTTTCTTTTGATTAGAATAGTATATCTTTTCTACTCTTATTTTTTTATTTTAAAAATTATTTTATGGTAGGATATGTTCATAAAATCAAGTGAAGGATCAAGGTAACTTACAGATTGCTTACTGTCTAACCCCGGAATTTAGGGTGTGCACCTGTGTTTGCACATGTCCTCAGGTGTGTGGTTTTGAAGGAATTCTTACAATTGTTCTCTTATATATTCAATTTTTCTCATATATTCTTGGTTCATAGTAGGTGCTCAGTAAATACTTGTTAAATTGAAAGTTTTTGTATACTACCTGCAGAAAGGAAAACATTCTAATCCTTTTACTTTTCACCTATTTCTGTCTCTATATTTAAAGTATATTTCTGGGGGCGCCTGGGTGGCACAGCGGTTAAGCGTCTGCCTTTGGCTCAGGGCGTGATCCCGGAGTTCTGGGATCAAGCCCCACATCAGGCTCTTCTGCTGTGAGCCTGCTTCTTCCTCTCCCACTCCCCCTGCTTGTGTTCCCTCTCTCACTGGCTGTCTCTGTCTCTGTCGAATAAATAAATAAAAAATCTTAAAAAAAAAAAGTATATTTCTGGTAGGGAGTATTATTGGTAGGTCTTGCTATTTTATCCAGTCTGACAATCCCTAACTTTTAATTAGGGTATTTAGACTGTTCACATTTAATGTGAATCTTAATGTGTTAGGATTAAAATCTATCATCTTGCTATTTGTTTTTTACTTGTCTTACTTGCTCTTTGTTCCCTTTTCCCAGTTTTTATACCTACTTTTGGATTAATTAGATGTTTCTTATGATTTCTCGCTTGTCTCTTTTGTTGGATTATTAGCTATAATCTTTTACTTTGTTATTTCGGTGCTTTATTTAGGGTTTATGGTGTAATCTTTGACTCACCATGGTCTATCTTCAGGTGATACTGTGCCTCTTCACATGTAGCCTACAAATGTACAAATAGTGTACTTTCATTTCTCCCAAACTTTGTGCTATGGTCACATATCTTTCTCTAATTTGTGTTTGAAACCTCATACCACCTTGTTATTATTTTTGTTTAGACAGTCCATTGTCTTTTAAAGAGACTTTAAGTGTAAGGAAAATTTTCATATATTTACCCATGTGATTACCAGTTCCAGTACTCTTCACTCCTTTCTGTAGATATAATTTCCCTCTGGTATCATTTTTCTTTTTCCTGAACAGCTTCACGTGACATTGTTCTTAGCACGGGTCTGCCGGTGATGAATACTTTCAGTTTTTGGATGTCTGTAAACATCTTTATTTTTTTTTTTCATTTTTTTTGATTTTCACTATTTTTTCCCCTTTCTTCTTGATTTGGTTTACTTTGCTCTTCTCCTTTTAGTTTATTAATATAGGAATTTATGTTATTGATGTCAGACTTTTCTTCTTTTGTAAAGCAAGCATTTCACACTGTAAAATTCCCTCTCAGCAGTCTGTTAGCTTCATCTGACGTATTTTAATTTGTTGTATTTTCATTTTCATTCAGTTGTATGTATATTTAAATTTTCTTTGAGATTTCTCTTTAGCTGATGGATTATTTATATGTATACTGTTAGTTTTCACGTGTTTGGAGATTTTCCTGTTGTCTTTCTATTAGTGGTTTCTTTTAAATTTGCTGAGGTTTGTTTTATATTCAGGATGTAATCTACATTGGTGAATGTTCCAGGAGCATTTAAAAAAAAAAAATGTGTTTTCCACTAAAGTGCAGTATATGTCAGTTACCTACTGGTAGCTAAACTTTGTTGCTCATTTCTTCTGGAACCTTCTGGAATCTTTCTTTCTTGCTGATTTTCTGCCTAGTATTTCTATCAATTGCTGATAGTGGGGTGTTTAAGTTCTGAACTGTAATTGCCCATCTCCTTTCCACTCTTTCAGGGTTTGCTATGTTGTATTTTGAGGCTCTGTTTGGTGCACACATATTTGGGGTCATATGTCTTCTTGAGTTGATTTGTTCATCATCATGTAATATCTTTGTCTCTAGTAAACTTTGCTTTGAAGTCCACTTTAATGGATATTAACATAACCACTACTAACTTTTTTAGATTAATGTTTACTTAATATATCTTTTTCCATCCTTTTCCTTTCATCCTATCCATATTGTATATTTGAAGTGAGTTTTTTTTAATAGATAGCATATTATTGGATCATGAGGGGTTTTTTTGTTCTTGTCACTGTTTCTTTGTTTAATCTACTCCCCACTAAGATGGTAGATGCCTGCACTCCCATATTGGCCTTGATGACTTGGGTAGGAGATGGGGTCATAGTTGTTCTGTGGTGTTTGGCTGGTGTACAGCAATTCTTGTCTAAAAGTTTTCTTTCTTGGTAGACTGCTGCTTTCCTTGTCCTTTGGCTAGAGAGAAAGCCGATTTTTCTTGGGCTTTTTCTGCCTCTGCTCATTGGCATTTTGAGGCTGCCAGCTTGTCCAGCGCCAAGTCTGGGATATATGAGGCACAAAGAAGACCCACGGCACTCACCACCATGTTGTTCCTTGGGTGCCAAGGTTCCTAGCTGGTGTGCCACCTTCTTGCCACCTTTCACAGTTCTCTTCTGTTTAGTTTATGTGTAGTGTTCAGGACTTTTCCCTGTACCAAGTACAAGGAATTGGGAAAAGCATGTTGACTCCATCTTTCTGGAGGCAGAATTCTTTTCCATTGTTTCAGAAGAGATATTTCACTGCATCTAGAATTCTAGGTTGACATTTTTTTTCTCTCAGTACTTTGAGGAGATTGCTCCCCTAGCGTCTTACTTTTATTATTTCCTATGAAAACTCTTCTCGAATCTTTGTTTTTGTTTCTCTGTTCATAATGTGTCTTTTTTTTTTCTGGTATTGGGCAATTTGATTATGCCGTGCCTCAGTGTAATTTTCCTTATGATTTTGTGCCTGGAGTTCACAAATCTGTGGGTTTACATCTCTTAAACAGCCCATCTCCAAAAGCAGATGACTCACCCAACCTTCTGGCAAATGCTAAACTGCTGTTAATTCATAGTCCAACTCCATTGTTTACCAGATTCCATATTGTTATTTAATAGGTGTACGTGTGTTTTGTACACCAGACACACAGGCCCTTTTCCACAGTCTTCTAGTTCTAAACATTTGGGGGCATAATTTGAAAACTTCCCTGAGTCAAAGGCCCGTTTTGTTTCTTAAATGTTAGAGCGATAACTGCAGGGAGGTGAACCTTGTTCTCTAGAGGGGAGTTTGCAAATGTAGGAGCACAGACTTGGAACCAGGCTGACGTGGGTTTGAACTCCATACCTCTTGCTGTCTAATTATGGGAATGTTATTCAACCCTTTTGAACCTCCAATGCGTAAACTAGGGATGATAATCATACCTACGTGTAGGGCTGATATGTGGAATAAAGAAGTAAATGTGAAATATAGTTAAGCACTCATGGAAGGGTACCTATTGTCACTGTCGGTAGGTTTTTAAATGGACTTTATTTTTCAGGCGCTTTAGGTTCACGGCAAAATCGAGCAGAAAGTACAGAGATTTCCCTTAAACATGCACATGCAACTTCTACCACTATCAAAATCCCCCGCTAGATTTGTACATTCGTTATAATCAATGAATCTACATTGAGACACCATTATCACCCAAAATTCATAGTTTACACTAGGGTTCACTCTTGGTCTTGTACATTCTGTGGGTTTCGACAGGTGTGTGATGACATGTATCCCCCATGGTAGTATCATACAAAAGAGTTTCAGTGCCCTAAAAAATCCCCTTTGCCTTGTCTGTTCATCCTCCCTTCCCCTAACCCTTGGCAACCACTCGTCCTTTTACTATCGCCATAGTTTTGCCATTTCCAGAGTATCATATATTTTGACTGATACAGGCCTTTTTAGATTGACTTCTTTCACTTAATATTCATTTAAGCTTCCTCATGTCTTTTCGTGGCTTGATAATCCATCTCTTTTTTTATGACTAAATACCATTCCATTTAATGGAGGTACCATTTCCATTTATCCACTCACCTACTGAAGGACATCTTGGTCGCTTCCATATTTTGGCAATTGTGAATAAAGCTGCCATAAACGTCTGGGTGCAGATTTTTGTATGAACACATTTTCAACTACTTCAAGTAAATACCAAGTAGCCGTATTGCTGGACTGCATGGTAAGAGTATGTTTAGTTTTATAGGAAACTACCAAACTGTCCTCCAAAGTGGCTGCACCATTTTGCATTCCCACCAGTAATTAGAGTTTCTGTTGCTCCACGCCCTCATCAGCATTTGGTGTTACCAGTGTGTTGGATTTTGGTCATTCTAATAGGTGTGTAGTAGAATCTCGTTGTTTTAATTTTCAGTTTCCTAATGACAGATGATGTGAAGCATCTTCTCCTATGCTTACTTGCCATCTGTATATTTTCTTTAGTGAGCTGTCTGTTCAGATCTTTGCCCATTTTAAAATTAGGCTGCTCATTTTCTTGTTGAGTTTGAGAGTTCTTTGTTTATTTTGGAGCTGTTGGCATTTTAATTTGAATTATTATTGTCTTCAGTGCTATAAGGGTTTTCTTGATACCTCAGCATCCTAGCCTGCAAAAATAAAAAAATCTGTTTTCTCTTTTTTGAGGGAAGAAGAGAAATTATCTTCGCCTGAAAAAAATTAAAGGAGGTTCCCCCAGGATTACCTTGATCCAAAAAGAATTTCAGGCTGCCTGTTGGGTACAACTGTGGCCTCATGGGGCTTCCATGCTGTAAATCCCTCCCTACAAAATTAGCTTATTCCCTGTGTTTCTTGATAATTGTTTTATTAAATAGTGGGAAGTACCGGCTCAGCACAACATTGCCTTTCTTCTGTGTCTTCCGTAGGCATGTGTAGATCAACAGAGGCCTCTGCTCGAATCAGCGGCAGTGACGATACACCTAGTAGCAAACCACCCTAACTTCTAGAGAACTGTTCTGGCCTAGATCATTCTATAAAAAATAGTCACTAATGCTACTGAAGAAAAATATGCCCCATTGCAGGTGAAGGATGTATTATATTTTCTGATTTCTATTCTCGCACCCCTTCACTATGCGTCAGTAGATTTGTACCATGGGATTCATTTTCATTTTATGTCTTTTTATTTACGCACCAGTTCCTTTGCAAGTAATTTTAATTCTCCCTTTTATGAGAGTGAGGTTTTGTGTCTGTGTATTCCTATATAAAGTAAAGGAAATGATTGTTTTTAATGCAGATTTGAAAGAAATATAATGGATTTCAGCTACAACAATTTCTCCCCATTTAGAGGAGATGAACACCTAGTTAGATGAAGAACGTCATTTCTCGTATAATTTGAATACATCCTGTTTCCATGACAACTTGTACTCACCAGCCTGGCTGGTAAAAGAAGTGTTTGAATTCTTTCTTTGATAAAAGATTTGACCAAACACTGGGATTCCAGTTTTTTAATTCCAATCATTTAATTCCAGTTTGGGGGTATTTCTCTTTTTAACATGGGCTGCTTTCAAAGGAAAGAAACCTCTAAAGATCATTTGAGAGGTAACTCCACCTTCAGAACAAAAGGAGAGGACTCCCAGGCCAAATGCTAATGAGCCCAGGAAATGACATTGTTGCAGGTTGTACTTATTTTCTGATATCTTCCAGTTAAATTCAATCAACAGGATGATGTAACAACTTATTAAGATGCTATTTGATTTGACAGAGAATGATTCAGTTACGCATTTCCATCTGGACACTATAATCATTAGGCTTGTTTCCTCACTGCGAACTTATGTCTTGCCTTTATGGGTGGTCTGTGCCCTCTTAGTGCTAAATTTCAATTCTTGTAAGGAGTATGGTTTTATTAATGATTCTCCCTCAGAATGAAAGATAGGAAATTATTTGCATCATTAACTATGCTTGTGCAAAACATGAGAAAGATGCTACTGTATTTTATGGACAAGATGATGTTTTATGTCATATGAAATATTTTAGTCCATAAGGCAAGAAAGTATGACCCTTGGGCGTTTTAGGAATGATGGAAAGTTAACTCCAAGTTAGGATAATTCAGAGTTTAGTTCTGAGGGACCTGGAAGGGTTTGAAAGGGCAAAAGTGATTCTTAGCTATCTCCAAGATCATGCTCAATGATGATAAATATTTGTGACTCAAAACACGTGTGCACAGTGGGGTACCAGGTTTATCATAACTCCCATTAGAAACCGTATTTTTTAAATATTTTATTTATTTTATTTTACTTTAGAGAGAGAGAACAGAGCAAGCCAGAGAGAACAAGAGTGGTGGGGAGAGGGGCAGACGCCAAACAGACTGAGCCACCCAGGTGCCCCTATTTCTTTATTTTTGTATTTATTTAAGCAATCTCTATGCCCAACATGGGGCTTGAACCCACGACTCTAAGATCAAGAGTCTCATGTTCTTCCAACTGAACCAGCCTGGTGCCCCAAAACTAAGGAACTTTTAAAGATATACCGTAACATGCAACTTAGTATTATATGCATAATATGTAAAAAATGAAAGCCAACAGGAAAGAAGGGGGGAAAATGATGCTATCTTTCTGTATCGGGAGTATGCAATTCTAGCACTTGGTAAAAGGAAGGAGATTAAGTAACCACAGAGATTTCTTTGGCCTAAATTTCTGTTTGCAAGCATCTTCGTGATTCCTAATGTAGCACTTTGCTCAGTAGCTGCAGTTCTGGAAATTTTATGCAGTTATAATTCTTTTCTGGAAAACAAATAACATGGCTTTATTCCAAACTTGCTTTATTTTCCTTTTCTAATTGCCTATCAATTGATAATGGCTTCTTAAATTTTAGAGGACTCAGCTCTTAAGAAGTAAAAGACTTACAAAATATTTTAATATCCACTTTAATGAATGTTTTAATCATAGAGGGATTCATTATCCAGATATTTATTGAATATTCACTACATGAGCAATCTTTAAAATACCCTGTGAGGAACACAGAGGCGACCTCCCACCTTGTACTTGTTCACCTTAGAAATAAAACTGCCAGTTATTTATTCAGGAATAGCAGAAAATTGGAATCCAGGGCAAGCAAGCTATGGCCAAACCATTGGCAAGTCCAGAGAACAAAGGAGAGGAACGCTTTCTTATAGAGGAAAGGGGGAGGTTGGAAGGCTTTTACAAACAAAAGATCCACTGGAGTTAACTGGAAGTTCTGAGTATGGAGACTTTCCACTGGCTGAGTTGTGACCGCATCTCACTGGCTGGGTCCTTGCTGGAGGAGAGGGAAAGCCTTCCTCCTGCTGGGGTAGTAGTGAAGGTGTATTGACTTGCAATGTACCTCTCTTCCTGCTGGGTAAGCAGTTACCCTCAGTGGTAGTGCTGAGAGCTTCCCCTCTGGCCTCCTGACTCCATTTTAAATGAGATTTCCTTTATTAATTTTCACAGTTATATGAATCATTGTTCTTCCAATCAGTGAAATACTGAGCAGTTCCAACAAAGGTCCCTTAATCTGAATTCTTAGGCCACAGAACCAATGTTTCTGAAGTCATTGGGACTTTTTTCTTAACCAAGGAAAAACATGCCCTGGTAAGTGGTTTGGGCACCTGCTTAGTCATGGCTCCAGACCTCTAGATATCTTGCCCCTTTCTAGAGTGTGTTTGGTCACTGATCTCCTGTGACAGAACTTACCCTGGCCCCTGCAGGGTGGAGAATTTGGGTGGGCAGAGAGGAGAAGAAAAGGCTCAGGAAAAAGTGGGGAGATGAGGGTGTGCAGAGTATGTTTATGAGGGGGAGTACACGGATCGTAGTTTCAGTGCAGTTGAAGCCCCCACGTGCCAGATGCTGCACTAGGAACTGGGGAGACAGTGGTGGAGGAGGGGCTCGCAGGCCTGCCTTCCGGAGTTCATGCTGGGGCAGTGCTGAAGGGGCACCAAGGGGAAGAGGGTGCATCCAAATATATATTCTTATATATATATTTCTTTTTTTTTTAAGATTTTATTTATTCATTTGACAGAGAGAGAGACAGCCAGTGAGAGAGGGAACACAAGCAGGGGGAGTGGGAGAGGAAGAAGCAGGCTCATAGCGGAGGAGCCTGACGTGGGGCTCGATCCCAGAACGCCGGGATCACACCCTGAGCCGAAGGCAGACGCTTAACCACTGTGCCACCCAGGTGCCCCCTTATATATATATTTCAAAATACATATACTGGGTAAATATTTATATATATACATACACATACATACACACACACACACTTGATACATATTAACATATGCCCAAGTATATGCAAGTGTAGGTATATATATAATCTAACGTATGTGGAAATAAACTTGCAACTATATTTGGAAAGGTGGGTTGAGTGGGAAGATTGCAAATGCTAGACCGGGGATTTCAGACTTCAGGCTGTGAGAGACAGGAAGCCATATAGGTTGAGCAAAGAAGTAGCAGCAAAAAGGTGCTTTTTAGGAAGAGTAATATACCATCCTCAGAAAGGATAAACTGGCAGAGGAGAAAGACTAGAAATTGGGAAACAACTTCACTGACTGTTCCTTTCAATCAACAGCTGTTGTATACCCAGTTATTTTCCTTCACAAATCTTGGTGGCGTGCCATCCATGTGGCCAGACCTAGGCTGGGTACTAGGGGCACAGAGGGTCCTGGTCCTCTTGGACCAGATGTTCTGGGGTGGGAGACGGGCGGTAGATCCGTGCAGCTATGACAAGCGTTAGGGAAATCAGTGGGGATGAGGACCTGCTCTGGAGCCGGATGGTGGGGAAGCTCTTGCCCAGGAGGCCTGAGTGGGAGAAGGAGCTAGTCGTGCAGAGCAGAGACTGGTGGTTCAGCAGAGGAAACAGCTTGTGTAGATGCCTCGAGGCTGCAGAAAAGCTGTAAAAGGCACGGGGAGTGCAGCCATGTGGTTGGAAAGGCAGGAAGCGTGCAGAAGATACTGAGCCCTGTTTGCAACCAGAAAGAGATCGTGAGCGCAATAGGAAGCGGTGAAGCACGTTAGGCATGATTGAACTGGTGTTTGGAGGCAACTGCTGAGACTACTGTCTGGCACTGGGTTGGAGGGGCAAGTGCTGGAAGCAGGGAGACTGGTCAGAAACATGTTGTGGTTGGCCGAAACTCAGGAGGTGACTGGGAGCGGGTGTTATTGGTGGGAATAAAGGGGGAAGCCCAATGCAGGGGCTGCAGGAGGAGCAAAACCAGGACTCTGTGGCTGATATGTGGATATAGATGTGGAGGGTGGGTCCACTGAACCTTGATGTCACATTTTCCGGGCTCAGTGGTTGGGAGGACTTCAGTCTCGTTGTTGCAAATACTCAACAAATGCTATTTCGTTTACCCCTTTCCCTTGCACTTGCAGCTCTGAACCAGACCCTCAGGGGTCTTTGAGATTCTAGACAAGTAACATGGGTCGAGCTTTTCCTGTGTGCGGCTTGCAAGGTGCATAAACATGTTTCCTCATACGTGCCTCCAAGCAGCCTATGGAGGGAGCTCTTGATATCTCCATGTTCCGAGTGTGGAATCTGGCATTCAGCAAGGTTAATAACTTACCAAGGTCACACAGTTTACCCCTGGCAGGATCTTGGTTAAAAGCAGGCTTCGGTCTCCCTAAAGCAATAATAACTCTTAAACCGCGTTATAGCCTCCCCCGACACCCTCAGAGCCCCAGAGGTGTGTCAAGCCTCCCTCTGTCCCCCAGGCCCCTCCTGGGACTGACCAAATGTGACACCTGCCTTTGCTGGAAGCTCCAGCAGGGCCTGGGCCTCACTGTCCCCTGAATCTAAAGAGACTGAGGTCTGCCATCTAGCGGCCACTACTTTCCTTTTTATTCTGAGCTTTTAAAAGAAAGGAAACCGGGAGTTCCCACATACAAGACAGGCCTGCATATTTATAGCATCACACCCTGTAAACAGGAAACTTCTCAGTCTTAGAGAAGGAGCCTGGTAACATAAACATAGCATATTGGCAATGAGTTCCTCCGCCCATTCAACAAACATTTAAATATATATGTAATGCATATATATGTATATACATATATATTTAAGTGTTTGTGTTTATATACATATATATTCATTCATATATACACACACACACATATATATATTCATTCCACTGGAAAGTAAGCTCACTGAGATGGGGATTTCTTTTGTCCGTATTGCTCACTAATGAATTTTAAGAGCCTAGAACAGTGGCATTTGCATAGCAGACATGCAATAAATATTTATTGAATGTAGAATAAATGAGTACCTAACATGTAGTGCACCTGTACTGTACACCAGGCATTTGACATGGGTGTTTTCTCATTTACTCCTAATGATGACCCAAGACACAGGGAATGTCAAGATGCCCTTTTCTCAGATGTAGAGACTGAGCCATAGAGGAACAAGAAGCTTACCAGGTCTGGGGAGAGCTACTGGGTTTTGACTCGGGTTTTCTGACTTGAGAGAGACTGCATTTAACTACCGTGCATGGTACCTCTTGTCTGCTCTGTGTTCAGGCCTGGTGTGCAGCACTGCCACCATTTAGACAGGTGGTAGAAGTGCCTCTAGGGGACCACCAGCCATTCCCCTGCTGTGTTTTGACTTTACAGAGTGAAGTTTGCCGTTCCACAGTGCTATGACAGAGGCAGCAAATGGAGGGAATTCAAGAAAAGCTGGCTGGCCAACAATGAGTCCCTGTCACTAGCTAGCTGTGGCTGTGTGACCTTGCACAGTACCCCCCACACCTCAGCTTCCTCATTAGTCAAAGGAGGAGACAGAGTTAGGATCCCTGCCTTTCCTTCCAGCTCCAGTATTCTACTATTCCTGTGACTCCCAGGGAGCTGGATGAGAGTGAAGAGAGAGGACCAGTGGTTCCTAGGCAACCAGTACCCGCCTCACCCATGTTGCCATGGTGATGATGGAAGTTGGGCTGATGGGATTACCAGCTCCTGCTAATTGCATGTGAGAGCTCAAGGTCTCTGTCTCTTGCTTGCTGGCTGGCTCGCCCTTACTTTCTCATTCTTCTAGGAACCATGGAAAGATCTCCTCTCCTCCATCTGCAACATCCCCAAGGGAGCCCTAGTGCAATGGAAAGCAACTGGAAATGGAGCCTAGCTGTGCCTCTGAGTAGCTGTGTGATCTTGGGCAGGTTCCTCGGCTTCTCTGAGCCTCCATTTCCCCATATGGAAAATGAAGGTGTTGGAATAGGGACCCCTGTCTAAGGCTCTTCCCAGCTCTCAAATCCTTTGATGCCTAGGGAGCATGTCAAGGGAGCAGACCACATTGTTACTAGGCAACCAGCAGGCACCCTGCCCAAGTTGCCTTGGTGACTGGATACTAGAGGGGAGGGGAGTAGCTGCTGCAGCTAATTGCTTAATTATTTATGAGTGCCTCAAGTCTTTTTTGTTGTTTTCGTTGCTAGGGGCTGTGGGGTCACCTTCTCTTCCTCCCTCCTGCTACCCCAAGTCGTCTGAGGTGTGCGTTACGCAGTGGGAGAGCACGTTGGCCTGGATCTCAAGCTACTCACGTTCTAGTCCTGTCTCTGTCATTTCCCAGAGCTGTGGCCTCAGGTAAGTCACCTCACCTCTCTAGGCCTCAGTTTCCTCATTTGTAAAATGGGGGGTTTGCTTGGATAATCTCCACATTTCCTTTTTACCCTGCATTTCTAATTCCTGCTCTCCAGTGGCAAAGTAGGGAAGAGGAGGGGAATTTTCCTAATATTTTTTTATCTTCTAAAGATAAGTCTGAAAAGCAGTAACGATAGTTAAGTCTCTTACACATTTCAAACAGGAAGGGGATGAAATTAGGCCCATTGTTCTCTGCTTGCCTCTCATCCTGGCCATCTTGCCTGACCTGTTTTATTAATCTTAACATCATTTAACTTTTATGTTTTTGTACATCACCTCTTTCCAAAATAGATCTGAGGGGTTCACAGTATAAGATGCAAATGTGCAATTAGGCCATTAAAATAAAAATGGGAATAAGTTAATATAAAAATAGTGATGCTGCTTCATTGGTTATTACCAATATTCTGATTAAGCATCAGATGTAATTCTGAGCATCCTGGAAGCCAAAGCGAAAAGAGAGGAAGGTACATAATTGTTATTCAATAAAGAAAAATTGCCAGACTCTTCCTTGTTCTAAATTCTGGAAGCAATTTATCATGTGGTGCTTACTCTCTTTTAGAAACTGCAGATAAAACTTTTAAAATAACCCTTTGTTGTTGACAGTATCGTTGAAGGACAGAAGGAAGAAGCTAGACTAGACAGTTTGACGAGTTCTAATCTAATTAGAAAGCAAAAGTCCCTTCCTACCTTAGACTTTTATGAAGGTAAATATCACTTAATAAACATAACTTCAGAATCAACCATTATTTCTTAATCAGTTATATATAAATTCATGTAACTGCTTTGCACAGTAATTTAGCAATATGTGTCGAATTTTTTAATGCAGACCAAAATTCTGTTTCTCCAAACTTATTCTGAAATAAACTTGTGCTGCTGAAGAAAGACACTGAATATAAAAATGCTTATGGTAGCATTATTTATAAAAGAAAATGACTAAGCAACGTAAGTCGTGAGGGCTAGTGAATTAAATTATAGAATTTCTTTACAATGGGTTATTTTGCAGCCTTGAAGTAGAGGTATATGTTTTGATACAGAAAAAAAATCTTCAAGTATATAATGTTAAGCAGAAAAGAGGTGCAGCAATGGTATAAAATGCTTCTATTTCTCTTATAAAAGATATAGATAGGTATACAATTTCTGTATCTAGATATACGCTTTTATGTGCCTACTTGCATTTTTCCGGAAGGAAACTGTTAACAGTGGTTTCCTCTGGGCAGGAAGATTGATAGCCTTGAGAGGGAGGAAGACTTTCTATTCACTGCCTTATTTTTACTTCTTAGACCTGTTCATTCTCCAGTTAGAGAGGCAGTAGAGCCTGGCAGTTAAAAACCTAGACTCTGGAGTCTGAATCCCTATGTTCAAATCCCGGCTCTATCAATTATTAGCTGTGTGACCTTAGGATTAATTTAACTTCTGCATGCCTCATCTATAAAATGGATAAATCCATAAAATAGTACGTTCCTCATTGGATTGTTGTGAGAATGAAATGAATTAATACACTCAGAACAGCCTAAACAATACCGTATATACCTTTTCTTGAAAAAATAAAAGGAAAAATTAACCCTGCATCTAACCAAAAGGAGCCCCAGGATCTGAGAGCTGGAAGGACTTTATACATATGTCACAGCTTTCAGAGTCATGTTGCATACAAATTATGTTCGAAGCAGGGATCAAAAGCACTGATCTCATTTAGCTTGTCATTTTGTCTGAACTTGAATACCTTTAGCAAAGGCACCTATCTTGGGATTCACAATAGGCATTTACAATCCCTGAACCCATCTGGTCTTACAGCTCCTGTTCTAGTCCATCCCAGTGAATGCTCAAGCTAAGAGCAGAACATATGCTAGGCCAGGTAGAAAATCTATGAGAAGATGGAACTCTACACCCACAGCTGTTAAAGGCAGGGAGGGACTGACCAAAATTCAAACATCAAGACGGCATCCATGCCCATGCCAGTTATGACATGCATTCACAGCCGCCATGCCTCTCCTTTTCTTTTGAAAGAGAGTGACAGAAGCCTGACAAGGAGCAGTGCCAGGAGGATTCCTCTTACTTTGGACCCAGGAATCTTATGGCCACAGGGATTTCCTCTGTCTTCAGAAGTTCAGAAAGCAGAGGGTTCTGTGTTCAAGAGTGTCTGGATTCCTTCTTCTTTGCAGGTGCTTTGGGGCAAGTCTGGGGACTTAGGCTGACTTTGGAAACCTTCCTTTGAACTTGGCCACACTTTGGGCCAGACTTAGTCCTTTACTATAAACCTATGGTGGCCCTGGAAAGGGTGCGATGGGAGCTCTGTTCCCTTAAAATTAGCTGAGTTAGGAAATGCGCTCACTGTGAGGAATGCAAAGCTGACCTATCACAGCCTCATGCCCAAGTCAGTGGTTCCTGGCTTGTGTCTGTCTGGCCCTCTCTTCAGGCACTCTTGGGCATTCCAGTCTCTTCATGCATTTGGCCAGCGGTTCCCCTTGCCATCTATCTGTCACATCCAACTGTGCTTCCATCTGCCCTTCCATCCCTCCATCCTCCTCCAACCATCTGCCAGCTTTCCCACCCATCTTTCAGACTGCTGGTATTTCTATGCACCCGTCCTCCCCTCCCACCATGTGCGTCTGAAACTCCATCCACTGGTCCATCCGTCCATCCCTCCATCTTTCGGGAACCCGCCCGTCCATCTCACCGGCCTCGGGTCTGGCCGCAGAACCAGCCCTCTCTCTGTCCGGTCCTCTGTTCCCCGACCCCCAGAGCCTGCTAATTCGTGCCCGGCCGCAGCTCTGCCCTCCCCCCCGGCCGGCCGGCCGTCAGTCCCCCGCCCTCCGGGTCCGTGCTGGTGCCAAATGGGCCCCGCCGCCCGCAGCGGATCGGCCGGCTTCGGTCTGGCGGCCCGGCCGGACCGTGCCCCCGGCGGCCCGCGGTGCGGCTCCCAAGCCGGGCGGGCGGCGGGCCTGGGGCGGGGCGGGGCGCGCGCGGGGCGGGGCGGGCGGCCCGCGCCGGGGCGGGCGGGGGCCGGGTGACTCAGCCGCCGCTCGCCCGCGGTCCGCGCGTCCGCCGGCCTCGCAGGACGGGGCGGAAAATGGCGATGCCCCGGCCGCCGTGCCCCCGCCCGGGCCCGGGAGCCGCCGGGGCCCCGCGCCGCCGCCGCCGCCGCGCCGCCGCTCGGCCTGCAGCAGCTGTCGGCTCTGCGGCCCGAGCCGAGAGGTCCGCTGCACTCGCCCTGGACCTTCTGGCTCGACGGGTGAGGGGCACGGAAGGCCGCGTCCGGCCCGGCCCCGCCGCCGCCGCCGTGCGCCCGCCCGGCCAGCGCGCCGCTTTGTCTCGGCGCGGCCCCGGGCCCGGGCCCCAGCTCCCCTCCGCGGCCGCCCGCGCGCCCAGCACTCGCGCAGAGCCGGGTCGGGAGCCCGGGGCCGGGGCGAGCGAGTGTTTGGCGGCCTCGCCTCAGGCTGGGAGGACACAGGCGCAGCCCCAAAAGTTTCGGCAGCACTTTCCCCCCTTTATTTCCGTCAAAAGAAGCGTGCCCGAGGGCGGCCGTCCTGGCCGGGCGCTGGGAGACGGGCCAGCCGGGGGTCGTCGGGTCCTCGCTGTAAAGTGGGGAGAGCGGTGCTGTCCTGGTGGCCTCGTGGGGCTCCTGGGGGAGCTCAGGACCCGACCTGCGCGGTGACAGCGCTCGGGAAAGTGGGCCGGCCCCCAGGGAAGTGTGCGGGGGTGGCCGGATCGTGGCCCAGCGGGGGCCTCCACTCGGTGCCCCACCGAAACTGCCGCGGACACCTCTTGGCGTTCTTTCTCAAACAGTGGGCAGGTATTTTCTTGACCATTTACCGTGCAGCCACACGCCTTCTGGGCGCTGGGAATTCAACCGTGAGCAATACTTCGCTTTGCCAATAAAGTGGGGACAATTATAGCTTTCTCAGGGGACGGCTCAGGTGCCATCTCCTCAGAAACGCCTCCCAGACTACCGTATCTAAATTAGCACACCCCCATCTTGCAGTCATTCTGTATTCGCCTGCTCTGTCTTGTTCTCTGTAATGCTTAATGCTGCCACATAGTATTATGTATGAATCTGCTTATTTTCAGTCTGTCTCAATCCCTCAATACTTTTCCGTTCTGTTGAAAGCCAATGAGCAGGGACTTAGTTTTTGACACTTGCTATATCCAGGCACCGGGAACTGTACCTGGCACATAGTAGGAACATAAGAAAAATTTGACAAATGCATGAATGCAAAGCCCTTCTTAATATCTGTTAGCCTGTGGGTGCCCAAAGATGACACCTCAAGATTGTCCCAAAAGCTTATGGAAATTTTGATGACGCTGTAGCTGTGGTTAAATGTTTGGAAGAGAGGTATATGACTGTTTTCTATGAAATGCACTTAGTAAACTCAAATCTGGTCTTTAAAAGCCTTGCATAAAATGCCTGCAAGGTTTTTTAAAAGTGATAATCATCCTTTTAAGGAAGATAAGTTCATTCCTTTCTTGTTGGAATTAGCAAGAATCTATAAGAATCTATAAGAACTGACACTGGAGCCACTGTCTTTTTCGGGGACCCAAAGAAGTTGGGGCTGGGGTAGATAGAACGAGTCTCATTTTCTAAAACATTTTCACTTTCATTATGGGATGCTAAGAAAGCATTTTACTGTCATAACAGGAGTGGTTTTGGCTAACATTAGCAGAGTGAAATCATGTGTCTTTGTTTTCAGAGGTGTGCTATAACTATTGATACCGGGTATCATTTTTTCAAGGTGTTAATAAACCTTTTTACCTCTGGTCTAATGGTCTAACAGGTGGAGGTTGTTGCTGGTGGAAACAGTATCAAGAGAGTTTCTTTTTAAATGGCTCACAAATTAGTCTACTTAAAGGCACATCATTTTAAGAACAGTCCAAGATTTTAATACTACATAACAACAAATAACATTTTAAGAATATCTGGTATCTTTCAGGATAAGAATACAGTAACTTTAATGAAGACACAAACTGTAGCTTTCCTAGTATGCGTTTGGGTATTTTTGTTCTCTGAAAGCCAGCAATCAAATGAAATGTTATTGCCACATTGTCCAAATTTGTAGTAGAAATAATTACATTAATCTAGAAATTATAATTACTTCCAGCATTGCTCATTTGAATTCATTTTGCCTGATCAGTCGTCCCATAGTTTTTATTGGACTGTCTCCACTTCGCTGGGAGTCCATTACATTTATGTCAGCTGGCCCCCTTCCCCTCAGGGTTATGAACACACTGTGTTCCAGAAGTTTTGTTTGTAACTTTTCCCCCCTAGGGAAACAAGATTCTAGAAAGAGTAGTAAGTCTCTCAGGAGAGCCCTCCAAAGCAATCTTCACCCCAGCAGAGCTGATGTTTGCTACCGAGGGCATCAGTTTTGAGTTCCACAGCATCCAGAGGTCTTCTGATCCCTAAAACTTTCCTTTGGCACTTACCACCTGTCCTGTGCTCCCTTTCAGCCTACTTTGTGACCAAAGACAAGCGATGTAGCCCTGCTAAGCCTCAGTTTCATTGTTTGTAAAATGAGGATATTCATAAGCTGTCTCTCATAGGGGTTGTTCTGAGGATTAATGGATGAATATAAAACACTAACATGGATCCCCAGCATAGAATGAGTGCTTAATAAATATCGATAACTAACGTTGTTATCCAAAGCTCCCAAATTACCACCACCACCACCCACCCCCAACACACACATACAGATCTGGACTGGAGCAGCTGAACTTAGTGTTAGGAAGCCAGCAACCTGAACTCACTTCCCCCACTGGATGAATTAGAGAGTCCCTTAAGTAGAATTATTTGCATTTTCAATAGCAAATTCCAGTAAGTCCGTGTGTGTGTGTGTGTGTGTGTGTGTGTGTGTGTGTGTGTGTTTTAGTTAGACTATATGGCTAAGAATGCAAGCATTTGGGGTATGATTTTGATTGGGGTATAGAATGAAGAGTTTTCCTCCCCTTTTCTGGATATCCCAAACCCGATCCTGTCTCGATCTTGGAGGCTGCTCTTGTTTGCATGTCTCTGAGTGGTGACCCCCTTTCCTCTGAGTTTTATCTGCAGCACTCAATCCTCAGGCCTCTTTTCCCCATCCACACCAGTGACAGTATGCAGTTACGAAGTATTCAGCTCCCCTGGTGCACGGGTGACTCCCGCACTTGTACAACTGTTCATGCAGCCCCTCCTCTCTGTCTCCATATGGATGTCTAATACACACCCAAACTCAACACATGTCAAACCACCTCTTCAGCTTCGCTCCCGGATTTGCCTTCTTCCATCTGTCCCATCTCAGATCAGAGCAGTTCACAGTAACTCCTTCCTTCCGGTTGCCCAGCCCCCAGATCTTGGTAACCTCTGTGACTCTCCTCTTCCTCTCCTTCCCCATTCCTTCTCCCTCCCCTGCCACTATGCACAGAGGCTGTTGATTCTACCATGTGAGCGTATCCGGAATCCAACACATTCTCCCCACCTGCATCGTAGACCTTGAGCCACACGGCCTCTCCCACCTGGAACACCGCAGGAGCGTGCCAACTGCTCTCCCTGCTTCTACCCTTGCCCCTGTCATCCCTTCCCACCACAGCAGCTGAAGTAATATCCAAATTAAGGCCTGTCACTTCTCTCTTGTCCTTTTCATTCAGAGCAGAAGCCAAAGTACTTACAAGAGCCTGTGAGACTCTGCAGCATTTCCTGTCCCCGCCCAATATGCTTTTCTCCCCCCACTCCTGTCTCCCTCTCCCTCTCCCTTCTGCCCTTCTAGCTCTTCCTCTGTCATCCCAAGCATGAGCCTTGGCCACCAACAGTCCCTCCTGCCTGGAATGCTCTTCCCTCAGTCATCTGCTAGGGCTGTGCTTTCCTCCCCTTCTGGTCTCTGCCCAGATGTCATCTTCTCAGCAAGGCCTTCCCTAACCACTGCTACAAAATGGCACGCACATCCTGACACACACTCCCCATGCCCCTGGCCCCGCTTTATTTCCTCCATAGGATTCTGCGTTTGTACGTCTTCTCTCACTGGAACATCAGCTTCACTGGGTTCTTTCCGTGTCATTCCGCCCTCAGCTCCTTGATCAGCCCCTGGGCCAAGTCACCCCACACTGAATAGTTCAGGGTTATGGAATTCTACTCCTAGTAACTTCCTCATCTCCTGTGGTGGTTCATGTTACTCTGAGTATCATATGTAAATCTGCATCCCTAGCCCTGACTGCCCTCCCGAGTTCTGGACACCCTGTCCACCACGTGCTGGCCAGCCATGCCACCATCTAACACATTTCTCAGTGTTGGAATTTCCTTTGACTCCTCTTCTCTCTCAAGCCCACTGCTCCATCTAGTTCTGTGCTTCACATGTTTGACCTCTTGTTGGAAAACTTGCTCCAAGCCTAAGCCACCCCCTCCTCTCCTGTGCCTGCCTTCCTAGGCCCCAGTACTCTCCAGCCCCAGGTACATGCTGGCTCTGCCTGCTCCCCAGCTCTTCCCTCCTGGCATCCCCCACCTGGGCTGCCAGGCTTAGCCCTCTAACCTGCATCTGGTCTTGCCATTCCAAAACTCCCTGCCTTTCTCTTCTGCCACAACAATGGATTGTGATCTGTCTCTTGCCATCTAAGCGTGCCTCTCTTGTGGGCTTGTGTGCTCCAGGCAGGTGGGATTCCGGATCTCCACCCCTACTTTTACTAGAGCGGCTCCCATTGGTTTTGTTGTGGTGGTTTGTTTTGGATATGGGCCGCTCTAATTTGAAAAGAGTATTCCCCAGCTTAGACACAAAAACAAAACCTAAAACCTACAGCCTTCAGATTATGGTACAAATATCTATATTGCTATTTTTTAACACGAAACTCACCTTTTCTTAGCCTATCCCCTATGTCTCCCCTACTCCAAAATACCACTCAGTGTGTCAGGCTCTCTGGTAACAGTGGACTTGTGGCCCCTTTCCTGCATCAGCCATGGACTTGCCAGCCTCTAAGATTTGTCTCCTATGTTTCTTCTGCTTGGGATGCCCTTCTCCCCTTTGTCTACCTGAAGAGCTATCACGCATCCTTCAAGGCCTTGCAGAGATGCTAACTCTGTAATTGTCCTTAAATAGCCCTTGGCTCAGGCAGGATTGAGCCCACCTCCTTTGCGCTCCTGCAGCACTTTTATAGGCCAGTATTTGTATTAAGGATAATTGATTGCTCCTCTTTCCCTCCGTCTTGACGGTGAGACTCGGATGGCCTCATGTCTGACTCCTCAGAGTGGACACTACAGTGCACATAGTAAGTGCTTAGAGAGTATTTGTGTTCTTGTGTCTTTAGTCTCAGAGGTAGGCTGGTCACGTATGTCTCCCACCAACCCACCCCATCGGGGCTCACCTCGACCCAACCAGTGTTTCTCAAAATGTCATCCCTCGCCACTTACGTCTGAATCACCAGGGGCTGTGCGTCTCAAGTACAAGCTCCCAACCCTGCCCAGAACCTGCTGTCTTAGACTTCTGGGGTGGAATGCACATTTGTAGCAAATGTCCTGTGCATCACAGCGGGAGAATTACTGCTCTGCTTATTGATCAGGTCAATGGAGCATATTACCTGTCCTTCGCTGTTCTCAGTGCTAAGAACACAAACACAAGGACAGCATGGTCCCGGGCCTCCCAGGAGGGGTGTCTCACGTACCACATGCTTCCATAGCATCAGTGGAGTGTTCTGGGAGGTACCAAGTTCCAGAGGGACCCTCCCCCCTTCACAGTGTGATGCTTTCACATGCATTGCAATGTTGTGCTCCATAATAACAAATCCGATACAGGGCAGTGGGCCAGGCTTGATAGAGAGGGTTCCAAAACCATCCTTATTCACAGAGTGGCCTTTTGGGACCAGGTGAGGGTAGAAGGCTGCGTGGAAGGACGTAGTTGACACGGAGACAGGGACTGCCATCTGCACCTGTTTCCCTCATTTTTGCCTTTTTGAACCCATGGGCTCTCTTAATGGCCCAGGATTTGACTTTCTGGAAGGGGGAAATGGTGTCCAGGTAGCTCGGGCTGGGAAAGGCTCTGACCCAGGGTCTCACAGCCTCTCCACCTGTGCGCGTCAGTGGTTGCTTCCTGCAGCTGGGCCTGGAGGCCTTAAACATCCTCTCTCAGAAAATTACCAGTCCTTCCCTGGTACTAGCTGCTCAAAAAAATCTATTTTCCTTCTTTTAATATTACAGATGCCATTTCCTTATTTCCAAACCTAAGAGAGCTGGCGAGACTTTAGTGGTCTGGCACGGTGACAGTCCAAAACCTGGCTTTCGTTTGCTGTCACCTCTCGCACTAGTATAGTTTTCTTCCACCCAACCCCTATGTACCGAGGGATTAATTATATGGCAAGAGGAAAAGAGTCTCAGCTGCTCGTGTCACAGAGCTTATAGGCAAGAATGAAAATAGAAGGAAGCCTGGAAAAAGAAAAATAAGCTAAACATGCAAAAAAAATAAAGCATTTAGATTATAAAGGGTGTTTCACTAGATGCACTATTAAATGTTAATGATAGGCCCTGGACCATTTTTTGTGTGTGACTCTCAAACAGGAAGCGGCTATAGCCACAAGCCACAGATCTATCTAAAGCGATTAAAATGAAATCAGCTTTAATGGAGTGAATGATATACGAGGGGTGCTCTTCATCACAGAGCTGAGCCTGTACAGATTTTTCCCTCTGACAGCTGAGCCTGATGGGTGCAAATTCACCAAGACTGGCTTTTGGGAGACCTATCCCTGTCTTTAAAGTTTACCTCTCTAAGGCTGTTCTCTTGGCTCAAATGAAGTGGTCACTCATTTGAGGTAGAGTATTGTCAGTATTCATTTCTTCCACTAACATCTGTTGTGTGCATGTACACTGGGCATGCGTATCCGTTACCGGGCTATATTGTGCCTGCTAGGTGTTACACTGGCTGCTGGACATAATTACCCACGAAGTCCTCACAGTTTTGAAGTAGGACATATCAGCAACATTTTACAGATGAGAACATTGAGGCCCGGAGAAGCCACTTGACCAAGGTCACACAGCTAATACAGAGTGGAAACAGAGTTTGAGCTAAGGACTGTGTGACCCCAAGCACTGGTGTCCCTACCCCTGCCGAACACCACTTCCCTATGAATATGAACAAGGAACGCAATACAGTTCTCCCATATTTCATATTCTGAAATAAGCTAGATGGGACTTGAGAGGGAATCTACCACTGAATTTCACCAATGAGGAAACCAAGCTCCTGTTTCATGGGAAAAAAGTTAAGCCAAGGACTCTCTTCTTCAAAATTTGCAAAGAAGAGACCCTTGCCTAAAACCCATATTTAAGAGCCTGGGACTTCACATTCAATGATGGCCTCATCTTGATAATCTCTTTGGGAGATGACAAAAAAATACATCTGTGAGAAAAGTGATTTTTATGTGTTTTTGATGATGCTAGCTATAGTTCATTAGCTTTTATTTGCCAAGCTGTTAGCATTTCTTATGGTGACTTGATTTAGATGACACAGGCCAGCACATCTCAAACTTCAGTATATATACAAATCACATTGGATTCAGCAGGTGTCTAACGGGCCTAGAGATGCTGTAGCTCTCCCACCAGGTGATGCTGCCGGGTGACCGACCACACTTTGGCAAGGATGCAGGCAGGATTTGGGGGAAACCTTTCCAGCTTCTTCTCTTTGTAAGAAGCATTTCCAGGTATCCAGGTCACTGGTAAGTGGTGCTGTGGCCTGCTAAGAGCTAGCCAGGTAATGGTGAAGATCATTTCCTTGGGTATTTACTTCTGTCCCCATGAATTATCCACGAGCCTCATTCACCTGTAGCAGACATATCTTTAAGGGTGAGGTTGAGGGGAGAAGGCACATTTGTACTGCAGGGAGATACACTGAGGACTGCAAGTTGCAGGAGAGTCGAGATTGCTTGGTGCTGAGTTGTGTTCCCGGCACCAAGCAGAGGATGGGTCATGGAATAAGTGATCAGTCGAGGCTGCTGACTAAGGGCAAGGTTGCCAGCCACCCATGGTTCAAGTCCCAGGTCTGTCCCTAGCCAACTCTGTCTTTGGCAGGTCACCACCCTCAGATTTCATTTGGTTATCTGCAGAACGGAAATGCAACCATTATTTACGTCATGATGTCTGAATGAGGATGAAATGAGATCATGTGTGCATGTAACATATGATACATAGTTTTTTTTTCAGTTGTTGGGGGCTCAGTAAGTATTTCTGGAATAAGAGAGGATAAAACGCTTTGAAGCACTGCAGACTTAAATTGCGCTAAAAGAGTTCTGTCTTGTGAGATTCTCAGGGACCTGCTTTAATGAATACATAAAGATGATTTGTACATAACACATTAACTGTTTGCATATAGATGGTGCTTAGGTGCCTAGAAACCATTTAAGCGGAACAGTTGGTCCAAACTTATGGGACTCTCTGCTTTCTCCTAACTCCCCAAATGAAAAGAAATTTTAACCAATTTTACATAAAGAGTCTTAAGATGCATTTCCTGTGATTCTGTTATGCAGCTGAAGACACACAGGAGTAATATAAAGCTGGATTGGGGAGTTTGGGTCATAAATAACATTAAGAGTTCCCCTCTCATCTTTACACTAATCGTCTACTTGGCAGACCTCGAAGGATCCCTTCCCACTTCTGCCCTAACCATCACAGCTTCTGGGTGAGCCAAGTCCAAGTGGAAACAGCCCTCAGGGTAGCTATGGCCTTAAGCCCAGAGACACCGGCACCTTTTGGGCTTTTTTTTGCCGAGGAAGGAATCTAGGAGTTTCTCAGCTCTGTGAGTAACTCTTACAGGTTTCTTGGGATTCTTACTGGCTGCCCCACAGATTAGAAAATGTGCTCAGTGTCTCTTAGTTCTAATTGTGCTCTTATCTGTTCCTGTTTTTCTGCCTCGGATGGTGATGATGACGATGGTGATGTTAGCAACAATTGCTTATTAGATGCCAGATATTGGGTAAATGCTTTGTAGAGCATCCACTCATGTCATCTAATCAGCAAAGCAACGGGTGGCGTAGAGACCATGTTCTCAGAAAGGGGAAGTGGGGGTCAGAGAGGGTCAGGCTTGCCACACAGCTGGGAGGTGGCAGAGCTGGGACTTGAACTCAAATCCGTCGATTCCAAGGACCATCCTCTTAACCCCTCTGCTTTCCTGCCCTCCTGCTATAGCCCATTTGTGGCTTTTGTTTGGTAAAGTATCTTCTTCCCACGTCTAGCCCCAGAATATGATAACCTGTATGTATGTTCTTCCTGAATTGTGTTCCTTGTATAACTTTTTAGGAGATCGTTATTGCCAGGGATTCTGGTAGGCTCCACCTCAGCCCTGCATCTCTGCGTCTGCCCCCTTCCAATATCCAATAGTGTGGCCAGCTGGATGGTGTTGGATGAATGGCAGGCCAGAATGGGTCCAAGGAGAGAGGAGATAACCTAGAAAGGGATTTGCCCTAAGATGCCATGTGTGACCCTCCCATGATGACAGTGACTGCTTGGTTTTTACTGGGAGCCATCCTTGTCTAAGAGGAAGATCATGGGCATCAGAGCTAGACCAACCAGGGAAAGAACTCAGATCTGCTACTTAAAGAGCCTCACTGAGCCTCAGTTTCCTAATTAGTAAAGTGGGAATGATAATAGCACCTTGACAGGGTTGCTGTAAGGATTAGAGTCAGCATGAGCAAAACCCTCAATAAAAGGAGGCCATTATTACATTAATATCATTACATCAGAGGAAAGACTCCTGGTGAACACTTCAGACTCCTTAACCTGATCCAGCCAGGGAGCATTTATTGTCCCGCTGGTATGTCCACAGCTGCAGCTCGTATTGGGAGAAGGCAGCATAGAATTCGGAGAATGTGAAAACAGGTCTGAGTCCTTGGTTTTGGGATTTTCCACAACTCCAGCTGCGTGTCCTTCTAGGAAGGGTCATCATCAATATGTAAGCACCCTCTCACCGCCTTCTCTTCCACCTCCTCCCTCCCGGGCCAAGAAGAGAGGATCTGATCAGAGTTGCTTTGCCTTCAGGAGTCTGGGGAATTCAGAAAGCAGGGGTGCTAGTTCTAGAACTCCATGAGGACAAGGACTTTGTCTAGAATGACCACCGATGTATCCCCATCAGCTCAAAGAGGTGTGCACTGAATCTTTATTGATTAAATAAGTTATAAATCCTCTGAGACTCTTTGTTACGTGTCTATGTCAGGGGTTCTCGGCATTGACTGTGGTGACATTTTGGACTGGGTATTCCTTGTTGTAGGGCTATCCTGTGCCCGCTAGGATATCCTGGGCCCTCTACCAGCTAGATGCCGGTGGCATCCCCCTCAGGTGTGACCCCTGGAACTGTCTCCAAATATTGCCATACGTGTCCGCCTGGGGGACAAGATCACGCCCAGATGAGCACCTTTGATCTGCAGAGTGAGGGTTTGGTTGCGGTTCTGTTGGGAAGTTTAGGTTTATAACATGAATGGAGTAAAAAGACTTTTAAAAGATAGGAGAATATACTGTATATGTGCGATGAGTGAAAATATTTCTTTCCTTGAAGTCCATGGCAGACATTTACCTTCCCGTTGGTACAGCTCTCTGACAGTAACAGGGAGGAGGGGCCGTGGGGCTGGCCGCCCCGCACCGCAGCTTTGCCGGGAGCAGCCTGCATTGCTACTTTAAGAAACAGTAACAGTAGACGCTACAGCTTCAGTTCGGCTTTGAACCAGCAAGTCCAGTACAGACTGACCTGTTTACAAGACAGATGATTAAAAATCTCAGCCTGTTTACCCTGTTAAAATGGATTCCGTGACTATGGCCCAGTTTTGCTTGTTAAAGAGGTCCCAGGGCAGGCAGGAGGTTTAGGCATGGTGGGATTTTTCAGGGACTGTCGGGATCGGACTTGGCTCGCAGGAGAATGCCGTTCCTCACTCTGGCCAAGCCAACCACTTACTACGATCAGAAGTTCCAGCACCATTGTTTCATTACTTTGAAACCTGAATAGCCATAAAACTGTCGGGCAGCTAGAAGAAACCCTTAAGATCCCAGAATCCAACCTGCCCCATTAAGAACTTAGGAAACCAGAGTCCATAGGAGCTAACATACTTCCTTCAAACGCCAATACATCCGCATCACGACCTATGAATCAGAACAGACCTATAGTGGAGGGTGATCCTGTCGGTTTTAGTGAGAACCTTCTCTCCTTGGCTGTCCTGGAAAGTCCATTCTCAGAAAGCTGGTTGGCCGGGATTCAGTGCTGTAGAGGATGTGGAGTGCTGAGCACACTAGCTCCTGGTACCGTCTCACGCAGACAGCACTGCCTTATGGTCTTATTCGAGAGCCTTTTCTTGGACTCAGGAAACTACATTTTTTTAAAAAGATTTTATTTATTTATTTGACAGAGAGATAGCCAGCGAGAGAGGGAATACAACCAGGGGGAGTGGGAGAGGAAGAAGCAGGCTCCCAGCAGAGAAGCCTGATGCGGGGCTCGATCCCAGAACGCTGGGATCACGCCCTGAGCTGAAGGCAGACGCTTAACGACTGTGCCACTCAGGCGCCCCAGGAAACTACATTTCTTAAAAACAAAACAAAACTCGGATAGTGAAACCGAGGGGCCCTAAATGATTTTGTATGATTGTCTCCTACACTG
Organism: Ursus maritimus; assembly: GCF_017311325.1. Lineage (NCBI taxonomy): Eukaryota > Metazoa > Chordata > Mammalia > Carnivora > Ursidae > Ursus > Ursus maritimus. The sequence goes on from NW_024423786.1 coordinate 20,147,363, forward strand.
GAATAGAATTAAAAGACCACAATGTAAGAGGCACTTAAAAAGAGGCATAGAAAGCAATGTCCATCAGAAACTTTGTCCAGGTTAAATGGTATTATGCTCGCATTGTACTAAGTTGACATAATGCTGTCTGAGGTGAACATTCAAATACTTGTGCTACACAGTTACGCATCGAAGTGTGACTTTAAAAGATAGTAAAGCTTTGAAATACACAGTTTTAGAAATGAAAGAAAGGCAAAGTACATTTCCTTCTTTTGGACCCTAACAAATCCCCATCCTGTAAGTAAAGGATCCACATATATGCTTTCCTACGTACTTTGGGTGATCCAGGGATATCTTGCTGGGCATATTTGGTGGAGAGGTCAGCTAAACTTTTCAAAGGAAAAAAAAATTGGCGTTGGAATAAATGCCAGTAGATTTTCATATAAAAGCAAAAGATTTTTCATGTGAAAATCTATCCAGAAAAAAAGTTCAGGGTCGGTTTTAGTGGGCTTTTTTTTTTCAATCTTTTTATAATTGAAGCCAAAAACAGTATAAAACCCTGCATTAAATAGTAAGTTAATATTTATTCATGTCAAGGCAGTCTCTGGACTGATGGATTCATCTGGGGCCCAGGCATTGTCAGAGCTAGGTGCTGATTGAATACCTCACTGTTCACCTCTCTCTTCAACATGGTTATTTTAAGCTTTAGGTCTGGCAAGAAAATGCAATCATGCTGGTTATTGTGGATTTGCTTTAAAAAAAAAAATGCCCAGCATATTTATAAACAACTAGAAAAGAATTGTAAACCCAACGCATTAGGGTATTTATCCGACATCACCAACTTAACACGGTCCTTTGTTTGCCCTCAAACTTGTCCACAATTATACTTCCTTAGTGCCTTTCAAGCAAGGGAACTGTATTCAGAAGTGCATTGTTTCTATTCCGGTTAGGCACCAGGGAACATTTATTGGTCCATAGTTCCAGGAGTTTGGTCTGTAGAGCCCTGTCACTCGTGTCATGCGCACCCCACACCTGGGCATGACCCGTTTCTTTGCTGTCCTCTCTGCCTCTGAGCTCTGTGGGTTTTGTGCATATCTCCGGTGTGCAGTGGTTTTATGACTCTCCGGAAAGTGCAACGTCTTGAGGTTCTGTGGGCTTGGTGTCTCTGAGGGTCAGTGACTGCTCAAGATCATTCTCTATAGATTCCAGATCCTACTGGGTTGACTGTGAGCCAGCATGTTCTCTCAGCAAGCCTCATTTTCCACCTCACAACCACACGCGGGGCTTTCAAGCATTTTTTGAGTGGTGATTTTTCATCTTTGGACTGACATTCCTGGATCCCGACAGTCTTGAGCAAGAACTGCTAGTTCAGTATAGGGGAGAGGAAAAGGTGGCAGGAATTGAGAATCTTAACTTCTAAGGACTGATGAGACCTTATCATATTGCTCCTAATCCCAAGAAATGGTGTGGGAGAAAGCCTGTCCCTAGTGCCTGATTTTTTCTGGTGAGTAAACCTGTAGTATGTTGCCATCTAGTGGACCATATGGCAAACTAAAGATTAATGTATTCTGACCACAGCGTTCCCCAGAGCTAATTAAATCAGCCCGAGAAAATAACTGAAAGAATTTTTCTAAAAGCAAGTGTTGGGGAAATATATGCAAATTTCAGGGGAAACTAAAGTTGACTTTTAGTAATCATGTTTTCTTAAAGTTGGCAAAAGGTTACTCTGTTTCTTAAGAGTTCCTGAATATTTACCACCAAGAACTAACAAGTTTTTCAAACATGTCATCGGGCCAGGAGACCGTGATTTCACTGTCACCTGTACAGCGGGCACAGTTTCATATCCAAAATCCTAGCAGAAGGCTTGGTTATTACAAGGTTATTTTAGTATTTTTTAAAATGTGATTTTTTAAAGTTTAGTCTTTTTTAAAATGTGATTTTTAAAAGTTTCCAATATCTTTCTTACGTACATTTCCCTTTTTTCTTTTTAATTAAATTTCCGCAGAATACATATGCTTACTTTTAGGGGAGGCAGACTCATGACTTCACAAAGTAGGAATTTCACATTTTAAATTCTAAATCACATTCCAGAAATGTCTGATGCCGTGGTTTGAGACCTAATTTGTATGAAAACCTGCGACCTGACTTCAAGAACACTGACTACTTGTTTGGCTTCTGTCTTTGCTCTTTTGTTTATGTTTGCTTAGATCCCTCCCTGGTGCTACAGCAGCTGAGTGTGCCTCGAACCTGAAGAAAATCTACACAGTACAAACCGTACAGGTAAGATCCAGAAATGGACGTGCCAGCTGAACACGACATATGCCGGACATTTAACCCTCCAGCCGGAAAGCAGCGGCTATGCTGGCAGCTCCCACCCGGGTTCTGTCCCCATGTCAGCTCTCAGGTCTTTCGGTGGAGCTGGACTTAACTAAGTGTAACCCAGAGGCTGGCTGAGCACACATCCAAGTGGCCTGCTCCTCTCCTGGGGACCTGCTAAAACTTATTTACTACCGAAATATTTCACCAGTCCTCGGAGCAGCAGACTGTGGTGTGTCCCCGAGTGGGTCTGTGTCCCTATTCAAATACGAGCTCGGCCACTCCCTCTGTGAGCTCTGAGCTCGGTTTCCCTTCTCTGAGAGGCAATAGCATTGCCCTGCACGGTTACCTAAGGTTACAGGTCACATAGGAAGAGCAGGTGGGTGTTGAGCGTGAAAGTGGAAGGTCTCAAGCCTGTTTCCTACTTCATGTTCAGCTTCCATCATCCTACATTAGGCAAGTATCAGTGCCTTTAATTTCTTTAAAGTGGGTATAACGAGAGTACCTGTCTCTGGAGTGGTTGGGAAGAGTAAGTAAGATAATGTGCATACTATGCTTAGCAGGATACCTGATACATTGTAGGTTCTCAACACACGTAAGCTCTTAGTTCTATCCATTCTTTCTTCAACCGACCCTTGTGAAGAAAATTTCTGAAAAACCTGATTTATTTAGCTGATCACATTTCCTTTTTCTTCAAAAGCAAAGTCTGTCAAGTGTATCCCTCTTTTTGAGGATAATACACTGTTATAGACGGAATAAAGATTTAAGGCTGCTGTCTGCCTGCAATGGCTGTATGTTTAGAATGTTCTAGAAGGGCCAGATTTAAAATGTCCCTGTTGTGCCTCTAAATCTTTTAATGTCTTAGCAATTTCATTAGATGGGCATCTAGATTGTGTCCCTTAGGCAGTTTCTCACATTTAGAACTAGCACAAAGATCCTTTTTTCAGAACTTCTCCCACTATCTCGTTCAGAAAATTTAGTATTCTCAGTTTTGCGGTCCTGGGAATCTGATGGGAAGGTGCCATGCATGGCCACTGAGCCAGGTGTAAAGACGCAGTCCAGACCATAGTCCAGTTCTGATCTAGTTGGAAAAATGGCATAAGCATGTGGAAAGCAAAATAACAGTGCTGCTGTAAATAATCCCACGGTGCCAAGTACAAGCGATGTCACAAGGCAGCACGTGGGCCACTGTCCAGAGGGATGACTGCTCTCACATTCCAGGAAAGGCTTCCCCTCGCTTCTTCCCTGCGGTGACGTTGTGGACTTTTGTTACCTCTTCTCCAGCAGTCGTTGTAGAAAGCTCAGAGCACTTGACTTTGAAGCCTGTCTTCACATGGAAGTTCTTAGATCCCTTTGACTTTCAGAGGTACTCTTTAGACTTTTTCCACTCCATTATGACATTGGGTCCAGAGCTCTGCCTGGGATTCCAGGACAGACCCTGGTTGAGTCAGATCAAGGGGTCCGTTTGTTTCTCTGACCCTGTGTGACCACAGAGCGTTTGGTTGAGCCTTGGCGTCCAGCAGCAAGTTAGGGTCTCCAGGGACCAATTGTTAAAGTACCCAGGTTGGCACGTACTAGGAAATACCTTCTTGAAAACTCTATTGGGAGATAATTTATATTCAGTAAATGTAGATTTCGTTAAGTGTGCAGTTTGATAAGTTTTGACAAAGGTATGCAGACATGTAACCATAACCCAGATCAAGATAAAAAGATTTGCATCATGTCAGAAAGTTCCTGCATGCCCTTCCAGTCATCCTTCTCTTCCAGAAGCAGCCACTATTCACATTTCTATCACCACATATCCTTTTGTTTTTTATTGAACATGCTATAAATGGAATCACACAGTACCATACTCTATTGTGTCTGTTATTCCTTCCCCTCAATAAATACTGGGGGATCGGGGCGCCTGGGTGGCTCAGTTGGTTAAGCGGCCAACTCCTGTTTTTGGCTCAGATCTTGCTCTCAGGGTCCTGGGTCAAGCCCCCTGTCAGGCTTTCCACTGAGCAGGGAGTCTGCTTGAGGCTTCTCTCTCCCCCTCTCCTTCTGCCCCTCCCCACTGTGAGCTCTCTCTTTCTCTAATAAATAAATAAAATCTTTTAAATAAATAAATACGTACATATTACATGCCGAAGGACTGAAGGGATGAATGAGAAGTTAATAAATGAACCGCTTTCCTGGACCACAGCAGAACTACCTGCATAAGGATCCTTTAAGCGATAAGCCCCATTCTCAAAAACTGATCCTTGGTGGGGTGAAAAATCCTCCTGTTTTTATACATAAAGCACAGATATGTATCCAGTACTTAAAGAAAGAAACAGCTTTGCTGTGGTATTAACATTTCACAAGGGAGCAGTTAGAACAAAGGGTTCTTTGGGGTGGGCTGGAGGGATGTGTTAATGAAACACTGCCCTAAGTGGTCAGGAAGTCCTTTCATATCTGATGTGCCTCTGTCCTCCTCGGTTTCCTTATCTGTCAGACTGAGGTAATAACGCTGCCTACTCCCTAAGGTTGAGCGAGGGTTAAACGAGATTGCATGTGCTTCTTTGTCGTGCTTGGCACTTTGTACTCAGCCGTTAGCAGCTTTTACCGAAGTGGTGTTGGATGCTACCCCTTGGCGTCATCAGTTGACTGGCGAGGATGTGGGTGAGGGTGTAGCGTAGTCACATTGCCTGCGTTTCTATCTCGTATCTGCCACTTACTCGCTCGGGCAAGTGGCTTAACTTCTCTGTATCTGCTTACTCATCTCCGAGATGGGAATGCTCTTGATACTGATTGTAGCATGAGGCCCTGAGAATGAAATGGCACAAGGAGGTAAAAAGCACATAGGAGGGTCCGGTAATAATAACAGGTGCATCTGCTATTCCTCACCGACTCCTTCTGGAGCCTCGTTTTGCGTTGTCCTCGGGCCCGTTGTCTTTCAGACAGCTGTGCACTGCTACTTCTCGGTGATATATTTCAAGCAGTTATTCCCGAGATGATGCCACTGCTGCCACCCCTACTCATGAGAACACATTTAACTTACCAGTAACTTCTGGGATTCCAACCTGTCAGTGTCCCGAACATTTGGGAACGGTCCCGAGTATTTAACAACTGCCTTGGTGCTAGTTTTTAAGTCATTTGAGGACATGCTTTGGTTTCCCTGTGTTTTTATTCTGTGATTACTTAGTAATTCTTGGACCCTCACTCTTTCAGCACTAAAAAAACACATCCCTAATTGTGTCTGTGATTTTCCCCCCATCTCTGTTTGGGCAAAATGTGAGAATCCTGTGTTATTGATGACTGCTTTATAGAGAAGGAGATAATATGTCTTTTTGTACTTTGAGGCCCTTCAGCAAATCAGAGATGTTGATGGGGGTGGGGGAGGAATTATGATTCCCATTTAGTGGCTGTAGAGACTGAGGCTGAGAGGTAAGAGCTCTAAAACACCCAGTGGGAACAGCCAGTCTTGCCATGCCTCAGGGACTGGAGCTCCCACCCCTTCTAGTTCACTTCTTTTCCTTTCCCTCTGCCCTGACTTGAGGGGGGGCAGGGAGGCACGTGCCTCCAGGCGGCCCACTGACCCCTGCTGAGGACACTCTCTCTGTAGCCAACAATAATTCTCTTTGCTTGGACTTAAATTTATTTCTTACTTTCCTGCCTTCTTGGAAAATTCCATTTTTCATCTAGTTGTGTTTTCCAGATGCTTATTGATTCCTTTTACTCTTTTGTAAACATTTCCAAATTTTCCACATTTCTCCTGTGTTTTGATGTCCTAAGTGGATGCAGTACAGAACAGAACATAGCTTCTGAGCAAGGCTGATTCTACCTGTGGGAGAACGAAGAGCTACCTACCAAACATGATTTGCAAGGGAGGGCTGCCTCGTCCCCACTCTCTTTCAGCATGGCTACCACAAAACCAGCAATTCCAGCCCTGAAAACTCATTCCTCTACACCATTCTATTCCACCTCGGTCATGTGTGTTATCCCCTTCAAGATTTTGCCACGCCGTGTCCCACTTGTGCTGTGTTCTACCCAGTAGGTTGCATAAATTGGCTGACTTTTTACTTAAATTTACATAATACAGAAACTTCATGTTTCTTCTGTAAATGGATATCCGGCATCATGTCTCATAAACAGAGAGTCTCCATCAAAAATACATACAATCTGTTAAAATTAAGAGAATGTTCCTTCTGTACCTGTGTACTGCCGGCGATGTCAAGACATCATCCTTCATCAGAAGGTGTGAAGTTGTTGTGCCTTTGCAGATCATAAGTTAGGACGACAGATTGCCTTCCAAATCACTGGGGAGTGAGGGCTGTCGTCAGGCTTATAGGTCAGTACTGGTAATGAAGGATGATGTGAAGATTGATTCAAATTTTGAACACAGACGGGCAGCCCACAGTGGGTGGCATCCTGTAATAGAATGACCTGGAATGAACCATTTGGGTGAAGGGAGGGGACTGAGGCAAGAAAGAGAGACACACCGTATTGAAGAGACAGACAGAAGGACCTACAGCCTGGTCTACCAATAGGTCTGTCGAACACAGACTTAATTTCGAGTAGGACAGGGTTCTTTATCATTTAATTAATTCATCATGGGTATAATGAGATCAGCATTTATAGTCACAGCCCATTTGTGCGGAAATAGAACTGCAGTCAGGTTACCCATGATCCTCTGTCTCTGGTGGCTTGCTGGCGCCGGGGGCCACTGTGTGGGTGGGGGCTAAAGGGGGAAATGAAATCTTGCACAGTAAAAGTACTTTAGTCATTTCAAATGTAAAACTTGGTCTCTGAAGGGGATCAGAATACGCCTGCCACCCCCAAAAATGCCACGTTAGCATAAGAATTCTGTGAAACTGAAGGCAGTTGAGAAACAGCAGACAAGGGAGGAGCCCTCTGCTCTCCTGTCTGCCTAACGTCAGGCATAAATTTCCCTTTTAAGGGTGGCATAAACTTCCATTTGTAAAGGTAGCCTCCTTTCTTGTCGCTTGGGTCTGCATAGCAAACCTTACTCCACAATCGTTTCTACCGTATGTGTCCCAGTCACCTCCCCCCAATGGACCACCTGTAAGGGGCGCCAAACCCCTTTTCCTTTATCCATTCACGGTTCACAGTTTATCAGTCTTTGTTATAACGGTATATTAGTTTCTGAGTCCAGCCACTTTCTTGGGCTTTCACTGCCATTTTCTGAAGCCCCTGTGCACTTCAAAGTATTCACATTAATAAAGAAACATATACCAGTGGGCCTTTTGCATGAAGCGGGGTGCACACTGCTCTGAGGTGTTTCCCCAGGCTTTTCTGTGGGCTCTCTCCACTCAGAGTACGAATCCCACTTAGCTCCCCAATCCAGACTTTGTGATTTATTCGGTGACTTCCTGTGTGGTGAGACACTGCCCAAATACCCTGTCCTTTATTTTATCTGTGATGACCAGTCCTCCAAACTTTGGTTCTCTCTTTAAGTCAGGCCCTTTTGGAATTCAAAACAAACCCATTGCTCTCTCAAGTGCCCAGCTCTTGCAGATCAGAAGCACTTTGCTTTCAGCCTACTGTGTCTGCTCTCTGTTAAAAACATCCTGTAAGTTCTTTCCTTGTTGCCTTGTTTGTTCTGGGTTCTTTCTGTCCTCCGCACAAATATCATTGATTCCGTTGGTGGGAAGCAAGCTCCAGACAACCAGAAGTCCATTCCTACTGAATGGAAATATTTAGTTATTATTTCAAAAATACTCTCTTGCTTCATATGCCATGACCCTCAGAAGAAATTCTGGATTTTGGTGGGGGGAGGGGGATGTTTGCTGGGTATTTTTGTTTTATTTTACGCTTGCCCGTCCTGCACAACACAGCATTTTTTTTCTTTGCTCGTAATTTCAAGTATGTTCTCTTTCTCATTTCTTCAGAACATTCCAGTAGAAAATTGAGAAGCAAATTTGTCAGTTTTTCTGGTAATGAATGATTATCTATTTGGCAGATAGATGATAGATGGGGCATAATTGCTCCAATCAAAACTAGTAGATTAGGGATTTATCAAATGGTCACACTGTCTAGTGAGTCTAATCACACCTCGCTTCCTTACTTGAGGCATATCAAAACTCTCACCTCACCTTTAATCATTAAATTATCCAATGCAAAAGCTGTATCTACTTGATATGTAGAGGAGGAAATTAGGTTGCAAGGGCTCCATGAGCTGTGAAGGTGATCCTGAGAACCTTGGTCCTAAATCCAGGTAGACTTGGTTGGACTTACGACTCCACTGGACAACCATCCTCCCTGCCTCCATTCTTCAGGGAGGGTGCCAGAATGATGCTTGAGAACTTACCCACCAAGGCGTGGACTCCATGGGCAAGGCTGGCCCTCATACATGCAGTGCCGTTCCCCCAAGAGCTCATCACAGTGCATGCTCATAACTGGTGCCTGCAAATGTTGCCCAAATGAATGATGCCCGACTTTTATACCTTTCCTCGTCCAAGGGGGATCATTCAGGCTTTTGAAAAAAGCACTTAGCCATGATTTATCAACGTTGTGCTTATTTTTACTCCAATCCACTGTTTGCAGGCCACTTTGAATTAATTATAAGAATTCTAAGAAGTAATTACAAAAGCCATTAGGCTTTTGAAATCTATTTGCAAGTTCCTATCTATAGTAAAATTTAGGTATTTAACAAAAATAACAATGTGTTACAGAAAATATGACCATGAGTTTTCAAGCTTCCGGTGAAATAGCCGTTTTACTTTCGCAGAGTAAGAGGAGGGTCTCAGGAGCTGTGTGATGCTGGATTCCTTCCTCAGGCTGTTTCACCATCATGTATATAGTCATCCCCCCATATCCAGCAGGGGTGCATTCCAAGACTGCCCGTGGATACCTGACACACTGCATAGTACTGAAGCCCATACATAGCAGGGTTTTTTCCTGCACACACAGACTTAGGATAAAGTTTAATTTATAAACTAGGCACAGTAAGAGATTAACAATAATAAGTAATAATAAAATACAACAATTATGACTACATACTGTAATAAAAGTTAGGTGAATGTGGTCTCTCTCTCTCTCTCTCTCTCTCTCTCGCTCTCAGAATACCTTATTGTACTGTACTCACCCTTCTTATGATGATGGGAGATAATAGAATTCCTACACGATGAGGAGAATGACATAGGCATGTGACAGCATTAAGCTACTATATAGGCCTTCTTTTTTTTCTTTTTAAGATTTTATTTATTTATTTGAGAGAGAGCAAGAGAGAGCACGAAAGCGGGGAGGGTCAGAGGGAGAAGCAGACTCCCCGCGAGGCAGGGAGCCTGATGTGGGACTCGATCCCGAGGCTCTGGGATCATAACCTGAGCGGAAGGCAGACGCTTAACCGACTGAGCCCCCCAGGGGCCCTATATAGACCTTCTGATGTTCTGTCACAAGGAGGATTCTCTGCTTCTGGACTGTAGTTTACCACGGATAACCAATTTAACAAATATTCCACATATTGGATGAGGTTTGCAACAAGGGAACAGACTGCTTTAGGGCTGCATACTTTTTAAATGGGGTTCTTTTCAGTGGTGTCCCCAGATATTTCGCTCCTGTTTTGTGTTCATGCACCAATGTGTAAAGATGTGCTTCACTAAGTACTTAAGTCAGAACTCAGTCTCTTGCTGTATCTTCTTGGGCTGCGTTCTCCTCCTGTCAGATTTGCCAAGACTGAAAAAGTCAGTTGTCTGTTTATTTTCAAGAGAAGCCGTTAAGGCTACAAACCTTAGCACAATCATCCTTAGAGTGTTTTCTTTTTGGACAAGGAGAAGCATTGTGTCATTCTTTTTAAGGTGCTTCAGACGCTCGGTGAAATGCCAGGATCCGAGAACTTTGGCAGGGAGGGGGAGCGAGGGCAGGTGCTCTGCTTTGGGTGCCCCATTGGAAGGCTTGACGTTTAACAGCACCACAGTCCTTTTAGTTAAAGCTAGCATAGCTTTATCTGTAAATCCTACACAGGTCACTGCCACGTTGTCACGGAAGTCCCAGACTGGAGCTAAGCACCATATTCAATGTGGTGAAGAGCATCTCCTGGCAGGAAGACATCTTCAGCAGGCATCCCTCATTCTGTGACTTCTTGACCCGGTCCATGGCTTCTGAATTGGAGAAAGACGGGCCTAAAACATACAGTAATATTTTCAAAGGAAATAGCATAGTGGTTAGGAGCACACATTTTGGAATCCAACTGTTCGGCTTCAAATTCCACCTCTGTCTGTTCACACTTACACCACAGACCAATGCTGGAGTCATGTTATCATTTGCACTGATGGCAAACCGTTTATCGGGTAAATACCTCCATAAGGACAGATACACCTCTTTGAGGACCTGCTGTTACTACTAACCTATTTTCAGCTATTCCATATGTGGTGCCACTTTACTATAAGGGATCAAGGTATTCTTGATCAGTCTACTGTCAGGTGGTTTTCTGATTTCAGTTTTATCTTACATTTCATTGTTGCTTTCCTGGCAATTAATCAGGCTTTAATTTTTATACCACACAGTCTCAGACAACTGCCAAGGATTACCATTCAGCGTACATTGAAATTTCATTCCACTGATGTTACTCCCTTACGGAGGCCCTAGGATTTATTTTTCTAGTTGTTCTGCTGCTTGTGCTGTTTTCCTCAGATCTACTAGTAGACCCAGCCAGACACCCTCTACTTACCCTACCGCACAGAGTGATATTTCTTGCTTGTGTAGTAATTCTGTGCACGGAGTTCACAATATAGTGGTACGATGGCCCATTCCAAACACTCTGGGAAGGGCTTTCTTATTTGTAAAGCCAAACCTCGTCCTACTCCTAGTAGTCATACCAAACACTGACTCTTCGACAGATTAGTGTCTGTGACTGCATTCCTTATGTATAACATAAGCATAATGACTGTCCCCCCAGTGAGTTGTCGGTGAGATAGATGGCATGCATGTGTGAAAGTTCGTAGACCAAAGCCACTGTTATTAACCACTGTTATTAACCACTCTTCTTCTCTTATTTTTATATAATCTGGTTTTGTCCACCAGCCACCCTGTGTCTGAGTTAGCTCCAGTTGCTCTACGAGAATGCTGTAGACGGGGCAGGGGCTTAAACGATAGATATTGATTTCTTGCAGTTCTGGAGGCTAGAAGTCCAAGATCAGGGTGCTTGCATGGTTGGACTCTGGTACAGGTCATCTTCCTGGTTTATAGACAGAGAGCTATGTTCTTGTTGTCTCCTCACATCAGAGAGGGAAAGAGGGCTTATTCTCTTTCTTTTCTTGTCGGGACACTAATCTCATCGTGGGGGCTCTATCCTTATGACCTGATTACCTCCCAAAGATCACACCTCCTCATACCACCGTGTTGGATGTTAGGGTTTCAGTATATGAATTTGGGGAGGACACACACATGCAGACCTACACTTTGGGCCACTTGTTGCTTTAGTAACTGAGCTGTTGCGTGTTCCTTCTAGGAGGGGAAAGGAAAGGAGAGAGTGCATAAGGGGATCTCTCTTTGCCTCCTCCTCCGTAAGCCATCCCCTAATCCAAAGTGGAACAGTCTCCTTCTGAGGTTAGAAAGAAGGCAGTCTGTGTCATAAGGAAACAAGGTTCATTACATATATTCAGCTCTCAGGTCTGTATTAGATGCCCTCCACCTGCCGGAAAAGTCAATAGCAAGGTCCTCGCCCGGTTTTACACAGAGAAACGTTGCCTAGGGAGGTTTGCTTCATAACCATAGCTTCCTGTGAAGGATAGAACTTGGCCCAACATCAGCAGGGAGCGTTCTTGAGTGCTATGTGACATTTTCTTGCAGAAAACTGGAAAGATCACTGAAAAGAAAATCTATTTCAAATGGATAGGACTTAATGAGAACTGATTTTTTTTAATGCATTAATTTTATAATCTAGCAGCATAGTAAATCAATACTGGGTAGTAAACAAAGTGTTTTTCTTTTGAAGATATTCTGGAGTGTGTACAATAACATCCCTCCTGTGACTAGCCTGCCTCTGAGATGTAGTTATCATTTAATGAGAGGAGAGAGGCGACCACTTTGGTAAGTGTCTCACTTGTAATTTGAGGTTAAGGTGGGAGGCAAATGGTTGTGAACCTCATAAAATATTTACGTCCTGCCAAATTGGAATGCCAAAGTCATTTTCTCCTGGTAACGATGGAAAGTAATTTTAGCTCTTACTTAATTATGAAGGAAGCCGCTGCCCACTTTCCCCTTTACCCCGGGCTCCACGGTGATGAGTAGGTTTCTCAGTGTTCCCCACTGAACACCCCATTGTGGTCTCACCAAAAATGGGTCGTTGTTTGCACGCCAAAGTTATGATGCAGCTCTTCGTATGGGGTGGTGCTGCATTTGGTTTGTTCTTTCATTTGCACGATGATGACCTAGACAGTGGAGTGTAGAAGCATCTAGGCTGGTGGGAGATGAGAGGAACAGAGGGGGTATCCACGTCTGCTGGACCGTTGAACCTCAGACACATCTCTCCCCTGGACCCCATAGAAAGTGTGGGAGACAGGTCACAGCACGGCCTGGGGTCTAGAGGAAGGGATCCTTCTTTAAATAGCTTGGTGTAGTGATCAGCATGGCGGGCAATGAGTCTGTTTGCTTAGGCTGGAGTCCCAATTAGTAATAAATTCTTATATCGTGTCCCTCAACTGTGCTAAGTAACTGCGCTGTCCACTGCTGGGGCTGATCTCTGCCATACCTGAGCGCTCAGATGTTATTAGGAATCTGATGCTGTCTATCAGATTAGATTTGCTTGCCTCTGAGTTGGTGTAGTTTTTCAGACAGGTTCTCCCGTTCGTGGTGGCAGAATGGCTCTCGTGAGCTGCAGTGTTACACCCTACAAGTGTATCACTGTCAACCTTCACCAGACCTCATGAGATGCCAGGGCTGGCTGTCATTGGCCCACCATGGGCCCTTTACATCTCTGGCCACTTACAAGGACTAGAAAGAGACAGTATTTTCATAGGCAAACCTGGGTCATAAGCCCATCTTTGAGGCTAGGATGCAGAGTCAACCCTGTTGGAATGGGTCCAACATAAAAGTAGGGGACAAATAGTTCCTTAAAGGGAAATTGGGTTACTTTTACCAGACGAGCAAGCATATACTAAACAGGAAAACACGGCGGATGCCCACCACAGGGGCCGAGTCTCTTATTAGGCATACAGTGCGTGGTTGATACAGGAATCAGACAAGGCAATGCCATGAATGTGGTACTGCAACATAAAGACCTTCACACATATAAAGTACTTGTATTAATTTGTCCATCCCCAGATAGCACAGGGAACCTCTCATCACCTCCTTCAGGGTGAGAAGCTGGTCGCCCATTGCCACCCCTGCCATTGTGGCCACTGAATCCCACTTTCTTCCCTCCCCATCTCCACCCCATTTCTTTTTCTTTCGTCTGCTTCCTTTTCCAGTAAAAGGCTGAGGGAGAGTTTATTGAAGAATGCTCCATTGTTTGTTGTTTTTAATGCCATCTGTGGTTAAACTAAATGCATGTAGAATTACTTAATCCTTGAGTATAATTTTAAACCTCGGTCTCTATCCAGGGAAGAGGAGAGTAATGCAAAGGGAGGCGTATGGAAGATGAAAGTCCCCAAGGACAGCACGGTAGGCTTGTTCTGGTCCTCTTCTAGAGCTGGCTAAGGTTGGGGCTGTTGGTGACCATCTCATGCTTTTTAGGCAGTCCACTTGGTCGTCTCAGAACAGGACTGGGGGTGAGAGCATCTGTTCTGACCTTCGTGATTTTCCAGCTCATAGTGTCACCTTGAAAATGTGGTATGGTGTTTCTCTATAGAAATGATGCAGCAGTGGGACTGTATCGTAAATTCTGAAGAGCTACGCACTTCTAAACTTTACAGAAAGGCTGGTGATGGCAGTCATTTCCTCACCAGCCATGACTAACTTGTGGAAATTGGTATACATAGTGAGAAGCAGATTCCTGCCCACCAAAGGCTTGCCCTTACTCCACTGAACTTGGTGCGGGGACAGGGGATGCGTGGGAGGCCATGCATCTTACCAGTTGGGGGCGTTTCGTGTGAGGCCCTGCCCAGACTCCCTGTGGGACTGGCGAGAGCCTGTTTGGTAGGGTGACCTGCTGAGACAACTGGTTTCTAGTGGCCAAGCCTCAGGAACCAAGATTTTCTGGAATAGGCTCGAATTTATCATACTGACTAAAAGTGAACATTCAAACCCATTCTTAAGCTTTGGGAAACCAAAACGCTTCTTTGAAAATGGATGAAAGGGCAGAAGCTACCCGAGTCACCTTTTCATGGTTTCTTTCATGTGGATAAGCTCAAAGAATTACAGTGTCTCCAGAGACCCATAGGTTTGAGTCATTTCCCCATAAATACAAAACCTAAAGATGTGACCAGATTTATTTGTTAATGATGCAGACTGTCATCAAGATGCAGAGCTCCAGGATTTGCCTGTTATTTGGCTTTCATAAAAAATGTCAGGGGGGCCAACAACCAGGTAAGGCCGCGAAGCTCCTCCTGGCCCCCCTTTAAAAGGAGAGAACGTACGTTGTTTTTAATTTCAATGAGAGGACGATTTCCTTTTCATGTGCTTTACTGACTCACACCAGACTTTGAGTTCTGGTTTAGAAACAGTTGTGATGTCAGCTTTTGGGGAGCAGTAGCTGGCGGGCACATTTGCCCTTTCTCTCCTTGGCCATCTGCAGTCACAAATAATAGCACATTCACGTCTGTCCAAGTGTCCTCTTCACGCACTGTCAGTTGTGGAGGAGTGGGAGTCTGGTGGGCCAAGCTCGTCTGATGTCACAAGGGGGGAGGGAACTTGCCCTTTCCCTCACTTCCTTGCAACGCCCTCAGCTTCATCATGAACAGTGTAAGGCACCGCAGGTGGGACATAGAGAATGGGGAGGGCGATTTCCAGAAGGGAGACCAGCAGAGCCAAAGGGAGCATCTAGAAAAGGGAAAATAAAATCCTCCTCGAGAGTGAAGGGTCACAGTGCTTAACTGCTATCATCTTGGTTAAAAATTCAGCTAGGCTGCTTTCAGTTTATTAGAACATAGTAATAAACCCAATTATTAATAGTTAATATGTAGTGAGCACCTGGCATAGAGCAAACATGCAAGCTATTTATGGAACGGATCTTAAATGTTAGCATTTTTTGCTGCAGTCACAATGCTAAGCCCTTTGAATGCCCTTGTTGACTAATTTCATGGTGACAACAACCCTGGGAGGTCAGCCCCTTGTTATTCCCTGCTCGCCTGAGGAAACTGATACACGCCCAGGGGTTGATAACCTGTCTGCTCACAGACTAAGCAGCCTGGCAGGATTCACACCCAGTTCTGGGAGAGTTCAGGGCCTGTGAACTCTGGCAAAGAAGATAAATGGGACTAAGAACTTTTCGAGGGGGAATAACTGGAAGAACTTTTAGGCCTCCAGCTACCCGTGAGTGCATGCTGGCTGTGGACTGGATGGCCTTCGTAGGTCTCGGGTAGAAGGGACTCCAGGTTTCTCACTTGCAGAAGGTGGATGGGAACATGTACCGATTTTTCCAGAGAGACGCATGCATGCATACACACAGCACGTTCTCCCCCTTAACAGAAACAGTCTGTCTCTGGCGGATGGAAATTTGCAAGTCTCTAGCATTCACTAAACCAGAAAGTTCCTTAAGTGCTCATCACTGTGGTAACCTTTTAAGTACCTCATAAACTGCAAGAAAAACAGGGCAGGGAGGGTTTGGGAGAGAAGGATTTTACTAATAGCATTCAACTATAAAATGTTGATACATTTTGAATCAGTGAAAGCTAAAGGAATTGGAACATTATAAGTCATTTGAAAGCATTACCCACCCATATGTTTTCAACTTCATCAGGGTTTCACTAGAGATCGGCTCTGCGGCTTTGGACACAAAGTTTTATAGACACAACGTTTATGACTTTGAATCCCTCGTATCTATCTGTGTAAAGTTACCTGTAAAACAATACAGTATATGCCACTATTGTGAGTGTTGACACCTGTGATCTGGGGATGTCTGTGGGCTCCAAATAACGGGCATGAACAGTGCATGTGAAGCTGAAGAAAATGTGACCTGTTTAGCTCCTGAAGATACTTGTCTAAAAATATATGTGTTGTTTTTGGGTTTTTTTTTTTTTTTTGCTTTTTTTGTTTTTTTGTTTGTTTGATTTATTTTTTTTGGTTTTGTTTGCTGTTTTTTATTCTTTTCCCATGCCAGTCCACAGTTTGGAAAGAGTTGTTGTTAGCGACAATCGGGGAACAGTTCACAGACTGTGCCGCTGCAGGTAAAGAAGCCCACGCCGTCGGTCACCTGCTCGTGTGTGCTTGGCTTGTGCTTGTCACTTGGACACGTTTGTTTCTGTGTGTTTGACTTTTGACATGTTTCAAAGTTCTTTACTCGGTAACTGTGAAGTTATAGGGTTTTTTTCATGTGGTTATGGCATTTCGTGTCATATGCGTATGTACAGGTACATATTTATGTGTGTTATATGTACGTACACATGTATATGTACATATATTTTTCCCCACGTACCTCATCTTAATAGTATCCACAAACATCTGTCCAAAATCATTAGGCAAAAAGAAAAGAAAAGAAAATTTGGTATCGGTTGGTTCTTAATACAATTTGGGGTAGGTTGCTCATTCCAATTCTTCCAGAGGGGTACGTGGTGTCTAGTGGAGTGTGGAGTTAGGACAGCACAGTCCCTTCTGTACCTCTTGTTTTTCTCCCTTACTCCTGTCCCGCTGTTGGGCCCCTGCTCAAAGACACTTAAAGAGGCTCGGCGGGGAGGTACTCCCCATTAGGACTTGGAACCCCACAACTGAAGCTCAAACAGAAGGTCCTCAGGCATTTTCAAATACTGAGTGAATTTCTCAGAGCCTCCGGAAGTCCATTTTTATTTTGCTTTGTTTCTATCATGAAACCACTCAAAGAGGAGAAGAATTGATTTGCTTATTTAATGTTTTGTTTTCTTCCCGGCTAGTTCCTGCAGAAGGCTTCTGGCGTAACATTTAGAATAACACTTTACCTGTTCAGCTTTCAGTTAAACATTTTTCTCCTTAGCTAATTAGTACTGATTAATGAGTCCCCAGATGTCTTAGATGGTGCTATCTTCCCCCTCCCCCCAGGCCGAGTCACTGCCGTGGCAAGCTTCAAATTCACCTACTAGTGTTTCCATAATTCTCCTTTTGTTTTGCTTCCTTATTACACCAGCTTTCGTTCCCTTAAGACAAAACCTGGGTTAAGATGAAATTGTCTAAAAAGTACAGATTCCTTCTGTTTTAACAGGGAATAGTCAGCAACTTCACAATATGGAGCCAAAAATGTGTCGTAGATATAATTCTAAACACATAAATCCCTGGGAGAGGAAGTTTCCTGTGCGAATTATTCCTGTTTCCAGAACCAGGGAAAATAGTCTAAGTAATAATAAACAGGCACGATTGAGTAAAGAAGGCCTGTTGTTCCGTGGTTGAGTTAGGAAACCAGTGCACCATTAACTGTCTGTTAAGCATTAGCTCTTCCATTGCCCCCGCTCTGCCACCTGAAGCAAGTCAGCCAGTCTCTCTGGGCCTCACTTCCCCCTTCCCTAAACAGTGGCTCCTCCTAGCTCTTATGCTGCCAGCACCCTAAAATAATTAGGGTTTTGCTGGTCGATTCTACTTATGAATATTACATGATTGCTGACGGATCTGCCTTTGCATAAGAGTTGCAGCCTTTTACCACGCTGCTTCTGAAAGTGCTATGCTAGTAGGAGCCACCTAGTTACCAAAAGCCAAGCCAAACTGAAATCCTGATGGCTCAGCACATCCAGCAGCCATCAATTACAGCACCCTCTGGCCAATAGTGGAGAAATGGGCCATCCCCAAAGACTGGAGAATGCTGATGTTTTTCCCTAAAAGGCTGACCTAGTGTCTTCATGGCCATTCTTGAAAATGGTAATGAAAATGGAATGTGCGGTGCTTCCCTCTTCACCCGCTGATTTTCCACTCACATAGAAGTTCTGGTGGTGAGCTAGAGCAAGTGCCATTGAAGGCGTAAATTCAAAAATAAGAAACCTGAACTAAAACAAAATTTTTGATGCAACAAAGTTTTTCTCTTGGCTAAGGGGTGGCCGGGACCAGGTCCTATTTATTTTTTGGAAATTTTGATTTAAATGTGACATATATACTGAAAAGTACACAAATTGTCATGACGTGTACAGCTTGATAAATAGTCAGAGTCAACAGATCCCCATAATTACATCCAGATCAGGGAGCAAGCAGAACGTTACTCACCCCCCAGAATCCCTCCTTGCCCTCCCTTCCTCCAAAGGTGGCCACCAATCTGGCTTCTGATGCCATAAGCCGATTTTGCCTGTTTTCAAACGTTGATGTAAATGGCATCATTTAGTGTCAAGTCATACACATTTAGAAGGAAAGAAGGGAGGGAGGGTGGGAATGAAGGAGGGGAAGGGAGGAAGGAGGAAACAAAGGAATTATTTTACTAAAGATGAATTCCTTTAGTAAATTAGATGTACCCTTTTTTAGATTGTATCAGAATACTAGAATGTTTTAGGGGCGCTTGGGTGGCTCAGTCGTTAAGCGTCTGCCTTCGGCTCAGGCGTGACCCTGCGTTATGGGATCGAGCCCCGCATCAGGTTCCTCCGCTGGGAGCCTGCTTCTTCCTCTCCCACTCCCCCTGCTTGTGTTCCCTCTCTCATTGGCGGTCTCTCTCTCTGTCAAATAAGTAAATAAAATCTTGAAAAAAAAAAAAAAGAATACTAGAATGTTTTAACCCCCAGAAGACAATTGGAAAAATTGATGGTATAAATATTCAGATGTACAGATTTAGAGCAAATTAGGCAAATTAGACAAAGCATATTAACTAAAGCAAAATTCCCTAATTTTGATAATGCTCTTCTTTCGCATTTTACTTATAAATGCTGAGCATGCAAATACAGAGAGCTGACCCTGTCTCATTAATATGACATGAGCACATAAACCAGGAGTCAGAACCCTTTATTCCTGTCATTTTGCCACAAATTAACATACACAAAGTGGGTGCAAGGAAGCATATGACGGTACAGAACCTTCCTTATCTAGCCACCATTCTCAAATATCTACAGAGTGGCCCCCACCTCAGAATTTAGTTAAAAATAAATAAAAGACCTACATTCATCGGTATCAATGAATGCTTTAATGTCCATTCACAGAAGTCCTAGAATAGCAGAGCCACACTCAGAAGATATTTACTCTCCCTTTATATACGGTGCTCACAGATGGTCACCGGTTCTCTAGCCCAAAGTTCGAAATGCCAAAACCTGGAGGGGAATGGCCAGAGAGAAGCACTGGAGAGCAGAAAGAATGAAAAGGGAAGGAGCAGACAAGCAAACCACACAAAAACGGAATGAGCTGCTTGGAGCACACAGTCTGGGTCCAGTTAGTATTGGGGCAAATAGCACTAACCACCCCATGATCCCTGAACACTTGGCAGGAAGTCAGGAGAAATACTTGCTGTTCTTAACAAAGACAGTCAAGCATCGAGGAAAAGTTCATTTGAGTTCACTTGGCTTTCAGAGGACAGAGCATTATGCAACCCATTTTAGAAGAAGTCTCATCAAAACAGACTAAGTCAGAAAGCTTTGGTAACATGTTAAAAAGGATAAATTACTTATCTGGAAAATTCGTTTGGCTGGAACATGATGTTTATCTAAGTCCCTGGGTAAATGTGATGTGCCTGTTGCAGCTTTTGTCCACTAACTTGCTTTTTGTCCAGCGGTTCCCCTTAGAAACGGTATTTATTACATGTTCTCTTGTGCCACTTTCTTTTTATTATCTTATCCATAATTTACAGCTAAGACGATAAGTGCTTAAAAAGCAATGCAGACAGACTTGGAAGTATCACTCATTTCTCTCTTCCCTGCCTTCCCCTCAGATGACGAAGTCATAGGAGTCAGTGTCAGCGTTCGGGACCGGGAAGATGTCGTCCAAGTCTGGAATGTAAACGCCTCTTTAGTGGGTGAAGCGACCGTGTTAGAAAAGATCTATGAACTTCTGCCCCACATATCTTTTAAAGCAGTATTTTATAAACGTAAGTGCTTTATTTTCGGTTATTACTTTCTAGCTTATTCTATCATTACTTTTAAAGATAGAGACTATGTTGCAAATGGGGTGAAGGCAGAATCACTCAAAATTCTATATAATCCAGAAAGTAATTCACTAAAATACACATAAGTGTTTAAAAAAAAAAAGGTCAGTTTCAAGAAATTAAAATGAGATTTTATTGTCACCTAAACACATGGATCAGAAAAGGTGATATGTATTGTGCTTGTTATTTCAAAAATTTGAATCTGATCTTAAATTTGTCATCCTCAGAAAAAAAAATACCTTCTATTTGAAGCAACAATAACAAAAATGTTATTATATGAGCTGGCAGGTAGATATTCAATCATCCCTTCATAAACAGGAATTTATAATGTATAACATCTGTATTTGTGGAGGAACTTGTTCTGAGCATAGGGGTGATTGAATGTTCTACTGAAATGCTAATACTTCCTCATTACGGAAGACCGTGACACAGAGCGAAAGAGAATTCACGCACAGTGGTGAAATGTTAACAGTATGAATAGGTGTGTGGACCCATTGTTTCCATCATGATTCATGTTCATTGCTTTTGTGTGCTCTTTTGAAAAAGTCATCTTTTTCATAATGAAAACAGCTTAGTGCTATTAAACCAATGTTTGGTAAGTCAAACTGCAGGTTACGCTTTCAACAGTGAGTTCAAGAAAAGTATTGACAGCCCCACATACACATCTGATAAATTCCTATTTCCCAAACCATTCCAAGAGTCAATACCCAATTTCTTTTAACTGTGTAGTATTTCATTGACTCTAAGATGCCTTTGATGATAAGTATTATTTTACAATTACAAAGAAAGAAAAATAAAAGGTTCCCAATTAAGCTATGATGTATTATTGATTCCAGGGGTCTTCCCAGGTGGGGAGGGGAGTGCATCTTAGTCTTATTGAAATACGCTCCATTCTTGTTTCACTTTTCCCAGCCCCTTGCCGAAAAGGAGGAAAAAAAATCAAATGTTCTTGTGGGATTGTCTTGCTATGATAGAGGTTATTAAAACAAAGGCCTCCCTCGAAGGAATCATAAAATCACAGGCCAAATGATTTAGATTTTAAGCAATGAGACTGATATGTTCTCTGCAGATATTCAGCAGGTGCTTAGCTTCTGAATCTTAAATGAGAGTTTAAATACAAGAGACAGAAAGATGGCCCTGCAGAAGTTGATTCTTGGCTGTGCAGTGTGGAAATTGCACATTTGTAGATGCAATTTTCAGTCCTTGGGGAACATTAATTGTATTTTCAACCCAGATATTAATTGAAAGGTCACCCAGGGCCTTTTTTGTTTTTCTACTTCACAAGACTAACTCTCTGGAGGGAAGAGTGTTTCATGGCCATTTATGAATGGGGCTACAGCATTCTTTACCACCTTTGAGCCAGCTCCATGTTTGACTCCAAAGAGGAGAGAAGCAATTTGGAATCATCAAGTCAGGCACTCTGAATTTTTGTTGCCCTTCCACTGTGTGACCTCGAGCAGGTCACACCTTCTCCTCCTTTTACTTTCTCATCAAAATATTGAGGAGGTTGGTCTTAAATGATCTCCAAGGTTCCTTCTACTTCAAAATTCTCTGATTAAATTTCCAAGTAACACGGTTAGCAGCAGGTCCAAGATGATAGGAGTATTTCACTAGAAAATTAAGCCACAGAGTGGTTAGGCTCGTTGTTAGGGCGGTGGTAATAATCAGGTAAGACTGAACAAGGATGAGTCACTGCTTAGTTGTTGTGATGGCTTGGGGGGGATGGGGGAGGGCACGCCAAATAAGGGGCAGAAGTTGCAACCTGGCCGGTTGAATCAAGCTGAATAGATGCCCTAAAGATAGATGCCATTGTGAAGTTTGTGAGTAATGCAGAACTGGCTAGGGTCTCCGTAGAAATCCATATTTTAATGGCATAAATTAACATTTAAAGACTCAAAGATTATTCAAATAAAAATTTGAATTGGAAAAAACAAGCAATTCTCTTTATTTTATATAAAGCAGGCAGTCCTTTACTCAGTAGGATTATTATACACCACGTGCTGCAGAATCGATTTGGGAAAATGAGGTTCGGGCAGAAATCTTACTCACAGCATGATGAAGAACAGTCGTAGGGTGAGCTAAGTTAGAAATGGCCAACTCCATGCTTTTATTCTGTCTTGTTAATAGGATCCTGGTGTAAGTATTCACAAGGGTGCACAAGCCAGGTGACACGGTGGATTTTCCACGTAGAAAGAGCCCAAGCATATTCGGTCAAGGCCCCCAGCAGGGGACAGGAGGCGTGGGCTGTTGTTAAGTTATACAGGATTTGGAAGATTAATTATTTGACAGAGACACTCACAATGTACAGAGACCCTTCCCCCCACCCCAGTGCTACCCTTCCCCCCACACCCATTCCTTACGTTCTTCAGAGCAGCTGAATGACATCTTTTCTGATGGGAGAATTACTCAGAGCAGAGGTTGGCACACTCTGAACCTTTTGCCAAATCTGCCCCCTCCTTGCCTTCTTTGGTAGGGCTGCCGCTAAGAAAGGTTTTCACATTTTTAAGTGGTTGGAAAAAATCAAGGGAGGAACGACATTTTGTAACACATGAAAATTGTATGAAATTCAGATTTCCGTGTCCATATATAGATAAAGTGTATCGGCACCAGTGGCGCCCGTTTGTGCACATACCGTGTGTGGCTGCGTTCGTGCTAACGGTGGCAGCGTTCATCATTGGGACAGAGACCGTGTGGCCTGCAGAGCGTAAAATATCTACTCTCTGCCCCTTTCGGGAGCAAGTCCTCTGGACTCCTGGTTTCGAGAATCCTATATTCTCTTTCCATCAAGGCTCACCCAAGGCTGGAAGAACTTCTGTCTCACAGGACTCCCCCAGTTCTGAGTGTTCTATTTTGCTAGCTCCATAGCCCCTCAGGGACAGGACTTCAGGATCTCAGCCATGACCGCCTCAGCCTGTCCCTTACATTCAGAGTAATGACAATTTCCGGACAGTCCCTATCTCTTGATTTATCCCGTGGAGCCCAGTGTCGCTAAGACGTCTGGGCCTCCTTCACTTGACCCCGCAGCACTGTGTATTTTACTGCAGAACAGAGCATGCTTGCTTCGGTACCAGCCCTAAAAATCTGTTTTAAAGAGAAAAAAAAAAAGGTGAAGTATTTGTAAAGTTCTACATGTGAGAAGCATTCAGTTAAATCATTTTGGATTGTAGGCTCTCCTTAGGAATTGGGCCAACTCACGGTAACCCTGGGAGCTGTCGGCGTACTTCCCCCAGGATTTTATCCACGTGAAGAACAGGTTGGGGCAAACATCCAGGATGAAGGGGAAATGGTCCCTTTGCCCACCGAAGTCACCCCTTCAGACACTAGTCTGAAGAATTTAGTGTCTATTAAAAACAGAGAAATGGGAGGGGCTTGACAGGTGAAATGAGCCAGCCCATCCGTGCCTTCCTGGGACATCATTCACTGCCCATGGGGGGAGGGTGTAGGAAGTTCTGAGTTGCCTTCAGCTTTATCAGACCCAAGCCCCAGCGACTTTTCCCCTTGAGAGAAGAGGATCTGCCCTAGCGTCACGATGATGGTTAGTCAGATTCCAGGAAGTGGACTTTCACCCTTGACCTTTTTTGCCTTGGAGAAAATGTTATATATATTATGAATGTCTCATTTCCCACTTCTACTTTATAAAATTTTAAGTCTTTGAAAGATATTTTTGATAGCGCAATTTTTTTATTCTAGGGTCCCTAACTGTAACTCATGGTTTTGCAAGCCAGACAACAGGACCAGAAAAAAAAATTTTTTAAACATGATGAAAAAATAAAAGAGCCATCCGTTTTATGAAATTTCATTTCCCACAGAGGGTGCTCAGAGGTGGGGGGTGTGATAGGATTGCTTACCCCCTTGTGTTGTTCTTTGCTTTGTTTTTGTTTGATTTTATTTCTAAAGATAGGTCCCTGCATGGTCCTGGCATGGGTAACATTGGGTCCCCCCACCCCATGCATCCCGCGGGGCACAATCCCCCGCCCATAGCATTGGAGGCCCCACATAGTCTCTTCATCTCGTGGGGATTACTCATCCTCCCGGCACAGCGAGAAGAAACAGGCAGCATGCCCATTGCTTGTTTATTCCTTGTTTTAATTTTCATGATTACGTTTCTCAGGAAATGCACGCCTTAGCTAACAGTTACTGGCACAAAAAGGTATTTGCGTTCTTGCCAGCCTTTGGGGAAACTGAATGAGATGCCTTAGAGAAGGGTTGCCCCATCCTTTGCTTAAAGTTTTCTTTCCTTTTTTTCTTTTTTGTTTTTTTCTGTCCTTTAGCCCATGAAGAGCATCATGCTTTTGAAGGTGGACGTGGAAAACACTAATTGCACACTGTGTAAAGAATTCTTTGTCCTTTGCTGATTGGTTTTGGAAACGGTCTTAACAGGAGGGAGAGTGAAGAGAAGACTTGCCGAAGCCCGATGCTGG
The DNA here is from genome assembly GCF_017311325.1 of Ursus maritimus. Classification (NCBI taxonomy): domain Eukaryota; kingdom Metazoa; phylum Chordata; class Mammalia; order Carnivora; family Ursidae; genus Ursus; species Ursus maritimus. Next base: position 20,172,170 of record NW_024423786.1, read on the forward strand.
TCCATTTAGAGTGGGTTTCTGTCCTTGCAGATGGGGCAATTAGGGCTCAAAGTGGCAGGTGGGGTGGGGGGGAACTGTGTGGGTTTCTACGGTCACATTACTTGCTTTTTTTTTTTTTTTTTTTTTTTTTGCTTTCTAAATTCTCTGTTCTTTTCACTCTGGGGTTTTTTTTGGGGGGGTCCTTTTAAATTTCCTTATTCAGTCTAATTATTGTTTTCTACACTCCCCTTTCATTGAGGCATAAGAAATCGGTTTCCCTTTAAGTAGCTCTGCTGTACCTAGTTAATGAGAATATGCCTAATCGTGACAATACTGCTTTTGAAAACCACACTGTACTTGGAGGAATACTAGCTTGGTGAAACCTGTCTTGATTATTTGTTGTGACACATTCCTACACACTGTGCACTGGGCATTGTTTTTTTCTGTCCCAGGGAAAAGAAAAACCATACTTAATCTGATTTTGCACTGACAGCGCACACATCTTTTATTTTTCCTTTTTAAACTTTTTTTTTTTTTTTTTTAGTGATAAAAGGAAAATAATAGTTGGGTTGCCTAACATGAAAACTATAATCATAGTTGAGTATTTCAGGATATAAATCCAACTCTAGGTCTTCACGCCCTCTGTGGAAGTATTTCTAACCAGAATTTCAATTTGGCCTTCTCAAAGGATAGGCATAGAGCGCTAGCAATGGATTTCTCCTGGTAGGAGACCTTGTATTTCTGATTTGAAGAGGTGGTGATATTTTAACTGTTTGCATTAAAGCTGCTTCTGAATTTTGGGTGTGTGTGCCCACTTAGGGCTTTCCAAATCCATTCGAACACACTTTGTTAGATTATCCCTTTTTCCTGCTCACACTATATGTCATTTCCAATAATCAGTAGTCCTCCTGCCTGGGCAGCTCTCCCCTGCCTTTTTCATTTAGGAGCAGCAAGATAAATCTCATTTCCAGGATGAATGTGAACATTGGCAAAGTGGAACGTTGAGTGCATTCTGTTGATATTAATTTTTGGAATTGTTGATATATATTGTATTATGTTACCAAAGAAATAACCGGTTTTAGTAGAAGGAAATGGCCACCCTCTGGAACACTGAGACTCTTTCAAAAATGTGCCAATTTCCCTCTCTTGACTCTGCCAAGCCTCCTACTGCTTTTACCTGAAAAAGGCAGGGCCATTTGAAGACACTTCCTCCTGCTGGCTTTTTCTGAGTCCAGGGAGCTCGTGCACACTTACACATTTCACAGAAAGGGCCCAGTGCGCAGAACTTTGTTGTACCCAGGATTTTTAATCCCTCTTGCAGTATTGACCAGCAGAGAGAGGTGGGGCCGCTTCCAGCCTCCAGCCTGTGTTTGTAAATAAAATTCTCCGTTCGAACATTTTAAAGGACTTTCAACGATATCTATTTATAAAAGCTGTACCCTTCACTTGCGTTAGTAATCACATCAACCATAATCTCAATGATCGTGGTTGAAAAAACTCCTTTGTTTCTAAACTGAGTTTCTTCAGTGATTTCAGAATGAGGTATAAGGATGTCAGACCCCTTTTTCAAAAGCCTGGAATTTGCTTCTCTAAACATTGTACTAACACCCAACTTATTTTTAAATTATTGATCAAGGATTTTTAAAAAATTATTCTGAACATGAACTTAAATTCTTTTTTATAATATAAGTATTTTTCTGATAGATTAGAAAAAAAAAGAATGATTGACCGACCTTCATTTTAATTGTCATATATATTTCCATAAGTAAATGGATTTTGAAGTATTTTTATTTTTATTGAACTTTATTTAAAGCATTGTGATGACATGTTCAGCTTCTGCATGTGTGTAGCCTTTGAAGAAAAAAAAATAAATAGGAATGCTAGGCTTACATTAATGTTCTCGAGTTTCTGTTGTTTATGATTGTGGCACATGGCTTAATGCACAAAGTAGATTTTTGTCCCAGAGAACTTCTGCACCTATTTCTGACCCCGCGGAAAATACCAACTGTGAGAAGGATTTAATTTGCCAAATGTTAAGAACCTATTATCTAAATTACTTTAAGAGTGGATTTTGTCAGATTTTGCTTTGGAAATTGTTTTAATTGAATATTTAGTTCCTAATAGACTTTGTATGAACTAAGCTGATTTAATCAGTCTAAAAACCTCTCATTACCTTCTTGGATTAAAGAAGCTAATACTCTTTTGAGATACAAGGAAATATCTTTTGGGGCATGTGACTTTTGTTTAGGGCATTGTACCCATGCTGGGGGGTTTGGGTGGGGTGGGTGGCAACTTGCAGGGGAATCCTGATTTTTCAGTCCGGACCTTGCAGGTGCAGCCTGTCCTCTCTACAGAGAGCCGTATAGAAGTCACAGAGCTGACTTGCTCGCTTTTGTCCTTCCTTAGGTCTGGATGCAGAGCCAGGGTCACTGATGGGAGCCAGTATGCATTTTCTCCTCCCATTGTCCCATACTAGGTCATTAGACCACAGGCACTTGCTTACATTGGGGAAGTTAGACCCATTTAAAAAGGATGGATAGTACTCACTTAAAATAACTTGTCTCTGTATTCACTTTTCTTCTGTAAGCACTTCCTAAAGTGTTGACTTACTCCACTTAAAGATTCCCTGCCCAACTTTTCCACATTTCTGAAATGAGGGGGTAGTTTACAGTGAATACATACATTCAATGTAATGTGGCTATTAAATTCATGGTAAAATTGACAGCAAAAAAAAAAAAAAGCAAAAGGAAAAACACAACTCTCATAAAACCTTAAATAGTTGAACTTGACTCCTTCTCAACTCTCTTCTTGACTTCAGCTCACGTCTACACCATACACACAGTTTTAAGACCTTATAGATGAACTAAACTTTGGGTATCATTGAGTAGTAGACACACTGTACAGGCTACTAGCAGAGCCTTGACCAAACCCGTCCCTTGTGAAAGGACATGGGGTAGCACACAACGGAGCTGGGCATTAAAGTCTGCAGACTACATACCCAGTCCAGGTTCCTCAAACTGCGAACTCTCAGAAGTCTGCCAACCTAACCCCCAAACAGCTCAGCCCAATGAAGCACTACATACCTGTTCCCGTCTGGCCACTGATACGCCCGTCCATGATCAGATATCCTCTCATTTTCTCCCTCTGGCTCTCAGTGACTAAAGCTATGCTCCAGATTGGTGTTTGAAAATAACCTGACTGGGACAGGAGGTGGGCCTTTGCAGCGAGAAGCCCAGCTCCTAGAAGGTCCCATCTTTTGTTACTTAAACAAAAGTGACAACATTTGGAGCGATCACATGGTGGCGCTGCCTTCCAGCCAACGGGTCTGGCCCAGCAGCATCATTTATCCAGCTATGTTTGTGTAATTATTTTAAGATTCGAGTGCATTTTGCTCTTCCGGTTTTATAAAAATGTGGTTAGACACTACCAATAGAAGTTTAGCTCTCCTATACCTAATAAAAACGTGTGAAAGATAGAACTCTCTGGATGTGCTTTAAAAATCTCAAATCTTAGGCTTTTGGTGAGCCTCTAAGCAGTTAGGAAGAGAAAGAACGAAATAAACTAACGTATAGGAAATACCAGAAATATTTCATCAAATATTGTGCCCAAAGGGAGAAGTAAAATTAGGGTTTGGTTTTTGGGTTTTTAAGGGCTTTCTAAATATGGAGCTCCCCTTTAAAAATGCAAGTCTGCTGTCCACTTTTCCTAGACTGTATGTTTCTGTGCGATTTCACTCCCGACAGTTGAAAGTAGAGGACTGCCTGTAGGTAGTTTATTTCTTAAAAGGATATGTGCAGACCAATTAAAAATTACTTAAGAGTTTGGCGACTTGGGATTGTAAGAGCCTGGGTAATTACCTCAACAACTGAGAGGGGTCCGAAGGTGGAGAGAGAAAAGAAGGGAACGGAGGTGTGGTGAAGAGCCCTTTGAACCTGCGCTTCTGCGTAGCTATGAGAGTGGGTTCTCCCACTCGTCCTGTCACAAGGAAGAAAGCTCAGATAGGTTCTTTACACATCTGATTATGCTGTTCTGTTTCTCTTTTCTATTTTTACATATACATCCAAATCTGTGAGCACTTCTCACTTAGGTTAGCGCGTTCAGGCTAAAAGTCACCATCTTGTGTTGTAGAGATACTCTCATCTTGCTGACACTACTCCATTTCTAAAAGAAAACGAACCGAGTCTTTGAATTTTAGAGTGGAAGGGACCTTCGAGATCATCGACCAGTGCTTCTCACCCCTTAGTGTGCAGAAGAATCATCAGGGTGCTTAATCAATATGCACATTTTTCAGCCCCAACCCTAGAGGTTCTGATTCACCAGGTCTGGGAGGCCTAGATATCTGCCTTTTTTTAGCAAGAGCCCCAGTGATTGTAATGTGAATGTGCCTCAGACCCCATTTTGAGAACCCCTGCTCATATCCAACCCCCGCCTATGACAAATGAGGAGAGCCTCCCACCCCCCCCCAAGCTCTCAGGTGACCTGATTGGAATTATAATACCAACAACCCTAGGAAGGCTGGAGAAAGCTATTATCACTAAGACTTGAGAAGATGATGCTTGTAGATAAGAACTTTAAGGCTAGGACCACAGCTGTAATGAGCAGCCCATCTCTGGAAGTCCATGATATAAAAGCTTTAACACCGAGTGGCAGCTTTTCTCTTTTCTAAATACCATTTCAGCGTGTTAAGAGAAAAGAAATTAATGTTCAGAAAAATAGTTACTCCATATGTGCAGTAACTACTTTTCTATAATATCTTATGGCATCTGGGGTTCAGCATCATTGAACAAGATTAAATGAACGTTATAGAGCTATAAAATTGCATGTAAAATAACGCAAAACTGTTCAAATGACTATCAGAGTAGCCTGGGAATGAGTTTCCACTAAAATTGTCGCTCCTAGACGTAGCTTAGCAAAGCCATTACTAAAGTGGAGGGATTCTTTAATACAAAGAAGTGTCCCAAAAATCAAGTAAGTATTCCCTAAAACCATGTAATTGATAATCAGAAGTCATCGTGAAGTCAATATTTTTTTTGTCCATCATTGCTGCTAAAATTTAGAGTCCCATTGTATATATGTGTGTTGAATGTACTAATTAGAATATCCAATAAAATAGCCTTTTGGATATTCTATGCTTTTGTGTCCTTCAGAAATCATGAGGTTGAAGAAATCTGTGTTAAATGTTTGCTTGGGTTGCTGCCTCAAAAGAGCCATCAACTCACTTAATGAAATGCAAGATTCCTTTGTGAAAATTTCAACTCCTGATGTTGAAGTGAGAGAATTTTCCTGAAACTTTTATTTTGGAACAAGTGTTCGAGATTTATACAACTGTCAACTTTGTGTTAGAGAAACAAGCAGGAAGTAAATATGAGCGTTTCTGAGTTTTCCGTAGAAAACCAATGGTACCTTTTGTCTTTTTGCTGAAGAAAGTTTAAAGAGGTGAAAATTTTAATTTTAGCACTTTACCTTATATGATGATGGGGACTTTGAACATTTTAATAACACTTGTAAGGTTTCTGTTTTCAAATAGAGCTATTAATTTTGTGAGCATGCCTTAACCCCCCCCCCCCAATTTCTCAGACCTTAATCCGGTAATATGGCTCAGAACCGCAGCGTGGTGTGTTTGCTTGCTTTTAAATCTGAACAACTCAGTTATCATTTAATAACACGTTACCATACCCTTTGCGTGTCTCCTCCCTGAGATTTTAGTTTCATTTAAATTACTACACAAAGGATTTCAGAGCTTAGACCGGTGAGCACACTCTAGGTCGGGACATCTAGCACCAGTTATCCCGAATTGAAAATCTTATCAGTCGCCTTCCGAATGATTCATTCTTCCAAACTGTCTTACCTGGGTGTAAGCCGAAGCAGGTTTATTTGCCTTATGTTTCGGATCTACTCGTGCCCCCCCCTCCCCATTGTATACCATCTGTGCCCTGAGCAGTCGGGGCCCTTCCACATATGGCTACAAGCTGGTGTAATGCCCTTCCTTTTGATCTGACTTCATCTAGTGATTTGCTCAGTATTTTTAAGGTCAGACTGAAAACTTTTCTGTTCTAGTTATTTTTGATTTTATATTGTGTGTTGTGTTTGATGTTCAGATACATGTGAAAGTTGCTTCTATGAGTCAGTAATTTTGATTCCAGCCTTTTGCAGCAATAAGGTAAGACGAGACCGTACTTTCCTTCCTTGAAAATGTAGTGATTTATGTGTTTAGGGTGAATGTTTAGGCTTTTCATGTAAAAGTTCTTGCACTTTTCTCGTTTGGGACTATGCTGCTATGAATCTGTGCTCCATTTTTCAAGTTATAACTTTGTGGGGTTTAAGGGGCCGTTAGGTTGTAGAACTTTCTATTGAGATGTTTTTTTCTCATCTGTTGCCACTCATTTTCACTCTGTACTGGGATTCTGTAGAACAGGAATGTCATTCTCCTTCCTCAGGTTTAACATTTCGTGCCCTTTTGTTAGCCACATTGCTTCATGTTCACTAGGGTCCGAGCATATGCGTGGCGGTGGTCATAACGTTGTTCATTCCAGCTCCTCCTGAGCCTTTCCGTGCCGCTAGCGTAGTGTGCGTGGTGTGTGTAAAGCTCCCAGCATGGCGTGTGTGACACGTAGTAGGTTGTCCTGAGACTCTGACAGGAAGCAGCCGTTGCTTTTATACTCTCCTATTGAACGTATTTGGTGACAGGGCTCATCTTTGGCTCTTAGAAAACACATTTCACTTATTTTCATTCCTTTTCTCTACTTCTTGCTAAGAATGGTCTCATTTTAGAATAAGTCAGTTACTCTTATTTCTCTCTTGTCCTCCAATTTGTCCCTAAGAGTCAACTGTCCCCTATTTCGCCAAGCGAACTTACTCTTCCTTTCTGGTTGTCCAATATATCCCTTTAAAAACAAAAAGAAACCAGCAAACACTTACTTCTCCCATTTATCTGCAGACTTTCCCATCTCTCACTGCAGAAGCAAGCAAGTCAAGATTATGTGTATGATGCCCAGTTACCATGAACACAGATTTTCATGAAATCCTTGAGGGGCAGGGCATAACACCCCTGAAGTGTTAAGATTTCACAAGATCACCTTCTTGTCTTTGAGTCTCATTACTGCTGCCATGTATCCTGTGTGTGCTGAATCACATGGTGGTTATCGAGGCACGTTTGGGGGACATGTTCTGGGTTGTAGACTCTGCCTTCCCACTGAAGATACAGTTTTTCAGAGGCCAACCCCAGTGATTATTTTGCTTGTAGTAACCGTTGTTACAGAACTTTTAACTGCTTTCCCTAATGAATGTATTTTTAAAAACCTCTGGAATCCTGCAGGAAGATAGGTCTTTTGTTATAGGAAGAAAAGAAAACAGTAGCATTTACTGGGCTCAGCAAGTTAAAATGTGTACCATTGAAATATGTATCTATTTCCCATCATCTGGCTAAGCTGTGGGGCTGACTAGGTTATTTCTTGCCAGAGAAAATAATTTTAAATCATAAGCATATTTAACTAGCAAGCATAAATCATAAGCCCTTCTAATCATAAGCATGTTGAACTCTGGTACCATTTGTACAGATGGTATGGTTAAATGTGTGGGCTCCTCCCAGCCTCAGAGATGTGGACAAGCTCTTACTCCCCAATTTCCTCTTTCACTTGGGGAACTTAAATCATTCGTTGTTTGCACATACAGAATTCTAGAAAGCACGGACCTAGAGGAAGGTTTCAGGTCTTAGGAAAGTTCGGGGTTTTGTGACTCACCCTGCCTGGAGAATGCTGGAAATGAAGGGTAAATACGAATGCTGCATTCCCTTTTTGAGGCCAAAATAATTGGTGTTTCATGAAGATAGTCAAATTATGAAGGACAAGACTTTGATTTTCAGAATGTGTCTTTTTTTAAGAAAACAAACGTCATGGAATCATAAATAACATTTTAACAGAAGCCTGTTGGCTTTCAAAAAGTGTTCTCCAGGTGGTTGGTTCTACAGAAATACTTTTAGATACAGCAAACAAAGCTCCTATTATACAGTATATTTTTTAAAGTATTTTTACAAGTGTAGTAACACAATAACACGTTCATACTGACATGCGTTGCAAGGCAAATTGTTACCATTTTGGAAGCCAGTAGCATAATTTACATACTCATTGATTTTGTTTTATGAAACACCACTTTTTAGAAACTTTTTATTGTAAAAATAAAACAAAGATGCAGAAAACCACCCAAAACAAGCGTGTAACTTAGCGAATCGTTAGATGGAGAACACTCCTAGAGCAGCACCCAGGGTGAGAAGTAGAACTTTGCCAGCCACCCCAGGAGCCCCCTTCGTTAGTTTCCTCGCAATCCCAGCCCCTGCCTTCCCCGGTAAAATAACCCTGAGGCTGACTTCCAGTAAGCTCTTCCTTGCGTTTCTTTCTGGTTTTATCACTCAGGTGATAAACATCACCTTTATCTTTTTATATAGAAGCTCCTCTATTGAAAGTTGGATTCAGAAAAGTTATTTAGAAGCTCTTTAAATGCTAAGTGCAGAATGACACCCTAAGCCCTTGCTGCCCCCATAAGTCAGGGAGCGGATGGCGTTTGGCAGGCTGTGCCGCATGGCTCTGGTCCCAGCTGTGACTCAGTAGTAGCTACTGGCGTATGGAGCTCCACGCCATCGAAGCACAGACACTCACTAACTTATTTCTCCCCAAGACACCGTTGCCCCCATTTTCTGTATGTGGAAGCTAAGGCTCACGGGGGTGCAATGACTTGCCCACGCTCACGCAGGTAGTCCATCACGGAGCCAACAGATGTCTAAGGTACTGTGGCTCTAGCCTGTTCTCCCGATGGTAGGCTTGATGGAAGATTCCAACATACAAGGGCTTTGAGACTGCTTAGAAGAGTTTGTTTGTAAAGGAAAGGACCTACAGCTTTAAGAAAAAGATTGAAAGCTCGCTGGTCTAGTTCCACCTTTTCATTTTACAGATGAAGAAATGACCCAGAAAGCATAAAGAATTTGCTTAAGGTCACACAAGCAGTCGGTGGCAAAGTTGCAGCCAGCTCCCCGAATCTCCGGGCTGTTAAAATCAACGATCTTTCCTTCATTCCATACCTTATGTGGAAAACATACACATTTCCTAAGCCGCTTCTTTGCCTCAGTCCCACAAGAGCAGATTTGTCTCGAAACCAGTGTACGTCTAGGATACACCAGCTACTTGCTTACTTTTTCAAGGTTTTAGCTGGGAATTAAAAAATTTATATTTGAAGTTTGCTTTTCTGTCTCACTTATTGAGTGCCCAATCTGTGGATGCACATGCCTAACACTCCCCTCCAAAGAACGTACAAGAATAACACATTTGACTGGTGTGGATGGCAGGTGGAAAAGAATTACTGGTGTAGTGTAGGCCCTTCAACATATTCACGGCCAATTCTGGATTATCCCAGCACAGATGGATCATGCAAAATCCCTCTTCTACTTCTTACTAGTGACCTTTAACTATTTGTGTTTGCAAATGCTTCTACCGGAGATTGGAAAGGAGAAGAGCAGAGAAGATGGGATTTGGTTTCTTGACCAGAGTGTTAGGTGTCCTGGTTAATGGTATGGTGGTTTTCATTGGAGACTGTGGGATTCTCTCTGGGTTGAACCACTCTGGGATTTCCAAACCTTAGCCTTGGATGTCAACAATCGGAAGGGAGGCAGACTGGCATGATGCAAAGAGCTTAGCGTGGAATTTGTTTTATTGGGTTGAAATCCCATTAGCTTGTGCCTCAAGCAAGTTACTCATTCTCTCATAGCCCCAATTTCCTAATCTACAGAAGAGGAAGAAGACAGAGCTTCTTCAAAGCCAATGACATATTTAAGCACCCCGCTCAGCACTTTGCTCACGTAGAAAGCTATTCAATGGTACTGCTATTAGTTGACTTTGTTCATACTTCCACACGGTAAAGAGAATGAACTGATCCAGTGAAACTTTGGCACTTTCCTCTTGACATATTGGTCCAGCTTAAGTTGTTTGAGGTTCTGCAAGTTGACGACAACACTGGCCAAAACCCACCAGTCTCAAGACTGCTCGTTGACCGATCTTTCTACCTCCTCACGCCATAGCGGCACAAACAAATCTGCCTTCTTCCCTGGAGCTCTGTGTACCTGACTTCTGGGTCATTTGCTGTGAACCAATTAAAAACCTGAATGAATCTTCCAGTTAATTATTTTCTAAGGACATTATTGCCATTGTTACTCAAGAATACACGAAGGAAATTCAGCTGATGAAAATGTTTTCCAGGCTGAACAAATTATCATTGAAACATAAGTCCCATGTTACGCTCTGTGGATTGTAGGCACTCCAACTTATCATTGGAGGAGGACCTTAGGAGGCTCCCGAGAGTTCCTTGTATTCCACGCATATTCTTTTAATGCTGGATGCCTTAAGGAAAGTCGATAGGCATCAGTATAGCTGAGATAAGGATTATATGGGATATTGACTCATTCACTCAGAAAGTATTTATTGAACAACTATCATGTGCTGCTAGGCAGTGGGGATACAAAAATAAACAAGATAAGACATCATCCCTTCTTCATGGAGCTTACTGTTGAGCAGATTGGCAAATATCATTAAAACTTAGGAACTACTAGGCCATAAGAAAGGCAGGAAGTATATTTTGAACATGTTTGAGCTCCACATACCTACACATACTATGAACTCAGTGCATGCTGGAATGAAGGAATGTTTCAGTGTTGTCGTAAGCAGAGGCTTTTTTGTTTTTTTTTTTTAAGTTAAGGTATCCTTCGATTTCTAAGGCTGAGTGTTTTTACTAATTTCATTATTGTTTTAAAATGCTCTAATAATAGTTTTGACATGGAATTCAGTAACCACATGTTGGTGCTTTTCAAACACCTTTAAAAGCCGAGCGAGCCCTGGACTTTCACTTGGTAATTCACTGTGTCTTTATGTATATACCTGAAGGGTAACCATCGTAAAAAGGCCTGTGCATCAACATGTTCAATATGGGGATTCTTACACTGTGGAATGTCTAAAGATTGCTTACTCTGTAATTTTTAAAAGCCCTATAATTCCTTATAAAGCATATACAGCATCTGAACAAGAAATATGACACTAAGTCTTGGATTAAATAATATCTTGGGGCCACTACCTTATGCATTTTCAGCAACTCAGGAACTCCACTAAGTGCAGGTTAACAAGACCAGAGCATCGTAAATGAGCATCTGTCCCATGACCCAGTGGGAGACCCCTTCCGATTATTCATTCCAGAAGCACGTGCTGACACCGAGTTCAGCCCTCTAGGATCTCCCACTCGAAGTGGCCTTTTAAGATTGGCAGGAGGTCAAAGCCTTCCACCCCAGTGCTTTGTGGTGTGGCTCAGTGTTTTCTGGGTCTTACTTGCTTTGCAGCCCGGATAACTGTTTTCAAAATGAAAGTAAACAAAACGAGACTTTGGACGGGGAGCAGTCCAACTCGGAGCACTTGTGTGGAAAAGGGTTTTGTTGTTGTTATTTATTTATTTTTTTTAGAGCATTTTAAATGAGAACAGGCAGCTCTGCACAGAAGAACTGGTCCGATTGGGCACCATCACCGTTTATCCCGCTGACCTGGGTTTTTGCAGTCCTAGTTCAGCCTTCCACTTCAAAGGCCTGGCTCCGAGGGGATCACACATTTGCCTTGATGACAAATTAATCAAACTTGATTTCTTGGATGAGATGGATACAAAAGACTACCGCTCCCCAAGGCCTGAAAATCACTACGGCCCTTCTGGCTCTGATTAGAGCAACAAAAGGATGTCTGAGAGCCATCTTCCTCCCCGCGTGGGCTGTGGGACAGAGCTGAAAGCCGCCGGCTTGTAAAGGAGAAAGGCCTTATTAAAACACATTTCAGCTGCGACCAAGTGCTCGGGGAGCCCTTCTGACAGAGAAAATTACTTTTTAGGAGATGCTCACCTTTTCTCAAGAGCAAAGTTTCCACTTAGAAGAATGAGCAGAGGTAGTATATTAGTGATCTGAAGTGTTTATAGAGCTCCCCTTTTATGTTTCTGTTGAGAAGGCGAAGTTAAAAAAAAGAGAGAGAAAGAAGGAAAGCAAAAGAAAGAAATTGGCCGGTGGTATCTGGCAAGCGTTAGGGATAGGCGGAGTTTGACCAAGGAAATTCACTTGTACCTGGTTAAAAAGCAAATTCCCCCAGCCGGGAGATTTATGTACCTTTAAGGCAGGCCTAGGACAAGGCAAAGAATGGGATTCAAAATGCGACTGCTGTGGGTCTGCGGCGGCAACCCACTCATGCGCGAGAGCGAAATAAGCCTTCTGCTAAATCGGGGAGCGCAGGATTTCGATGCAAACCCTCTTAGCAGCTTTGTCATCCGCCTGTTCTGCGGAGCATCCAAGGACACTGCTCGCATCCCTCTTGTGATCGCTGTGCGTCTATATTTAGAAGAATTGCTGTTGCACAAAATATGGTCCCCTGACTGTCCTGGGCGTGCTTTACGCCTTTCCCAAAAAGACTTCAAAAAACGAAAGGCGCATACCTTTATATCACAGTTTTGGAAAGAAGAACCGAAAGGGTGGTTTTTCCCCCCCTTTAATACGGAGGCAAAACACACAAATCCACATACTGTGAGTTCCTATTTTATTTGTAGAACTCCTTCCACGCAGCCGCACCACCGCCATCCGGTGACTGATGGCTGATAAACATGTGCGCGGTGAAGTGGGGTCACACGGGCTCATCTCTCATTTCTGACACTTGGTTTGAAGAGCCTTCCTCCAAGTATCTTTGTGATCCTGACAGGCAGTTTGCAGAAGTTTGTGGCATTCCAGGATCCTTAATAATTTAAAGCTGTATTTTAGATTCCAGCCCTGAGCTAAGAACCGCGGGTTCTCCCTCCCCGGCCCGAGAGCTGGTGGCAGCGCTGACCCCACCGCTCTCTGACACGTGTGCTCCCAGCCGCGGCCAGCCAGGCCCCTTGTGTCCCCAGCCCTCTGCCTCCATCCCTGCCCGCTCACCCCTTACCAGCCTCTGAGCGTGAGCCAAGGCCCCCTCCTCCAGGAAGCCAGTTCTGAGCTTTCAAGCTGGAGAGGAGCCCTCCTTCTGGCAACATAGGAGGTCTTTAAATTTTCTGTTAGCTCCCCTGTGGCACTAGGTGCATTCTCGTGTGTGTTCATTTGTAAGTGTGGCCCTAACGCAAGAGTCCCCAGGCCTTTCACACCCCCTTCATAAGGGGTCTTTTACACAGAGGCACCGCTGTGTGCTGAATGGAGGAGCGACATTGCCAGAAGCCCAACAGAGATGACTTGTAGGATCCTGGAGAATTGGTTTTGTGCTTGGAAAGAGCACTGCCGTGTGAGTGAGGGGACTAGCCCCTACCTCCCGACACCCCAGCCTCGGAGCTTTTGTGACCTGAGCTTCACTTCCTTTCCTCTGGGTGACAGGCAGAATGAATGCTCCCATCACTGGGTGGGAGGATGAAATGAGAAAATCCGCGGTGAGACCCTTTCCAGTGGCCAGTGCCTTCACGTGTAGGTCTTGATGGTCCTGCTTGATGGCTCTACAGTGTTCTGCTCAAGATAGGCCTGTTGTTTTTAGATATACGCCAGGTGTTTTAAAGTCACATTCTAATGTAGAGTCCAAGGGCACCTGTGTGGCTCAGTCGGTTAAGTGCCCGACTCTTGATTGGGGCTCAGGTCGTGATCTCAGGGTTGTGAGATTGAGCCCTACGTCTGGCTCCGTGCTGAGCGTGCCGCCTATTTAAAAGTCTCTCTCTCCCTCTGCCTCTGTCCCTCCCCCCTCCTCAAAAAAGAGAGAGAGAGAGAAAAAAAAAAAGTCCAAGACACTTTTTATGTTTATGAAAATCCTCTTTTTAGGATAAAAGTAAGATGTTCATTTTAACAAATGCAAACAATTAAAGCAAACCCCACCCCCCGACCAAATACTTCTTTTTTTTCTGAAATGTTACCCGTGGGAAATAACAGTGTTTATGGATATCTGAAGATAGGCAAGAAAGTGGGGCTGCTTAGGGCGAGGGCAAGGCTGCGAGGAATGCCACAACGGAGATGTCAAGGAAGTAAGGAGACACTAAACAGGAAAAAGGAGAGACCAAAGAACAGTGAGCCTTGCAAAGTGGCCTGACCTACTCAGGTGATACTGGAGAAGTCATTCATCAGCTTCTCCTGTCTCCTCCCCACGTTTGCAGGATCCTTTAAAGGAAACATAGCCGTTATGCTTCATTCGTGTGGGTCCAACGCCTGTAGGACTTTCTTCACTCTGCACCTGGAGGTGAGGTCTGAGGGCAGATGAAACCCGCCGAGCCCCCACTGACTTTCTAGAGTTCAGACATGCCCCTCTAGGTAATTAAGTCGGCACTCACCTTGATCAACAAATGTGTATTATCTTCACACCAAGACACACAGACTGTTGGTCCTGGAGAAACTTCAGTGGAGGTTTGTGGTTTTAAATTTAATTATTTTTCTTGTCAGTGCTGTATCTTGTTCTCAAGAATGGCTTATGCCTCTTGTGTTTAGGTAGCTGAACGATAGTCACCGTGACGAGAGCTGGGCACTGTTAAGAGTTTTCTACTGTTAGACGTGTTGCTGGTGTTTCAGTATGTGTCAAATTCTAAGAGCATGAAAGTGGGAGTTATTCTGGTCTTCTTCCTTATTCTGCTAAAAAGTCTGTTATGGCTCTTGGGCTACATGGAACCCCTGATAGGGTAGCCCTTGGAAGTCATTCAAATAAGATGGGAGAGGTTGAAGTTGTGTTAGGACTTCTCCAGGGTTTACAGGGAGCGTGTTCCCTGGTGTTATCCGGGCAGAGGCGATAACTCTGCCCTGCAAGAGGGGTCAGTGACTTCCGAGTAGAACACGACCTTGTTCTTACCAATCTTGAGAGCCATGTCCGCACCCAGTTGTATATTTCGTTTTTTACAACACAGAACTTAAAATCTCACACGTTGCTGGCAAAAACACCTAATTAGTTCATAGATGGAATCGTCGGAGAATGCAGTGTGTTTTATCTATAACAGAATACAGCTTTTAAAAGACTCATTTCAAAGTCGGTTATAGTGACAGGCGTCTTAACTCCAGTCCTTATAGATGCTTTCTTCATTGTATGAAGTTCAAAGTAGGTGAAAAGTGTCTATTTCTAAAAGTTGTAGAAATTCTAAAGTTATTTTAGCAGAATAGCTAAATAAAGCACCCAGCCCATCAGATTCTTTGAAAGTCACTACCCAATTGCAACCTGCCAGGATCAGCCTTTATAAACAACCAGTGTGGTTTTACGGGTCCCTGTGGGCCGCCTTCCGGGTCACTGGCTGGCGTCATCAAAAGATGAGACCGGCTGCACTTGGGGACTTGCTGGAAGGGTTTGTAGAGCGAGGCTCTGGATGGCTGAGAGCAACCTGGGCAAGTCCTCTCTTGTGATTGGCAGGGTGGTGGGATATTCATGTGTCTTGAGCACGACAACACTCGAGCCAGGCTGGAGACCCTCTCTCAGGGGTTGCCATTTGAGATTGCCAAGATCCACGCCAAGTTAGGTTCTCTGGGGTTTGTCAGTTACGTAATTCCACTTCCCTGAACACAAGCCCAATGATGAGCCTTTCTTGGCTGCACCTGCCAGATACAACCAGGTGTGAACTTTCTTGAAGATAAACCTCCATCTATGTTTAGATATGATGGGCCTCCTCAATCTGTGTTAGTCGACTTTTGATGACTCAAAAGCAGCCTGGGTCGCAGTCACCAACCTGAGTTGGGGTCTCATCGAGTGACGCTCCCTTAGTCCATAGCTTTGATGCTGAGAGAGCAAGGGTGTCTTGCCCGAGGTCACAGAGCTGGCGAGCCGCAGAGAGGGATCTGCACTTCTATACCTCAGTTCCCCTCGCTCTACATCCAGTCTCCTTTTCCTGTGCAACTATAATTTTACAGTTGTTTAAATAATGCATTCCTGTACTCTGCCTTTATTTTCATAGCTCAGTTTATTCCATGCTCAAAATTTTCACTAAGATAATTTTTTTAAATGTGAGAAATTAGCAAAACACCAAAGCAATTTCAGCTGCGTGTAACGTTAGGGGTACAGGAAGAGAGGGTCACCATGAGCTCCGTTGCGTTAGGGCTACTTCATTGCAAGAGACAGAGAAGCCAATTAAGAATATGGTAAAGAACCTAACTGAGAAGTTGTGCCGTGTTGTGGCTTCAAGCAGAGTTTGATCCAGGAGACCTAATCTCGTGGTTCTCTTTGTGCTGTCTTCATTCCCCAGCTCTAAACCTATATCCTCCCACTTTTAAGAGACCTTTCTCTCTCCCACTCTCCCTCTCTCTCTCAAGATTCCCAGGAAGTCCCAATGTTGTGTGCCATTCTTACTCCTGAGCCAGTGATTGTGACCAGAGGATGGCAGTGCTCTGCCAGGCCAGGCGTAAATCATACACCCATGCCTACAGCTCCAGGGAAATCATGGAGATGGGGTCCCAGAAAAGGAGGTTTGATTCTGGGTGATGAACTCAGAAACCTTGACTACAGCGTCAAGTCCCGGGAGCTGGGTGACCCAAGGGGAGGAACCTCTGCCGCGCCTGCATTCTTTCAACCGCAGGACGGAGAATATTGGTGCTTCTCTCAGTTTGTATAGCACCCTAAGCTCTGTACGTGGTTGGATTCAGCAAATCTTTGCCTTAGCCGAAGCTGAGAAGCCAGTGGTGGTGCTGTGGTTCCCAGTTGGCCTGTGGATGACGTCCGGACTCCTTGACTAGCCCACATGGAGCTAAGTCTCCAGTCTTTCCTCCTTCCACTCCCATTATCCTTCCTCCCTGCTCGTCCCTGGAGGCGAGGGACCCCCCCAGGGTGCCATTACAGTACCCTTCTTCATCCCTCACCCCACCTCAGAGCACCCCTCCTGTGTTCTCTCTTGGAGCCTGCACCTGTCCCCGGAGAGCAGGAGCACACTGTATTGTGACAGCCTGTGTGTCTGTCCTTCCCCTTAGACTGGGCGAGGACAGACACCAGGATTGTCACTCAGGGGGCCAGCATGCCTGGCTGGTGGGCGTGCGATAATCTTTGGTGTAGAAAATCAACCAGGGATGAATGATAGGCAGCGTGTCTCCCAGGTGAGGGCCTGGTTGGCCCTGTGTGTTCGGTGCCCCAGGGAATGAGGGGGCTTCACTCTGACCTATAGCCACAGCCATCACCCCCCTAGCTAGGCTGTTGCCTTGCAGAGCATCGTACCCAGTGCACTGGGCACACAGTGGATGCCCCCCACCCCAGGCACCATCCCCACCACTGGGAAACCCGCAAGGTCCTGCTGGATAGTGCAGGAGCAGTCACTTCGCTTTACTGCGTAGACGCTTAACGCTCCTTGTTTAGATTGTAGACAACATTGTACTTTTGTAACACATTCTTATTTTTAAAAAGATGGGGGGCTTCTTGATTCAAAAAGCAGATTTTAATCCACAAAAGAACTTGGTGGTATGTAAAGATGGACTTTGTGGGTTAGAGTGGTAGAGCTCCTTGAAGTAAAAAGGTCCCTGACTGCATGTTAAGGGAAACCTGCTTTGGGAGGAGACTCAAACATGCAAAAGAAACAGAAACCTGGAAATGACACAAGGGGCGATTAGACCCACCCCCTGCCTGCTGTCCCCATCTTTCTCAGATCTGAGAGGCCACTGTACTTATCTTCCCATGGGGGTGGTAGCATGCTGTGGGGCTCTTGGCAACGGTGACATATTTAATATAATTTCTTCTAGTCAAGTTCGGTGTTGACATTTCATGGGTTAGTACCTAAGAAATGCACGCTTGCTGTAAGTGTTGGGCTGAGCTGAAGGAATAGACCCCAGCTGCAAATGCAGGCTGTCCATCTGAGCAATGAGGTTCCGGCGACCCAGCTCTTTGCGCTCAGCTTGCAAGCCGTCTTCTCTCTTTCTGGCCCCAAATTTTCTTTTGTGGAGCTGGTCTCTCTCTTATTGAAGTATTTCCCATGTGTTTGCTAAAGGGAAATCACCACCAAGACATCTGCAAAGTCTCTAGGCTTTGAAGTACCCACAGGAACTCAGCAAAGAGAAATGCAGTTACTTTGAGTCTCCTGGGTGGGTGGAAAGATGGCGTGTCTGGTGTTAGAGCAGCTGGTGGTGAATCCAGGGTGCTGGCACCACCGGAAATGAAGGGATCTTCATTCTTTTCCCACCTGAGACGAGGAGTTTTTCATTTTTTCCCCCCAAAGGGGTGAAAACTGGAAGCAAATATACAAAAAAATTCTGATGTGAGTGTGCTTTTAAAGTGTAAGTTAGTTTCTGAATTCATAACCCTTTAAATCTCAGTAATAGTTACGAATCCACAAAGCCCGGTTGTGTATATTAGCTCAAGTCCCTTGCTGAGCTTGTTGTTCGCCTTGTTACCATTATTCTCCAGATGAGTTGACTGAGCGAAAGATGGCAGAATTACCCAGCATCACTTAGCCGGTGAGGGGCACACCGAAGGCCTATCCGATTCCAGAGGGACTGTTTGCCAGCTTAGAGATGATTCTTCCAATTTACCGGGGGTTAGCGACCTGACACAAACTATTTTCCCTTCACACCACCCCCAAATTGTGGAGTAATCTCTATGTGCGCGGGGGGCCAGTGTTCATGGTTCCACACACAAAATAGAAACAAGAAATGAAGCCATAACCATAGTGCAATGAATAATAACATTGATCAAGCACAGACCATGCCAGTTCTGTTATAAATTATGTGTCTGAACTTAGTCCTCATGGGAAACTACCTTCTCCCGTGAAATGAGGTGACTTGCCCGAGGTGTCTGAGCTGGAGAGTGGGGGGCCAGGATTCAAACGCAGACAGTGTGACAGCAGAGTCCCCCTCTACACTACTGTATGAATGCTTCCTGGGCACTTGCTTACGCTAGACCCTTGATATGCAGTATCGTATTGAATCATCGCTGTCCCTGTTTGACAGGGAAGGACACCCATGCAGTGTGGTTAACTGACCTGCCCGAAGTCAAAGGATTTAGCAAGTGTTGGAGCCAAGATATGAGCCAGGCTGTCTATCTCCCAAGTCCGATCTTGGACCCTCTTGCTTCATTGCATGCCTAAGTATGCCATTTACGCTGCCACGCACAAAACCGCCTTGTGTGTAAACTGCCAACAAGGGGCACCGAGATGATGTGGTTGGTTGGGTGTGTCCCACTCTTGGTTTCGGCTCCAGTTGTGATCTCAGGGTCGTGAGATCGAGTCCTGCCTTGGGCTCCGTGCTTAGCTCAGAGTCTGCTTGGAACTCTCTCTGCCCCTCCTCCCAGCATTTGCACACACGCACTCTCTCTCTCCCTCTCAAATAAGTAAATAAATCTTAAAAAAAAACAAAAACAACAACAACTGTCAACAAGTCCACTGAGGTTAGATTCCAGAGGCTGTGCTACTAGGAGCCCTGTCCTAAGCGGCCAAACAGTCTATCTCATTGAGGCACCTGACAGATGGGGAAACTGAGGCCCGGAGAGGCTAAAGGACTTGCACAAAGTCTTACGTCTTACGGAGCCGTAGCACCAGGATCTGAATACAAGTGCTCTACTTAGGGCCCTGGCCTCGGCAGTTGTGCTCTTCAGAGGACATGAACTTGGCAGCGGAGGACTACCTGCAGGAACGAGGTTGGGAGCCCAGTCCCAGTCTGCATTTCTGCGCCGTCCCCAAATTGCTCCAGGCCCTTTAACCTCTCTCTGCTTTTCCCTCTCCTCAAGAAGTGTAGGGAAATTGCCACCCACCTTCTTCACAGGAATTTTGCAAAGATTAATTAGATAATTTCAGAATAGTTCTTTGAGCTGTTTGAAGGAAAGATGCCATCGAGAAGACCAAAGTAAAATAACAATAATAATTATTTTATTTAAATGTATTTATGAAGATCTCTGTGGGGGCAATTACGAGGAGACCAGCTTGGACTTGTGGGAAATTCACCAGGTGATGGAATGCCTGTGTCCCTGCCCGTCGCCCCCGGCCCCCCGGCGCGCTGGTGGGGTGACAGTGCGGTTGGTACCGGGCCTGAAGGGTGGGCACGGGAGGGTGGGGGCTTCCGAGCCAGAGCCAGCCGTGCTTCAGTCCCAAACGAACTTGCCCGCCCCTCTCAGGCCTTCAGGAGGCCGTGTCTGTCATGACCCCAGACCGGTGACCTCGAAGCGCTCACACAGCTCTTTCCAAAAACTCCCCTCCCTTGTCATCGGGGTGGAGAACTTAGTCTTCAGGCCTCCACGTCTGTCCTGTAATTAATTGCTGCCCGTTTACCACAGGGACAGCAGATTCCTACTGCCTTAGCCGGGTGCCTCGGAGGACCCCTCTCGCATCTGCTGTGGAACCTGTGTTTGTCTTTAGCGGTGGGGCTGGCAGATAATGAGGTTTTGATGCCACAGAGTTATTTAAGCAAGTTTATTCTAGGCTCTCAGGATCCCTCGGCTGCTAACATCTGGTCTATTCAGACATCACCCTCTCTCCATTCGGAGGGCCTGGTTTTGGTGGGCAAGATGTTCTCTTTTACAATCGACTTGCCTTTGATCTTTAAGACTGGCTTTCCTGCCTAAACACCTGGCCATGCTTAGCCTCTGTAGCGATGCTGCGCTCCTGCACAGTGTTGCTTTTCTTTTTATACACAGATGGCCGTCATGCTGTGTGCAACTGCAGCCACGGCCTGCTCCTCAGCCAAGAACAGATTTCTCCCCCTGCAGCCGAGTCAGACGGTAACTTCCCAACTCCTACAACTTCATTTTCTGCTCTGCACCAACCCCCGCCCCCCCAGCTCCTCTGCACCTCGTGTGAGCAGAGGCTGGGCCCCCAGGAGCAGAGCGTCTCCAACAGTGGTGTGCATACGAATCGTCTTGGCATCCGATTAAAATACAGAGTGTGATCCGGCAGACAGGGTGGGTCTCAGACTCTGATTTCTGATGGGCTCCCAGGGTATGCGGATGTTGTTGGCCCATGAACCACATGTTGAGCAGGAAAATCTCAGATTACTTCTGGAATAATCTCCACACTGGCCTCCCCCTAAAATACTCCTATTTCTTTCTCGTGCTCTTAACCAAATGTGACCACCTTGTGTTCTCTTCCCATAGAAGCATTCTCCTGTCCACACACAGGTGACTATTTCATACTCAAGTGCTAATAGCTGATCGAGAAGCCAGTTAAATAATTAGAGTATAGGATCCATGTTCTGACCACAATATGAGGATCACATTTCCAGTTGCTGAGCCATCATTGTTTTTAATCTATCCTGACAATATTCTACCTTGATGAGAGTTTTTAAAGTAATTTTATTGACTATATGAAATCATGTATAGAACCTTTTTAGACCCATTCTCCCCCTACCCTCCAAGAACACAGAGAATCACAAAGGTACAGCTTAGTACTTACTCAGAGCACCCAGACATAAGGATAGCATCATCCACTTGTGGTCGAGAAGACGAGCTGTGTGCCTGTCAAACTCCATTCTGCAGCTGAGACCAGTTTCTTCCATTCAGTCTTGAGCAAAGCAGTTGCCATGTAATAAGTCTGATAACATAATTAAAACATTGTCATCACAACTGAATCTATGCTCTCCTTTTAACGAATCCTTGGGGTGACATTCAAGAAGACAGTGGGCATCTGAGATTGAGCTGATGGAATGGCTCTCTCTAGGAGGGACACTCTTTTATGCCATCATTAAATGAGCTGTTACGATTCTCCTGTTGCTACATCATGGTTGACAGGGAGATGAGAATCTGTGATAGGATACCATATGACCCTAGGTTCATAGCCTGGTTCCATAGCATGGTTATTTAACCTTGTTAACCTAGTTGTCCTCATCTGTATAATGGGCATAACTATCATCATTAATCTGGGGCTTTTCATGTGATAGGCTCTGTAGAATCCATCCCTGTCCCTAGGACAGCCTTATAAAGCTATCTAACAACTGGTGTGACATGGGTCCCAGTCACTGGGTACAAACCAGCCATTACTACTGGACAGGCCCTAGAGGCTGTGCTGTACCCGCATCTCCCTTTAGCTCAGGATTGCAAAGTAGCCCACGAGGGGTGGGGTGGTACCCAGGGACGGGCTGGTTCGGCCAGGATCCTGAGAGGGTGTGTGCTCCGGGAACTCAAGGCAACTGCCCCAGATTGTCTGGTGTGAAGGGGTTTCAGTACTGTAACTGGTCCATCCCCACTTGGCCAATGAGAATATGGAGAATCAGATGAAGCAAGCTCCCCAAGACTACACATGCAGTGAGCGGCAGCCCCAGGATGTCTGTCCCCAGCACCCACAGTCACACCCACAGATCAGCCCTCCCGGGTCTGACATGCGGTGACGGAGGTAAAGGTGTGTGCTACAGTGTCGGGCGTTCGGTCCGTTGGCACTCAGGAAATCTTGATCTTCTTTGTCCTTGTCCACACTCAACTCCTGCCTGTTTCTCCACCAAATTCAATGCTGTCATCTTCCTGGGGACTCGGGTGGAGTGGCTGAAGCCTAAACCTTTGACCTCCTCCTTACCCAGCAGGGCCTGCCTGCTGCCATGACTCACGGTTTCCAGTTCTCCCGGCTGCACCTCTGTGCACGGGGGTTTTCTAGCTACAGGTTGGTGAAGTCTTCCAAGGCAGGATGTTTACCTCCCCTAGAGGAATGGCATGGAATCAAGCCAGCCCTTGCTTGGCAACCCCTGGCTGTTCTTTCCAGCCTAAGGCGCCCTGCCAAACCCACTCAGGAGAAGGAAAACATAACAAGTGCTGATGTGCTTCCATTTTACATAGAACATAATAAAAGTTTTCAGGATGATTTATTTTCCTAAACAAGAAAATACAATGGACGCCATCCATTATTCAACATGCTAATGATAACCTTTACTCCCTTGTCAAGGATGATCTAAGGTGGTGTTCAGCTGAAGTACAAAGAACACACAGAGAAAACACACACATACACTCACACACACATAATCACACGATCCCACGACACTCCGTGCCATGACAGTGGGGAAATTAATTGTGGAACAAGGGGATTTGAAACTAAGGGGAAAAACGTGTTTCCACATTTGCAATTTTCCAGGCAACATAAGAACAGGGGCTGCTTTAATTTTAGGCGATCCACTTGGAAGTGTCCCCCATCCAAAGTGAATATGGATAACTCAATGCATGCTTGATTGTAATTTTTATGAAATATAGTTCTTCCAGCTGACATTATTGAAGCCACATGGAGCAAAGGGCACGGAGTTGTATCATTTCTCAAGATCCTTGCTCTTGGCCCAGTTAACACAGGCGTGGGAGGTGGGGGCGGGGTGGCCTGGAATAGCACGGCTCCCTTTTCACCTGAGAAAACATCAGAGGGCTTTTTCCCTGAGAGTTACAGTTAACCAGGAAAACGTGGAAGGCTGTTTTGATTCTGAACAAGTTTGATAGAGTGGGAGAATCTCCACTTTCTGATGAATGATGACCTTTTCCAAGTAGAAAGTAAATGGTAATTAAAGTTGTTAATTTTCAAAGTGTTGAGTGATATTACATATGTTCGAATGAATATCAATAAAAATTAAATCAGTCCAAATGACCTGTTTGAGAATTCACACCATATCTCAAACATTGGTGTCACCAGACACCAGCGAGTTCATTTCTTTAGTTTCCTGTATATTTTAAGCTTTTTAGGTAGTTTGTACACCAAAGGAGTGTGCTAATAGGAGAGCTTAGCGAGTAGTTTGGAGCGAGTCATGTGACCCTTGTTCACGTCTTCCAGGAGACTATTTATTAAAGAAATAGTTGGGGGGGGGGGAGGGAAAGCTAAAGCTTTTGCCGATTCCCTAAATGGTTTGTTGGCTGTGAAAATGTAAGCATCCCTAAAAAATGTTAATGGCCTTAGCCATTCTCCAGAAATTCCTCCATTTTGAGTTTTAGATTTATGAGTAAAAACAGAAGGCGGCATTTCTCAATTCTGAATCACCGCAGAACAGGCCATGTTTGGGAGAAGTTGGGGCTTGGGCTGTGGAGTTGGTTGGCTACATGACCCTGGACAAGCTGGCTAACCTCAGGCAAGTTATTATTCCATTATAAGATGCAAAAGATTATAGGTTGTTGTGAGGTGGAAATAAAGCAACACAGGTAAAGTATTTAAGACAGTACCTAGCACAAAAGGATCCTTCAAGACATGTTGCCCTTCCCACCCTCCCCCCAAAAAGAAAAAAAAAATCTTATATATGCCAAAGTTAACATAATAAAATGGAGAACTGAAGGAAACTTTCTGAAATAATGCATCGTCATATTCTTAGTACTAATCAAAGACGTTTTGTTTTTATTCTCTGATCCTTCCCGATAAATGTTGATTGAGTGCCTATCACGTGGACGGTGTTAGGAAGAGTTTCCCTCTACTCCAAAGCTGGGGGGCACCTGGCTATGCCAGCTGCCATGTCTAATTTTAGAGGTTTTCTCAGCAGGAAGAAATGGCCAGGGGCAATGCTGCTAAAACCAACAGGAGATAGAGTTGAACTGCCAGGTTTCATTCTAGAGATTGCCAAAAGGTAGTCCTAAAACTATGTTCTTCTTTATGAAGGGGCTCCTAAAATTCTTCAGGCTTAACTCCACCATTCCCTACTTGCAATATCATGTTTAGGATTATTCTAAATGTTTCTGAGACTTTCCACAACTATGTCTATTTCAAGTGTGTTCTCGAAAAATGGAACTCCACAGAAGGCAGTTCACGTGATTTTTAGTCCGAATCTATAAATAATTGGTGTATCCATTTTAGCCCCCAAAACTCCCATCTGGTTCTCTGTTCACACGAGACATTAGGCCGAAAGCTTGGAAGGGTAACAATATCCCGTGATGCCTGAACATCGTAGGGTAATTGTGATCATAGTAGATGGTCCTCACTTCCGGTTTTTTGAGGACTACAGCTTGGGCTTCCCCAAGGTAATTTGCACAGGATCAGCAGGCTGGATGTGGGGAGAAAAACACCCGTAGGAAGGCATTTATTCCACCTTCCCTGTTCACTTATCCTGCGTGTCTGCAGGCATTAAGACTCTTCATGGTTCAGGATCAAGCAGGCCTGACCTCGCCCCTGCTCCGACTGCAGACTTTTTATAATTCATGTCTGTGAGAGGCAGAAGAACACAGCTTGTTTGGGGGATCCCAGATGGAGTTTGCAGGATGGATATTAGAAAAATCATCTCTTTGACTGGTAAACTGAGAAATTTAAATTGGAACAGCCATGAAAAACCATACGTGTTGGGAGGTGGGGTGGGGGAGAGGCGGGTCAGGATGTCGCTTTTGCATCTGTAAGAGTCCTATTTTGTAGAGTCGGTCTGCACTTTAAGAATTCCTAATGGGTACAGTCCGTTCAGAATCTCAGCTGAAT
This sequence comes from Ursus maritimus, assembly GCF_017311325.1. Classification (NCBI taxonomy): domain Eukaryota; kingdom Metazoa; phylum Chordata; class Mammalia; order Carnivora; family Ursidae; genus Ursus; species Ursus maritimus. Next base: position 20,197,427 of record NW_024423786.1, read on the forward strand.
GTGTTGGAGTCTCTGATCGTGTACTTTTGATTAAAGAGGGGAGGGGAAAAAAAAAAAACAATGACACACAAACACACCCTTAACAAAAGATGGGGAAAATGTGGGCACCAGGCGTGTCCCTGCTGATCTGAGGATGACAGTTGAAAAGGGAACATTTCAAGTGCAGGGACTGAAGCAAGAGCAGCCCCCAGACAGGAGAGGGGAGAAGGGTCAGCAAAGGTAAGCTCATAAGCAAAACAGGCTGGGGGGCGGGGGTGGAGGAAAGATGAGTTGATGTCAAAATAAGGGGAAGCAGAAACCAAGTAAACGAAACCCACTATGACTTATTAGGAATGTTTAATTTGAAATTGTGATCCCTACAATTATTGAAAATGGTGCAGTTAAAAGGAAAACAGTTTCATTGTGACAGGGCAGGAAGAACCCTGGAAATGTTTGACATTCAAATGCCTTTTTAAAAAAAAAAAACGGCCTTTGTTCCAAAGTTCTTGTTTTGCATCTGGTGAAATGCATATTAATTTTTCTTCTTTCATCATGAATCGCTGTGTGTTCTGTATCTTCTTTATGGAGACAAGAGGGGGGTATCCATAGATGGAAAACGGAAGTATACCCTCCCCGCCTTGCACCATCCACTCCAACTTTTCATCTTGGCCCTAGAGCATGGATGAGAAAACAATGGGGCAGTCTGGAAAGGAGATGGAGAGTGAACAAAAGAATTCTTGAATGTGGGAGTTAGAAGTAGATCACTCTGCTAGCGTTAGACCGTTCTGTCGTTAAATAGGGCCGGGCATGTGCTTTAGCAAAAGCCTCGCTACCACCCCAGGTCCCCCGGGATCCCCATCTCATGACCTCATTGATCCATAACCCCCCAAACAAACCTGGAACTGAAACCGTGTTTTTCCTTGTGCCTTTCGGAGAGTGACTGGTGGTGCAGCCGGGGAACTGGCAGGTTCCGATCAGGAATCAAATTCAGGCCCATTCACGATGTACGTTAACTTTGTGGGTGGAAAGAAACCTGGAGAAGAGAGAGGAAACAAGCCTTAGAGCCTCCAAAAATTGGCAGGCAGACTTCCGGAATGAGGCTTCTCCAAGGAATCTTCTCGAATTAAACCTGGGACTGAAATACATTTGCAAATGATCAGGCTTCAAAGTGGGGTTGAGTTTCCTTGTGTCATGCTGATATGGGCCCGGAGAGTTTTGTGGGTTTTTTTGGAGATGAGAAGGGAGAAATGCACCCTGAGAACGCAGAGCTGAAAATTCTGGGCCGCAAATCACTTACTTAGACCAGGCCCTCCCTCTGATATTCTTCCCAAATACGTCATGGCATTCATGAAGAACGCTTGCTGCTTAAATGTCGGATTATGCGGTAATAGTCCCCGAATGAGAACCTAAATGCCTTTAAAAAAAAAAATTCATCAGTTGTCTTTAAGGTTTGTGTGGCTGCTCAAATATTCTCTGTTGTGTTTGGCCTTTAGCAGGCCGCCCGGAAACAGGTTTCTTTTTTACAGACCATCCTTTCTGACACATTTATCTGGTGTGATTAATTAAAGATGATTTTTTAAATCCATATTTTTCTTTAAAACGCTGAGGAGACAGCCCTGTGTTTCTCCGTCCGCGAATGGTGGTCCCAACCTACCATAAGATGGCACTCTAACATAAATTATGGCAGGAGTCAGCTATACGCTATAAGGACTGAAAAAATTAAAAGTGGATGGCCAGATTTGCAGGTGAGCATACAGGAATGATTCCCACGGAGCTGCATTGACTAGGAAATGTGCTAAGAGCATGTTATATTCGTATTGGACTTTCATCAGTGAGACGCTCTCCAGGAATTCAATGCAGACGGGCCCTTTTACATTTTCAGAGAAAATGAATTTAAATATAGCCTGAAAGAAAAGATTTAAAAAATAATAAGAAGAGAGGAAAAATCAGACCAAACCGCCAAGTGCAAAAATGGAAAGGTGTTTTCCACTCTTGGTTCCGTCTCAGGAATATAATCACTAAGGTCAAAATGAAAACCTTGTTTAACCATTTTCCCATTCTTTGCCTCCCTGTCATTAGGGGAGAGGGGGGCCGTAGCCAAGCTCGGTAAAGTGGCCAACCCCGCAGGGCCTGGCTGTGGAGCCTGAACGGCGGTGCCAGCACATTTATCCCCTTGTTTTGCACAAAGCGAGCATTGCCTTTTACAGATGGGCATTGGGGAATAAAAAGTATTCTGGGATACTGATGCAGCAGGCCTTTTTTTTTTTTTTTTTTTTGCCATGCTGTTTGAGAAGGGCTCAGTCAGGGCTGCCTCTGCCCAAGTGGCCTCGGTTTAGTGGCAATCCCTTAGAGATTAAAAGGAAAGGGGGGAGGAAAACCTCATTCAGATTCCTTTGTAGGGGTTCCATAGCTTCAGGTGCAGTGGAAAACAGCAGCATCGCCGGCATATTCTGTGGCTTCCTAGAAAAGCTTAAAAAAAAAAAAAATCCCCGTTTCTTGGCTATCTTAGGCTATTGTGATACCAAGTGGGTAAGCTCTTGGGGTTGGCATAAAACCAGGTGCACGCTTCTCTGTGCTTAGCAAGCAGGTATCCAGGCCCTGTTCAGTACAGTCCGCTCCAGGGAGAGGGGCTGCGTGCTGCTGGAACATTCGTGAGCTGCTTCTCTGAAGCGTGTGGCATCCCTGCGAACAGCATGGCTACACTTGGCGAAGAGGAGGTCGTTGGGGAACCTGGCTTTATGTGGAAACATCAGGCTCCTTTCCTTAATGATTTTCCTCCCCACCACTCCAGTCGAGAAAATACGGGCGCCTGACAATGCTGGTCGTTGTCCAATCAGAAATGCCTCGGGGGGCATGTTGTAGTCTAGAAGGCCCACGCTCGGTCCTGTGGGCTCAGAAGCGAGCAGAGCCCAACTTCTAGCTGGTGCAAAACCCAATGGGCTTTTCTCTCAGGTGGCTAAAGCGTCCATTTTGAGGAAGACTGGCTTGGCTAGTCTCTCTGGCCAACAAGCCACGTGCCAGAGAGATTGTGGAACAGAAATGGAGTAACGACCCCTCTTACCCTAGTATCTGGTGCCGCCTCTCACCTCCCTTTGTAAAATCGCTGTCGTATTGAGATGTCGGTTTTAGAGCGTGAAGAACGTGAAATGGAGGTTCGTCTGGGGATGGAGGCAAGAGAAATGACTTGCCTCTTAATAAACTTGTGTCCTCTGGCTTCTGCTGGCAAAGATTTGTTGTGAAATTTCCAGTGTGCTTTGTTTGTCTGATGACCTGCTTATTTGCAAATACTGGATTACCCCTCCCACCTCTTGCTAGTTGTCTGCATGAATGTTATTTTCAATGTACTGTTTTAGATATCGTCTTTTTTTTTCTAACAGCATTCTTATTTTCTCAAATGGAGAAAATTGTATCTCACTTCATAGGTGCATGAAAGTTGACGTATAAGGCTCCCGATCCCTTACCTGAAACCCTGGGTGCCAGAATATAGAATTTGGGTGATCTTAGCAAAGTATTATTATGCAAGGACCATACATTTCGTACCCCGCAATGATACATTAATATTTCTGCAGGGAAATGTATGAATGTTGCTATTAAGGGTATAAGTAAACTCTATAAAGATCCCAGATCAGGTCAGGTCTTGCCAACGTTGAGTTAATTAAGTAAATAAAACCTTGAATTTCAAAATTGCGAATAAGGGAACGTGGATCTGTATTTGTATTGTATATGTGTGTTTTTATTTTAGTAGAAATATAATATACAAGTTACGTTCAAAATCTACAGATTGTAGAAGAAAAGGATAGCCTTTGAGATCTGGCTCTGGAATTGCTTTTAATCATAACCCCTTACGTATTCATAACCTTCTAGTTTTGACTCCTCACTGACTAATTAGAATCCTGGCCCGGGGGTTGAAAACTCAGGTGTTTCAGGAGACGAGAGAGATAACATAAACTGGGTGGGTTGAGGTAGGCAACAGGGAATGGTGAGGACCACGGCAGAGGAGAGCCCCTACAGCATCCCACAGAGGAACCTACCACTAAGCAGTTCTGATAATTGCTGCCAAGTGGGAGAGTGCCTAGTGCCTTGGCACCTAATTCGCTTTTTAAAAATTCCGTGTAAAACATATCACTCATGATGTTTTTGCTCCCCTCAAAACCACATATACATCAAAAGAAGACAAAACAAAACAAAAACCATGTGTATCTGTCTATCTTCTCCTTGCTCAGTCCCCATATGGTTTCTCCCTGGTTTTTAGTGGTTGCTATCATTTCCATTCTGGCTTTGATGGCCTCCCTATCCAACCTTGGCCTCCTTACTTGACCTTGACCCCCATGGCCCGGTATTTAAACTATGCCTTAGATACAATAAAAGCACCCCACTTTGTGTAGACCTTGCATTAGTCCTCTTATTTTGCTAGTTAGCTGTTGAAGGCCTCAGTCCCAGGATTCCGTCTTGCTCCCCTACTTTCTTCTCCTTTCCTTCACCTGCCCATGTCTCCAAAGAGCCACATGGATTATGCCTCTGGATCTTGTCCCCTCTCCTCATTTACATTTTTTAAGTGAAGCATAATCGGCATATAATATTATAATACTTTTAGGTGTACAACTTCATGATCCGATATTCGTATATATAATACAAAATGATCACGACAGTAGGTCTATTTAACATCATCCCCATACATGGTTAGTTTTTTTTCCTTGCAATGAGAACTTCTAAGATGTACTCAGCAACTTTCAAATGCACAATATAGTATTATGAACTCTAATCACCATGCTGTGTTTTATATCCCCATGACTTATTTATCTTATAACTAAAAATTTGTACCTTTTGACCCCCTTTACCCATTTCACTCACCCCCTACTCCCCATCTTTGGCAACCACTAGTCTGTTCTCTGTATCTGTGAGCTCAGTTTTGTTTTAAGAGTCCGTGTTGAAGTGAAATCATGCAGTATTTGTCTTTCTCTGTCCGACTTATTTCACTGAGCATAATTTCCTCAAGGTCCATCCATGTTGTTGCAAATGGCAAGATTTTCTTTTTTTCTTTTTATGGCTGAATAATATGCCATTGCATATGTGTATATTTCCCCTATCTTGGTAATTATAAATAATGCTGTGATGTTGGGGCAGCTGGCTAGCTCAGTTGGTTGAGTGTCCAACTCTTGATTTTGGCTCGGGTCATGAGACTGAGCCCTGCCTCTGGCTCCTCACTGGGTGCAGAGTCTGCTTTAGATTCTCTCCCTGTCCCTCTTCCTTTGACCCCCCCCCCCCTTAAAAAATGCTGCAATGAACGTGGGATGCTTATATCTTTTCAATTTGGTGTTTTTGGTTTCTTCAGATAAATAACCAGTAATGGAACTGCTGGATCCTATGATAGTCCTATTTTTAATTTTTTAAGTTACCTTCATGCTATATGCTATAATGGCCATATCAATTTACATTCCCACCAACAGCGTGCGAGGGTCCCATTTCCTCCGCCTCCTTGCCAACTCAATATCTCTTGTCTTTTTGATGATAGCCACTCTAACAGGCGTAAAATGATATTTGATTGTGGTTTTTATTTGCATTTCCCTGATGATTAGTGAATTTGAGCACCTTTTCTTATATTCGTTGGTCATCTTTGTGTCTTCTTTGGGAAAATGTCTATTTAGAACCTCTGACCATTTTTTATTGCTGTTGAGTTGTAGGAGTTCTTTATATATTTTGGTTATTAGTCCTTTATCAGATATATGATTTGCAAATATTTTTTACCATTCAGTAGGTTGCCTTTCATTTTGTTGAAGGTTTCCTTTGCTGTACAGAATCCTCATTCACTTTTAATCTGATCTAACAGATATAAACCAAGCCCCTAGTTAACAACCCCAGGGGAGTTTTATTGTGTTCTTCTTGAACTAATTCACATCATTTGCAACATTTGAAATTCTCTCCTCCCTGGTGTCGATGTCACTATGTGCATCAGATTTCCCTCCTTTTCCCCTATATTTTCACTCCACACACTCTAGTTTCCTCCAGCCAGGTTCTAGCTTTAGCGTTCCACTCCAGCTTTTTTGTTCTCTAAATATTACCTCTATCTTGGCCATTCCACAATCCAGACTTTTAGGTGTTCCTTTTCTTCTTAGAGAAAGGAACTGACCTTCCAGGTGGATATTCCACAGGCTACTCAAACTCAGTCTGCCCAAAATAGAACCTCATGTGTTCCTCTCTAATCAACACCAGCTCCTTTTACTCAGCTCTGTTTTCCTGCCCATGAATTAAAACCAGTCATCTGTGACCTGCACACTTTCCATCCCAGCAGTCATTGAAGCCAGTAGGGTCCATCTCCCTCATGATTCTTTTTTCATGTCCACTGATAGTGCCTTTTACCCCTCTCTTTTATTACTACTGTACCCACTCTCAGGCTCTCATCCCTCCAGTCTATCCTGTGAGATTGGAGATGATAGTTCCTAAAACCCAACAACAATCATGCCATTCACCTGGTTGTCCGCTGGCTCATTGCCTTCACATTAAGTTGATTCTCATTACCAACCTGTTAAGACTTCAGTAACCATAACCTACCTTATTTTCAATCTTATTGACTATGATTCCCATTTGTGTACACTATAAATTTGATAAACTGGACTACTTGTTGAAACCATCTCATTTTTCTGGAAGGAAATAGGCTCATCCTTCTCTATAGTGAAGGCTTGCTTGAATGCCCGGAGGCTGAGGTGCAGTTGATATAGTTTGACCAATTCATAGATCGTGTCACACAATGTAGATATTTCACTGTCTCCATTTAGACTTCCTAGAACATGTGGTGTCTTAAATGTACTCCCAATGATAAAGTGGAAGAAGAGGAGTTCATGGCCTCTGCATATATTTAAAACCTTCCTTATTGCATTTATTATTCCCTAAGCAAGTGCTAAAAAGCTGTGAAACTTAGATAAATAAAAATAATCGGTATGACTGAGAGTTAGCAGATTAGTAATGAATTATGACATGTACTGAACCACGGTAGTAGTAAAAGTCAAGGTCAAATTTTCTGCTAATAGTGGTCATCAGCAGCATATCTAATAGGGCCATGATATCTTCAAAATAGTTAAAAATGGGACACGTTACTGAAAAAAAGTTTTTATATCAAATATATGGTTCATTCAAAATCCTCAAGGCAAGTGAACTTATTCTGTCTGTTGGAAAAGATTTCCGACTCTCAGCTTTGCGGTGGAATTTGTTAGAAAATGCTATTGGTGCATCACCAGAAACATACTCGTTTTTTTCATGGGTTATCATTAGAAATGCAAGTCCTTTGTATTTTGTCAGATTTGGGAATTTAAGCATTTAACCATCCATTATTTCTTTTCATGATACAGTAGTGATGAAAATGCTTTTTTTCTATCATCACTAAAGACAGGTGGAAACCCATGTACCCCAAGAAAATTCGTATCTGGAAGAAGGTGGTGACCCAACATAGCACCAGGTTAAGAAAGCATTTGTAATCCATCCTGAATGTATTTTTCCACTCTGAAGAAAGAATATGGAGAAATACTGGTCTCTTCCTCCTCTGAATTTGTAAGGAAGTTCCAAGCCCAATGATGAAATTTGGGGAAGGAGGTAAATTCATCTTTCCCCACAAAATTGGATTTGGATAACCAGCCTTTTAAACTGAACAGGCTCTCTTTTTTCAAAGTTAACAAATCAATCCTAGCTTTCAAAGTTTAACTTCCAACTCAAATAATTGGAAATTCTCACATATCTTCCAGAAATTGTTTGCTTTCTTGAAATATTATTAATGCCAAATGCAGATACTTCAGTTATGATTTGAGAAGATATGGTGCTTGAGAGAAAACACTAGTGAGTTTAGTGTAAACAGGTCTCGTTTCCCAATAAAACCTTGACGCTAGAGTAGATGAGCACTTGGCCATCTCGTCCTTCTCTACTTCAAGTTCCAGAGCCTCGACTTACACTGAAGAGGCCATTCCAATTCAACTTCAAGGCTGTAGCCATAGCACCAGTGGATTAATAACCTATGGTTCACTCTACAGTGTTAGGAAGAAAGTGTAAAGAGAATGTAATACACAGCTGAGGCTTTTGAAGTCTTCTCAAATCGAATTATATCCCCAAATTTCTGCACTTGTGGCTTTCTTGCTGGAGAAGATAATTGCCATGTTATTACCCAAAGATAAATTCCAATATCTCCCACACCCCAATTATCTATTGCACATGTTGATACGCCAAAGGGCTGCTGCACACTTAGGATCAGCAGAGCCTAGATACCTGCATGTAACTGAGATTATCAAGATCTGGCACTTGCAGGTTCTTCTGTGTAGATAACATTTGTCAGCTGAAGATAAATCGCTGTCTGAATCTCATCTTGGGAGTCATGATCTTACCTTCTTGCGCAACCACGTTTTTCTTCAGACATCACCAGGATCATTTGAATGGAGGTGGGTGATTTTGAAACACACTTCGAATGCCTGGTTTGAGACCAAACCGCGGCTCCTGCTTTTCAAGCTCATTGATCCTCGCTGTGACACACCACATCTGGTTTTGTCACTCCCGTTCTGTTGCTGTAACATAGCGTGGTATCAAGTGGTACTGGATTTGGCACCATCGTCAGCCAAAGAGATCACAAATCAGACATTATTTCTGAAAACTGCAATAGAAGTGCCAGTGTATTTTAAAATTTGTTCAGACTTCTTTTTTTTTCCTTCTTCAAGAAATAGAGCTATTTATTTTAAAGGGTGGAACTTCTAAAAATTCTTGTTCAAAGAATCGCTGTTCCCACAAACTCGAGGGCAAAGAGTTTCGTTACTCACTTGAACAAATATTTATTGAAGGGTTACTATATGCCAGGCACTGTGTCTGGCACCATATTCATTTTCTGGGCTGCGCAGCAGTGAAAGCAACGAAGTCAAACATTCATTTCGATAAATGGGAATTGTGTGCCAACTCTTCCATATGCTGATGACTCCCAAATTTATGTCTCTAGTTCTCTTCTCTCCCTTTCACCCCAGAATCAGTGTGTCTAAGGGCTTTTCATATCTTAAATACACATATCCACTAGAAAGGAGGCGGAACAGGGATGACCAGGGCCTGGGGAGAGGGGGGCGGGAGGTAGTGTCGAATGGGTGCAAAGCTTCTGTTTGGGATCATAGAAGAGTTCCAGCAATGGATGATGGTGATGGTCACAGCAATGTACATGTACTTCATGCCACTGAATTGTACAATTTAAAATGATTCCATGATAAATCGTATATATATTTTGCGACAATGAAAGAACAAGCGCATGTCCAAAACCAAGCTCTTGCTTTCCATTCCCCAGACCAGTTACTCTTCCATCCTTCTTAGCCCCCAGGAAATGACACTTCCACTCACCCTTAGGCTCATGTTCAAAACTTGATGTCATCATTCTTGACTCTTCTTTTTCTCACATCCAACGTGTGCAATCCCTTCCTAGACCTCAGTGGCTTTACCCTGACAGTACATTCAGAATCCAGCCATTTCTCGTCGCCTCCACCTTGACCTCTCAGTCCCAGTCCTCTCTTGCATGGTCCACAGTAGCCTCCTAACTGGTGTCCCTGCTTCTGCTCTTGCCCTTCTTTAGCTCATTCTCCCCACAGACCTAGAGTGATCCTTTCAGCATATGTATTTGACCCTGCCAGTCTTCTGTCCCCCCACACACACCAGTGCTCTCCTGTCACAGCAAAATCCAACCCACAGTCCGTCTGGGCCTGGAAGGCCCCAGGTCATCCAGCCTCTGGCTACCTTGCTGAAGTCATGGCCTGTCACTGTCCCCCTGGCTTACTTTGTCCCAGCTGGCCTCCTTGGTGTTCCTGGAACATGCCAGTGCATGCCTGCGGTAGGGCCCCTAACTAGCTGTTTCCTCTGCCTGTGACACCCTAGCATTGCTTCCAATGTCACCTCCTTAGAGAGCTTCCTGGCCATCTGCCTACAATAGCATCACCTCAGGGGCGCCTGGGTGGCTCAGTCAGTTAATGGTCTGACTCTTGGTTTTAGCTCAGGTCATGATCTCAGGGTCCTGAGATGGAGTCCAGCACTGGACTCTGTGCTCAGCGTGGAGTCTGCTTGTCCCTCTCCCTCTGTTCCTCCCCCTGCTCTCCCACTCTTTCTCTCTCTCTCTCTGGAATAAATAAATAAATAAAATCTTTAAAATAGCATCACCTCCTGTGCCATTTTCTTTCACTTTGTCCTGCTTTGTTCATTTATATGTTTGGTTTTTGTCTATTTCTCTTCACTAGGACATAAGTTCCATGATGGCAGGATTATTTTTCTGGTTTTGTTTAGTGCTTTATCCTCAAAAGCCTGGAACGAGGTAGGTTTACAATAAATATTATATAATATGCAAGTCACATAACTGTTTTTTTCCTAAATATTCTTAGTGCATTAGTTGGGCTTATTACAGAGAATTGTGTTATCTGATAAATTCCCACTTGGGAATAAAAGGGAGTTTTTCCTCTTAAGTTAAAATACTGAACTTCTAGGCAAAAGAATTTTTTTTTTTAATATGCTCCATGCCCAGTGTGAAGCCTAATACAGGACTCAAACTCACGACCCTGAGTTCAAGATCTGAGCTGAGATCAAGAGTCAGACACTTAACCAATGAGCTATCCAGCTGCCTCTGAGCAAAAGAATTTTAAGGCATGAAGTTAAAAAAAAATGAAATTTAAAAATCTGTAAATCTTAGGCAATTTGATAAAGATTTAGGAAAGCGTAGGAGAAATTCAGGGCAGGTAAATGTAATTTCAGAATGCATGGTTGAGTCAATGGTGGTACTCCTGGCTTTTATGATAGGAAATTCACAGTCCCAACTCAATTTGCTTAAGAATGCAAGGAAACTTTTGCCTTCCTTTGTAACTATAAGGTGCAAGGTACAGACTTCAGGTGAGGCTGCATCCAGGTGCTTGAATAATGCAGTGAGTCTTCATTTGCCTCTCTATTTCTAGGCAGCTTGGCCACCTTCAGTGTTGGCTTTATTCACAAACAGCTCTAGGATTGTATTCCCCCCCCCCATTTTAAAGATTTTATTTATTCATTTGAAAGAGAGAGAGCGAGCAGGAGAGAGAGAGCATGAGCAGGAGAGAGAGGAAGAAGCAGACTCTGCTGAGCAGGGAACCCTATTCGGGGCTCAATCCCAGGACCCTGGGATTATGCCCTGAGCTAAAAGCAGACACTTAACCGACGCCATGGATTATATCCTTTGTAGCTGATTATCCCAAGGGAAGGAGAGCTTCTTCATATCATTAGTCCAGCAAAAGCTCCTGGACTTGAGTCACACGAGACCATTGGGGTGACCAATTATGAACCTAATGTTGTAGGTAGAGGGATAGAAAGCATTTCTTTGGCAGAACTTAATCATATGCCCATTCTGCACCTAAGAAGAAAGGAAGAATTAAGGTCAATCAACCTCAGCCACATGGACCAAGCCCCAAGAAGGGTTTATTCAATGGGAAATCAAAACAAGTGAAATGGATGAGATGGGGGCAGAACCTCTGCTGTTCACTAGATCAAGTAGAGACAACGGTTCTACTTGGCTCTGTCATGTCACGCATTGCTCTTTGACTTAAATATTTTCAACTGGTCTTCACAAGTTGTAGTGGGTTTTAAGTTGATTGTGAATAGATTCGGATGGATTGCAGAATGTGAGAGTGCTGTCTTTTGGACAGAAGAGGTTGTATGTGCATGTTAGACCATAGCGGCAGGAGACTGGAGGGGCTTGGTGCATGGAAGCAAGGGGGAGGGGGAAGATTGAGGACTCAGTCTTTATTGACTCAGACAAAGCTTCTCCTTACATGAGGCCATTTCTACTTAATTGAAAAGTCATCGAATAGCGCAGTGGATAATGGTTTATGTGGCTGTTGTCCCTGTCCCTGAACTAGTTTAGCACACGTTGAGCTCAGCTTCTATTCAGTTCTCCTGTTTCCTTTTGCGTGGGCTCTAGCAACCTGGTTTCTTGGCCCTGCTGGTGAGCCAAGCCCTCAGTCCTTTGGAGACTGTGCAGTTCAAGGAGAGCATTTGCTTTGGCCTCAGGAAGACATGTTTTTCAGTCCGGACTGTGCCACTCATATATTTATGTTCTTCAGCAGCTACTTAACCTCCTTGAGCCTTACTTTTCTCATCTGCAAAGTGGGCATGATACTCTCGACATCAGTGTACTGTTGATGGTTGAAGAGAAAAATCTAGGGAAAAGACATATTACAGCTCCAGGCTCACAGAAGCGCCCAGTGAATGTGGTTGAATACACGAATGCTCCTTGCCAGTGGCTATGCTGAGCTTTACATCCTGGGCTTTCAGCACTGCCCTGGGTCCCTGTAGTTAGATTTTCTGGGCCTAGCCCTGTCATGAATTGTGCAAACATACCCGTTAGAATGCGGAGTGATTTGGTTGCAGGCAATACAAACCAGCTCTGGTACAGTTAAGCGAAAAAAGAGAATTTATTCATGGGATGGGAAGGAGTATCTCAGAGAAATGAAGGAAAATCTGAACATCTGGGCCTGGAAAGTATAAGAACAGGGGTCAGGCCTAGGATAAATTTGGCTGCCCCTCGAGGGCACCACAGTCAGGCTGAATGAGCTCTAGAAAGCTTCTCTCCATGTGTCGTTCCATTCACATGGCCAGGAGATGCCTGATGGGGCTAGGGTAAGCACACAGCTCAGGCCTGCGCAATCAGGGCACTTCCTAACCACACAGCTGCTGTAGAAACCGTCACATTGATGTAATACACACTGCATGCTGTGTTCATTTGTTTGTCCTGGAAACATTGATTAAGCACCTAAACTGTGCCTTGTGCTAGTCTTGAGCTGCGGAAGGCCAGTGCCTACCCTTGTGTCGTTCCCAGTCCAACAGTGACTGAGTTAGATAGGAGCTTCTGGTTCCAGAGTGTCCCACCAAAACAATATGCAGAAGGGGAGAGTGGTTTTCCAACGGAAAACCAAGGCTTTATTTAGAAAAAGAGGGAGACCGGCTGCTGGCAGGAAAAAACAACGGCTGTTCCATTACCCCTAACTAGCATGTGAACCCATCTTTCTGAGCCTTACTTTCCTCCTCTGTAAAATGGGCATGATAATGATGCCCACCACATAAGGTTATTTTGAGGAGTAAATGATTGACACATGTAAAGTATTGAGAGTGGTGCCTAGGACGTAAAATGTGCTTCTATAAATGTTAGCTGCCATCATCACCATCATCATCATCGTCATCACCATCACCATCATCGCGCCAAGCTTGTGATCTACTGTTCCTTCTTACATGTTGTTTTCATAATAGAGCCCCGAGAAGTGGTGAACTCCTGGCCATGCCCCAAGCCCCCGGGCAATAGGACTCTTTGAGCAGTAATAAGAAGAGGGAGAAATTTGGCAACTTCTTCTGCAATCACATATCCCGTGCCTTCTCGGGCTTCCTCTTTGACTGGGGATCTGCAGCCTGTAAGTGTTAATTTAAAGTGAACTCTCTAAATGGCAGCTTGGGCAGGCCTCCGGCTGTGCAGACAGAGAGCCCTTCTGCAGAAGGTTCCAGGCCGGTGGCTTTGGTCCAGCCCTAACCCTGCACATACTCATAACCCAGAACTCACCGAAAGTGATTGAAATGCAAGTTTGTGTTGAGCTGAGATGCTAAATTCAGGATTGGGAGCATATGGATCGCCCCATATTTGTTTTCTGCATATCTGATGTTAGCAATTTAGAACATCACTGGGACGTTCCCTGGAGAATTTCAGTTCTGTAAATGAAACAATTATTTTGGCAGTTTGGGAAAGAAATATTCATAACTTTCATGGTATTTAAAGGGGAAATACACCTTCCCCAAGTCCCTTTTTCCCTTGCCAGATAGGAAGAATGAAATTAGCGTGCCGAGGGAATAGATGGCATAAATAGAAAAATTGACAGCGTGTTACATTCGCAATTGGATTTCTAGGATTGACAGGGAGACAGGAAGTAAAAGGGTTTCTCCAAATCTGGGCACAGAGAAGTTGTAGAGAACGCCATGCCTGGGGCATGATGTTCATTCATTCAATCATAAGGTATCTGGCAGCACCTCTTGCTAAGGTCTCAGAAGAAAAGGACCCATGCTTGTCCTCAGTGACTGCTGAGCATCCACAGAGCCATATAACAGGATTCTTGGGTTGCGTGTAACTGCAAACAACTTAGAACAATCTTAGGTAGGAAAGAGAAAATTATTCAAATGATGAAGGTGTGTCTCGTGGAACTCAAGTGAGGGGAATCCTGCAGGTGAGAATAGAATCTGGACCCAGGGACTGAAAGTGTCAGGACTCAGGAGGCCCCCTCTGTGTCTCTCATCTTGCATACTCACTCAATTCTTCTGAGCTTCCTGCTTTTCCCTTTTTCTTGGTTCACATAGCAGAAAACAGCCAGCCCATAGCTTCTGAGTTCTTGGATCCGTCCACATTTGACATACCATCCAGAGAGAAGAGAATCTCTTTGTTTCAAGTCTCAATGTCTGGGAGAGAAGCTGATTGGCTCAGTTTGGTCAGGCATTTACACCAGGTCCAATCAGCTATGGCCAGGGGTGGATTTATATACAACCTGTCACCCAAAGTGTGGTCCCCGGATCAGCCACATCAGTCTCCCTGGGGGTTTGTTCAAAATGGGGCCTGTTGGGCCTCCCCAAACCTACTGGATCTGAATCTACATGTTTGCAAACTCCCCAGGTCATTGGTATGCACAGCAAGGTTCGAGAAACTCTGTTGTAGGAGCTCTTTGGCTCCCTGGCTGTCACTTTGAGCAGGAGGTGGGCAGGGCTGCTTTGAGCTGAACAAGATGGCCAGGAACCTTTCTACATCGGTGGCAAAAATGCTCAGTTCTGGAAGCTTCTTCTGGTGAGAAACATTAGTTCGGAAGAGTATCTATAGAGGAGAATGACTTATGCGTCGATCATGATATAGAAGAAATGTTCCTATCTGTGTGATATTTCTCAGTAATTGTCTGATTCTCTCTTCTCTCCCTTTTGGATGTGGTAGGCTTCTAATAGGGGTTTTCTGATCTCAGACTAGGTTTGGCAGTGCATGCACCCCATGCTAGCCATGGGGTTGGTGGATGAATCTAGCCATGACACGATAGTCCAAAAGTGGGAATCATGTCACATATGGTGGCTCGCTAACTACTACTGATCATGGTCTTATAGGACATGCCCTTGGACATAGACCAGGAAGTCGTGGAGTCCTGGCCTGGAATTTCCACAGTGGGTTTCAGGGCAGGAGGGAAAGGTGATGGTTTACTATGAGTCTTAACAGTGCTAGTGTAAAAGATGGCTATGCCTGTCTTCATGAGAGTCTTTGTTTCCCTGGGGCCATTTGCATTCTAAGCAGGGAACTTCTGTTAGGGATCCTCCAGCGTGAGCCTTGTGGCCAGGTTTTTAGGATGAACTTACCTCACTGTGTCTGAGTTGTTTTTTAGGAAGTAGACCTCATCTTGTATTTTTTTCCTGCCCCTACTCCCATACACTAATTAGGCTGCTCCTTTGAACCAAATCTTACAGAAAGCAAAATGCACAAAACAGAAACAAGCAAGCAAAGTGATTCTTGTTTATATGGAGTGAAGAGCATCTTGGCTTGCCCTTTAAGCCCTCTCTTCCTTCTCTCCTCAGCCCTTTCCCCCCTTTCTCCAACACACAAAGGACTCCAGGGAATCTATTTGGAAACATCAGCCTAATCCAACCTGTTCATTTCATGAATGGGGACCCACCTCTCCAGTGGTGAAGTGGTGCTGTTTGTTTTACCATAGGTCATGGGTGATTCAGGGGTCTTTCTACCTCCTCAAAGAAGATATGTGGGGGATGAGTAAAGGATGCCTTTCTCCAGAGTCTGGACCTTTAGGAAAAGCTCCCCTCCCACCAGCAACTTTTTCAAGCATACTTAGAATGCATGGGTATCCTTCCCGGGGGCTATGGTTCTTCCCTTCTTTATCCTTGCTGAATTTTGCATGATTTACCTTCCAGATCCTTCTTTTTGCTCAATTAATTGATTGCACCAGGTTTCAGACTTGAGATGATTGCAGGCAGCTCTGTTTTGAAGAGGCAGAGTGGGCTATAATGAGTCACAATTGTGATGTTAAACATCCGCTCACTCGCTGGGGCTGAACTGACGTTGGGCAGCTGCTCATGCCAAAGTGACCACTCTGGGAACGCCACAGCTCATACCCGTCCCATTGCCCATGCGCAAGTGCAGGGGACAGCTCAGGACCTGTTGGACCTGCCTGTACATGCTGTGACAGCCCACTTAAAAAATTATTTGTGATTTGCGCTCTGCTATCAATCGAGATTGAGAGTATTGATCCCAACTGATTGCCGAGGACCAAAATAAAGTGAAAGGGTAATTGACTGCCGTGTCCCCCATCGATCAAGTGCCACAGTTCATCGCCACTGAAATTATTTTCAAGTACTTTGGTTTATCATTCCTAATAAATATAGAAATTGAGTAATCAGAATGACTTACATTCACATCGAACCAAAAGCTTTTAAGGAAGTGTCTATGTTTAAGTGAGTCCATATTCTATGCTGGTTTTGCAATCAAGCCCCCCGGGTCCATTCCGACAGCGCTGGGATTCAGCCTGGCTTAAGAAAAAAGCGTCATCATCACAGAAGCAGGAATCCCAGGTACCAGCACTTTTCCAGTGATGTCATGGTAATGGCGGCCCCTGGGATTTCAAGGAAGAGCCCTCCTCAACAGCCACACTGCCCATCTCATCCATAAAACATTTTCCTCAAAGCAGCAAGACTTCTTTATTTCACTCCCTTAGCACTGCTCATAAAAACACAACAGTTGTTTGGAAGTTTACAGCGATGTTAGCAGTAATGTTATTAAATCAAAGTCCTCATTAGCCACCGATCTAGGTTGCACGGTGTTTAGTCCTATAATACTTTAGAATCCTATTGCTGTGCATTTTTTATGGAAAGGTTGTTGTAGAGGAAAATTGAGCATCCTATTAAGCAGGTGTTGAAGAGCAGGACAGAGGGACATAATTTGCTTTGGGAAACCAAGCTCAGCAGCACAGCACCGTCCAACTGAAATATAGTTGTGGGCGTTTCTGAAAAATACCATGATACTCACACTGCCACAAGAAAAACTCCAGGACGTAAGAAGAAAGTGGGGTTAGGGCATGACACCCAAAAACGTTGTCAGTGACATGTTAAAAGAAAGACAGGACCCTCGTAAAGATAGCCCAGTTTTGCGTATGTTAAGTGATCGAAAATACACACTCTACCCTCTATTGCGCTTTTCCTTACCAAAGACCTGGCGTTTGCTTGTGGAGTTGGTGTCCGCAAGCAGTAGGCTGCTGCTTCTGAGTTACTATGAAGTGGTGGAAGGAGGTGTACCTGAAATTGGACGGAAAATTGTAGCACCAGACACGGATGCATGTGGCGCGTAATACATGTCATGGACTGAAGTAGCTGATAGGTATTTGAGGTCTGTACGCTTGTGAGCTTTTTATGTGTTCACAAACAGCTCATTTCAGCGGGGGGCAGTTTTCCGGGTTCACCTAGTATTCCCTGTGAGCCTAGGCAGACACAATATCTGTGGGATGCTCAGATCATTCCTTAATACAGCAATCATGGTGGAACAAATTTACATCAAAATAAGCATTACAGTAGAACTGACTATATAACATGAACCACGCATGGGAGTCATGTATGTAATTGTAAGTTTCCCAATAGCCACATTTAAAAAGTACATAGAAATATGTGAATTTAACAGGATATTTTCTTTAACCCGGAAGAGTCAACATATTATGTCAACATGTAATCAATATAACAAATTACTGAGATAATGTTATGTTGTATGTGTAAGTCTCTGAAATCATGTATGTATCTTACAGGACTTCTCAATTCAGACTAGTAAAATTTCGAGGCCTCCATAACCGTATATGGCTCATAGCTACCATATTGGACAGCAAGGGTAGAGGGGATAAAATTTTTGGCTGGTGAGTCTGTAGAGAATACGAAGAATCTGCAGTGGGAAGTGGAAATCTGTCGTAGGATATAGAATCCCTTTGTGTTGTCCAAAGCTATAGGTTAGGCCCATACTCCATTAAAAATATATGTGTGTGTGTGTGTACCTATAATATATATTTTTATATAAGTATATATAATATATAAAATTCTATAATATAAATATTTGATATATATTATGTATATATATTTCAGGAAGACTGAGGCTATGTTCAGGAAATAGATTCCTATGCTTAATACACATTTCAAATCTACTTAATGTCTCACTTTTTCTTTTTAAAGATTTAGTCATTTATTTGAGAGAGAGAGAGAACACTGGGGGATTAGGGGCAGAGGGAGAGGGAGAGAGAAACTCAGCTGAGCACAGGGCTCAATCCCATGACCCTAAGATCATGGCCTGAGCCAAAACCACGAGTCGGACACTTAACTGACTAAGCCTCTGTGCCTCACTTTTGGTAACAGTCACTTAAGTGTCAAAGCACAGGGTCTGGTAGTCATACAAATGTCACTTGCCTTCTTGAGTTTCTCTAGGACAAGAGGCAGATGCACAGATCAATTATGAATGTTTAACACATGCTTGGCATGTAGTAAGTGCTCAATAAATGTTTCCTGAGTTGAGTTTAATTCATTTGTCAAGTTGTACTCTGCTGTATGGCTTCAGTTCTTGAATGGCAATATTAAAGAACTAGAAACATTGGATTAGAATTTTCTTATTTTTGACTCATATCCCTCACCACCCATTTATTCCCCCATTTATTTACTAACCGTTAACTGACCACTTGAGCCTTGTCTCTTACCCACTCTGTTTTCATACTCCATGCTCTGGCCACACCCAACTTTCAGTTCCCCAAACACACCATGCTCTTTCTTCTTTGGCCTGTGCACGTGAACTTCTGTATCTGGATGACCCCTAGGCCCCCTACACCTTGCTTCCCTTAGAGAGTGGTCCCAACCTCTTCTCTGAGAGAATTCCGAATCTCTCTGCTGCACCAGTGACACCCTCTACCATCAATGTCGTGTTATCATTACCACTTACTTTTCTGTCTCTGGATTAGCTTATGAGCTCTGTGAGGGCGCAGATCGTATTTGTTGTGTTTTGCTTGTGGCCTGCACACCTTCGAGGGGGCGTATTGGATACTCTTATAGTATCATAGGCAAGAGATAATGAGAGTTGGAATGAACACCGAGCACAAAAAGCTTCCGCTCCTGAAGGTTCCAAACTAGTCCTCAAACAGAGTAAATTTTTAAAAACCCAAATCCTACCGTGTCACGTCCTTGCTTAAATCCTTTCACTGGCTTCTCACGGGTCTTTGAATAAAATCCAAACCCCTCATCCTAGCACAGAAGGCTGCCTGTGGTCTGGCCCTTGCTTGCCTCTCCCCCTTCATCCTACACATACTCTTCTTTGTCCCCGGTACTTCACCTACTCTGACTTCCTTTCTTGTCCTTGGACTTACAAGCTCTTTCTTGCAGCTAGACTTTTGCCTTTGCTGTTCCCTCTGCCTGTAATACTCTTCCTCCACCCCTAAACACTCATAGATTTGGCTTATGCCCCAGGTCACAGCTCGCATGTCCTCTCCTCCCCTGACCCCCCTCACCTATGGTGACCTTTCCCTATCTCATCCTCCTGTTTGATTTCCCTTATCAAACTCGTAGGGAATGATATTGTTCATGTATTTATCTACCTTTTTGTCTCTCTTTCCCATTACAGCATAAGCTCTTGAGGTCTAGGAACTTGCCTATCTTGTTCACAGCTGCAACCCTAGCACCTAGCATATTAGGTTCTTGATCATATTTTTGAATGAATGAATAAGGTACTATTGTGTGTGTGCACGCACCTGCATGTGTGTGTGTAATCAATTAGACGTGGGTGTAAAATAGGGAGTTAAAGATTTCCAGCTCAGACTGGGTATTCATTACGTCTCTGTTCGAGTTCCTCCATAAGTAGCCCTGATAGAAGGATTTCAGTACAAGTGGGTTACTTGGGAGGTGAGACCAGGAAATGCTGGCAAGGTAGTGGAAGAGTGAGTCAGGCTGGGGAAGTGAGCCAGTTACCAAGCTCACAGCCGCTGTAGAGAACTGGAGCTATTGCTGGGGAACTCTGGGAATCAGAGTAGAACTTTGCTTCAGGGTGATCTCTCAGAAGGGTGAGGGAGCCAAGCTACAAAATCTTCTATAGCCATTGGTTGAAGGCTGTGCCTCGCGAGGAGGTAATTCTCGGGCTCTGCTGGTCTGTGGGCAGAGTGGGCTTCAGCACCCACACCAAGCGTGTGCATCACTGCAAGCAGACAGAGTAAACTGCACTGTGTAAAGTGTAAGGAGGTATAGACAAGATAACACCAGCATCTATTACACGTGTTGTTCCCACAAACAAGCAACGTCCCCCACACACACCGAAAGAGAGAATCTGAATTGCAGATCATGAATCCAGCTTGGGGAAGTTGAGCAGGAATCAGCCGCGGCTGTCCAGGTGAAGGTAGCCAATGGGCAGTTGCAAATGTGGGTGCAGAGCTAGGAGACGGTTCTGCAGCGTATTTGTCAGCTGTTGACAGAGGAGGGCGTGCTAAAGCCACCGGCTTGGATGAGGTGGCTCTTGTTTACTGAGCCGCAGGACTGCATTTTGCCAAAGTTGACCATTCTGTACTTCTCAAAGCAGCCTTTTCATGGGTCCTTCATGATCTTGCCACGTCGTTCCTTCTCTTCCGCCCTTCCAGCCTTTGACACACACACTTAGCGAGCAGATACGAAGTGATTCAGGATATAGGTGAGAGTGAAGGAAGCTGACGTCAGTGCTGCAAGTAAAGGAGAAAAATGGTGGATCAAAGTCTGGGGTGAAGTCGAGAACTTGGGTTCAGGGTTTCTCTTTAGTCCGTCGATAAATATTTTTGGTTGTGTTTCCAAGTGCTCTAAAGGCCTTGAAAAGGACAAGGAACATGTCTTTCTCTAAGAGCAGGGGAAGCGGGATGGGCACTGTCAAAGGTGAATTGCATCAGTAGCTACTGCCAAATAGCAAGCTGCAACAAAATTTTGGGGACATTTTTAGAAAGGCATCTATTTAGGCCACGCATGTGCAGAATGGCCAGGGGTAAAGTGGCCAAGCCTGGGGCTGGCTGGGTGGGTCACCTCCACTTGTCTCCTGTTCTCCTTCTGGGACCATTGGGCTAGCCTGGGCAATGTCTGGAGCACAAGAGAACATGCCCAATCTCACCAATGCCTTTTGACATTGTACACAGAGTACAATTGACATGCCTGGTCACCTCGTATGGGTTAATATCCCATTGGCCACAGCAAGTTCCATGGCCAAGGCCAAAATCTAGAGGCCCAACTCCATCCATGGACTCGTTGAGGGTAGGAAGTGAGTATTTCTGAACAATAACCAGCACATGAGAATAGGGGTCAGAAAGCAAAGAGATCAAGGGAGTTCCCATGTGACTTCTTTCCCGAGCTATACAGTATTATTTTTCTCTTATTCTTTGAATTTTCCAAGCCCTAGAAAGGGTGCCGTCAGCTTGGTTAGGGGTCGTAGGTATGAGTGGATTAGACAGAACTGCTAACAAAGCTTGGTTGCTTCCTCTTCAGAAGAATCCAGACAGAGACTTGAGGGAGTTGCAGGGGGACCCACTTCATGGGGGACATTCGCTTTGAGCCCTGTGTCCTCTCAGGCCAGCCTCATGGGTGTAATGGGAGGAGGCCTTGCGACTTCTGCCTGTGGGCTCACCCTCCACATGGCTAAGTTGCTGAAAGAGAAGGTATCAGAAGGTGGAGAAATATGGAGAACCGATGGCTTTGACCAGTTGTATCTCTTCTTTTATCACCGAGGTTCACAATTTTGTATCTTCTGAATCTTAAGTTCATTAATCAGCATGAGACAGGAAGATAAAAACACACCGCTAGGATTACAAAGGGCGAGCCAGTAATTACCATAGAAGAGTACAATTGAAAACACATTTTATTTAAATATTTATCTTAGAGAACTGCGGTTTGCAAGTTTACAGTGCTTCTGGTGAGCGCAGCGGCTTGGGAGCCAGTGACCTCTCGTTCTGGCTCTTTCGCTGAGTGTCAGAGCCTGGAAGCCTGCTCCCTGGACTCCATCTTGCCCAGCACTGCCAGGTACATGGTAATGACGTGATAGGTTTTCATGGAATGAATAAACTGTAAAATTGGAACAGAGCGGCCCATGGAGATATGAAGGATATGAATGAAATGACATTTAAAAGAATCTTCAGTCTTAGAGGTAAAAAATGCTGGATTCTCCCCACTTCGAGTGGAGTCTAAATTCAGGAGTATGTGATTTTGTGCAATGCAGGGATTGTAACTATCCCCAAATTACATAAATATGCTTTTTTCCCCCCTACAACCTCAGATACAGAATTTTGTGGGCTCTTCAAAATAGAGGATGTTCTATGCACAAAGGGCTTTGTTCTTTGTATTATCTTTTTTTTTATTGACAGCTGGGGTGATGCAGGGCCGATTCTTGTGTTAAGAGAGTGTCAATTGCTTAGCTAATTGCATTTATCACCTAGGATTCTTTATCTGTTGATAGCAACTGCGGTAGTCGGAGTTTTTGTGTGCTCTGCCTGTATTTCCCTAGCTGCAGTGAATATGGTTTTTATATTTATGTGAAACTGCTAATGTGTTGCTCGCTAGATCACGAGCAATGGGCTTCTGACAGCTCTGTTCATTAGTCAGCTTGAGGAAAAAAATAAAAGAAAACACATTGATATAGAAACAGAGTGTGAGCCAGCAATTACCATCAGAGAGCACAATTGAAACCACATTTTATTTAAATATTTATCTTGTGAATTGATTCATACAAAACAAGAAGCTGGGGGTTTTTTGGTGGTGTTTTGTTTTGTTTTGTTTTGCTTTAATGAATAACTTCGCCACCGAAATTTGAAGCGTGAGATCACTGAGTTGGGTTCGATGTAGTCTATGGCTCGGAGTACGGAGAGTTAAATAACCTCAAATTATTCACGGCGATGTATCATTGGGATTGCCATGTGTGAACGTGTAGAAAGATGGTAGCACCATGCAGCTGTTCCCTTCAGAATCCCAAGTTCACAGAGTAAGAGGAAGAAGGGGGATCAAGCTGATGGATAACTTTTGGTCCCACTAATCATAATGCCAGAGGCTTAGAACGCTAACCAAGGACCGATGGCACTTGTCGCTGCATTATGTGTGTTAACACCATGAGCGGAGTACTGTTCTTGCTCCCACTTGACAGATGAGCCACCAGGGCCACGAGGAGGTTAAAGGATTAAGCCAAGTTCACACCAGAGTGAGCATCTGCAATTTATAAGAGGGGACATCTGGGGCTGCAATGGAAAGACCCGACTCCTCGCTACTTCCCGTTAGGCCTCTCTTGATGGAGATTGGCTAGCATGGCTTCAGTATCAACGGAGACCAATCTGGGTCCTCCCTGGGTCTTGCCGGGACTTCCAATGATGGCAGTTCAGGGAATCTTCCAACTTGATGGCATCCATCTCACTAGCCTATCTGGGAAGTTTGGGCTACGATGACACAGGGACCTCCTCTATCTCTCTCCTTCCTAAACAGGGCTGTTTGATGTTTGGCTCTCTGACCTCCATTCCCTCCAACCCCACCTCAACATACAGGAAGAGAATTTGAGCCCGTCTCTGTTTGACAACCAGATTCTGGACCAGAGTTCCTTCACCAGTTGCATAATATAGGGGTTTGTGTTATTATAGATATTTACTGGATTGTACATTTTTTTAAATTTATTTATTTTTTTTTAGATTTTATTTATTTATGTGACAGAGAGACAGCCAGCGAGAGAGGGAACACAGCAGGGGAGTGGGAGAGGAAGAAGCAGGCTCCCAACGGAGGAGCCCGATGTGGGACTCGATCCTAGAACGCCAGGATCACGCCCTGAGCCACCCAGGCGCCCCGTACATTTTTTTTTATTGATCCTCTGTCATTGGACCTTGAAGTTAATACAGTTTGCCAGCATTATACACATTGCAAGCATCTTTGACCAGACAACTTTGCATACTTATCTTACAGCTGTTTGAGGACAAATCCATGGATATGCCATTGTTGGGTAAATGTTTTTTGTGCGCATTGTGTTTGCCCTCCAAAAAGTTCGAGCTTGTTTAAATTCCAACCAGCAGGGAATGTGAGGGCCACTTGTGTTGTGGCTCCATGTAATGCAGTGATGGAACGAAGTCGGCACACCATGAAATGTACGCATCCAGGAATAAACACCTAGGTAAGCATGTTGTTCAGGCCACGGGTGTTCATGGTTGTCATTAATTTGAAGAAAACGGAGAACTTCAGAAAGAGATGGCATCAATTCGGCAAGTCGTATGTAGAGAGAGATGCAGTGGACCAGCAGATGAAGGGGCTCCAAGCACCATTTTGTGGGAATTCTTAAGACCAGAAACGTGAAGCAAAATCTTACCAAGAAATACGAGCTTAGGAGAGTGACCATGAAAACAGAGCACTGACGATAGATATCGTATAGGTCAAAGGAGGTAGAGGAAAAGGGACAAAAAGAGATAAGCTTGGTGTAAACTAATGAAGTTATAAGTAAGAAAGGGAAAGGAAAAGTTTGCCTTTCTATTGCTTATGTTGGAAGGATTTCTACAGACCAGCTGGGTTTAACCACTCTTGCTATTTAAAGAAGTCCTGCCCGAAAATAGTGGGGTGCGAGTGTGGCATCACTTCATTGCAGGATCTGGTTTGGATATTCAGTTTGCTAAGTATACCCAGATGTGTTAAAGCCTGGATACTGACTCATGGGAACCAAACTCATAAGTCACTGATGTATAAAGCCAGAATATAATTCATTTACTATGCTATCCATAGCTACAAAAGGTACCACCTTCTCATGCTCACTGAGCTCTATATTGTCTCCCTGTGGACAGAGCATCATGGAAAGCCGTCTTAGGATTAGAGGCTTGCTTCATCAGCATGGTCGTAAGAAAATAAGTCTTGTAACCTAAGAGGGCGGCATATTGGTTGAGACTGTCTCATAGATGAATGACTGGAAATCAAACTTAAATTGTTGTCAGCCAAGGCAGATTTTATTTGCTTATGTGACTTGGAAGTCAAAGGACTCAGACACCGTAGGATCCAGGAGTTCCAACAATAGCATTGGACTCTGCTTCTCTACTCTTTAGGGCGGTACCCAGCACGGATAGGCGGTAAGCTCTATGCCGGGAAAGAAGCACGTCTCGTGTAGCCGCTGGTCTCTTGGCCAGTGCTCAGTGAGGATTTGTTGAGTATTCAGAGAGCGTGAGCCAAGACACTCTCTCTAGGCAGTTCTAGAAAGTAACTGCTAAATTTCTTCCCTCTGGAGAAACACTTTAGAGTTTCCTGAACCTTCTTGATCATAAGACTCCCTTTAAAATATCAATTCCCAGATCTTTCTCCTGGAAAGTCCATAAAGCAGGTTGGGTGGGACCCAATAACCTGTGTTTTTAACCCGAGGGGTAGGGATTCCTGTGCTTAAGAGAACAGGGAAGAACCACTGAGGTGCATCGACGCTTATCAAATTTTAATGTGCGTCGGAACCACGTGAGGATCTTGTGAAAATACAAGTTCGGATTCAGTAGATCCAGGACCGGGCCCTCATTCTCTATTGCTGCCTTGCTCCACGGCGATGCTGACGCTGCTGGCCTGGGGAACACGTGCTGGCGACCAGTGCCGTGCCGCCACTTCTGCACACCAGAGGAGAGGAGGTGGTGTCTGCAGGCAGCTTTTATTATCGGAACCGAGGGAGGCATACTACTGGCGTCTACTAGGTAGATGCCAACAGTGCTGCTAAACATCCTTCTGTGTGCAGCCCAGCGCCCCCAACACAGTATCATCCAGCCCCGAATGTAGCACTTCGACTGTTGAGAGCCCCAGCCGTGTGTGTGCGGCACACACCATGGTGTGCAAGCCTGGTGAGCTGCCGCCACGAGCCGGTCTGGCCTCCTTGGCGTGCCGCTCATGATTCCTGGTTTGGATTTTAACCGTCATCGAAACACTTAAATCCCATGCTGGCCATAAAAACAAGAGCCCGTGTCAAGCACTGTTCTAGGTGCATCGTGCCGTGGGTGTGAAACAGTTATGTCATCATCCCCATTTTCTGGATGTGAAGTCTGAGGCTCCAAGAGGTTAAGCAACTCTGTCGGGCCATTTCTGCAGCTGACTCAAGCTGTAAGATATTTATCTATTTACATATATCTCTCAGAATAATTGTGAAACTGTTGATTTTTGAATAAATAGCATGTGAATACAGTACAAATGTCAAAAAGTACAAAAGTATGCAGTGAAAAAGAAATCCGTTTCTCCCCGTCGCTCCCAGCCACCCCTTTCTTTATTCCAGACCCCATGTTCGTCTTCAGTTTCTTGGGTATCATTTCAGAAAGAGTCTCTGTATTAAAAGAGAGAGAGAAAGAGATCATTTCCACGAAACGATAGGCTACCGTGTGAGTTCGCTCAGGCTGCCATAACAGATCACCACAAACTGGGTGGCTTGAAACAACAGAAGTTTCTCTCTCACAGTCTGGAGGCTAGAAGTCCAAAATCCAGTTGTTGGCAGGGTTGGTTCTTCCTGGAGGTCTGAGGTAGCATCTGTTCCATGCTTCTCCTAGCTTCTGTGGTTGCCAGCAATCCTTGGCATTCTTTAGCTTGTAGATGTATCGCTCCAATCTTCACCTGACGTTCTGTGTCTGTGTCAAAATTTCCCTCATCCTATAAAGACACCAGTCACTGGATCAGAGCCGACTCTAATCGAGCAGGGCCACGTCTTAACTTATTACTTCAGCAAATAAGATCACATTCCAAGGGACCAGGGGTAAGGACTTCAACATATCTTTGGGGGAACAGAGTTCCACCCACAGCAGACACCAAAGTTTGCTTTGTGCCTTATTTTTGCACTTATCAATATGTCTCGGGTATTGGTCCATAGCCGTGCAAAGACAGCTGCTCCGTCAGTGACTGTATGTCATTACAATACATGCACCATCATTTTCTCACCATCCTCTGTTGGTAGGTGTTTAGGTTTAACAAACCTTCTGCTCTTTCATACGCATTTTGATTTGTTCCCCTTTCTTCATTTTTAGAGAAGAACTAAACAACATGGGAAAATAAATTACTCCCCATATATTTGTGTCTCGATTCCTCAGAGTCAGGAACGACCTGTAAGAACCTCTTCTAGATTAACCAGAAATCCCTTGTTCCCCAGCATGGATGAGCACAGTCTCCTGAGCGTTTACGGAAGGAGGGCTGCCATGGTTCTCAGCCCTCCCTGCACATGAGCACCACTTGGCGGGCTGCTTAAGAGAAGACTGTGCTCCACCCCAAACCATCTCCCAAGGCAGTGCGACCCTGGGAGGCGTATGCCCAGTGGTTCTAGTCAATAGTTAGGGTTGAGAGCCCCCAAACTGTGTGCCTTGGACTGGGCCAAGTATTGGGAAGATGGTGATCAATATAGGTTAGTCCTTGCCCTTGAGAGGCTCGTGGTTTATTGAGGAAAACAGACCCCTGAACAGATGATTGCAGTATAAATCCGCATGAGGAACCATCAACACAGCCAGGTGGGGGAGTTGGATGCGATGCTGGGGAGGGAGGTAATGCCTCAGTTGAAAATTAGAACGTGAGCAGCAAGTAGCTGAGCCAAGAAGTAGGAGAGGAGCAGTCTACGCAGACCACACGGCATAAGCAAAGCCACAGAGCCGATCCCCGTGTGGTGTCTGTGGGAGAGCCTCCAGGCTTCAGGCATGGTGGAAACGCAGCCGTGGAGATGGGAAGGGAAGGAGTGAGTCTAGGGAAGGCGGCCAGTGTTACAGCACAGCGGTCTTTGATTTATCCCTCCCAGTCTTCGAATGCCTAAAATTCAGTTGCATGGTGATGAATGTTTTGTCCCCAAGGTCCCCTCAGGCAAACTTACTCACCCAGCAAGGCAAACCTTGAGGTCTGAAGAGACTGGTGAGGTGTCTCTCCACCTTTCTCCTGGCAACCTGAGAGCTGGGACCAAGATGGTGACCAAGGAAGCCAATGCATGTTAGTGCAGAAACAACTTGGTTGCCACTGAGAAGAGAAGAGGAATGAACGTGGGAACAGCGTCCCTTACAATCCCATCCTTGTATTTTAAGAAAACTGATGATGCAAAACTCGGGAAGAGGCTGGGGGAAGGTGAGAAGAAATCTGAACCATGGCTATATGGAGGCTGGCCATCTGGAGCCGAATCTGCCTCATCAAACAATCCCTAATTGTTTTTAATAAGGTGCATAAGTTATGTTTGGCTTCCTCCGCTCCGTGCAGTCTCCCTGTTGAGACTGTTTTTTATTTTCTTATGAAACAATAAGGCCAATATAATTAAAAAGCAGTGAACATATTCACCTCCCAGTGACTGGGGCCGGTAATTACGAGCTCCTTCTTGGAGGAAGGGTTGTTGTTTTTCTTTTTTATGTTGCAATTTTAATAAAGAAGGAGCCAGTACGGGAAGAAGAGCACTAGTGACGTTCCAGTCTTGGTTTTCCCTTCCGTTTGCAGAAAGGAGACTTTTGCAGCCTGGGAGAGGGTGAGCGCAGAAACACAGGTCTGTGTGGTTCACCTCAGAGCCCCATGGGCAGCACAGTACTTCAAGGGCACTCGATAAATAATTGTTGACTGACCTGCAAGAGGTTGGAAATATTCTTGGATCACCAACTCAGCCCCAAGCAGCATGGGAGGATTCTCACAAATGTTGTCCCACTGAACTTTCTCCCAAAGCCTGTACGGTTGGATACATTCGTGAATTGACCAAGATTGGCAAATGGGGAATAAAAAGAGGACACTTGGATGCCCTGACACAGCATGGTCAGGGGGAGCAGGATAGGGTAAAGACAAGAAAGGGAAAGAATAGAGGAAATTTTAAGGGAGCAATATAGCTTACCTGAGATGGAAAACTGGCATGTCTAGACCCAGGAAGAGATGAGAAGCAAATAAGTACCTGGGTATAGGATCCTCCTGACTGAGAGGACCAGTGAAGTGGAAAGGGCAAGAGGGAATCATCTTGCACAGAACACGGGACCTCACATGGTCTCCTTGGGCTGCTCCTTCCTCAACACATGCTACATGTCATGGAAGGAGTGGAATGCTTTGTGTGTGCTACGGTATTTATACCTCCTGGGCACCCTGTGAACTGTATTCTAGAATCCGCACGCTACCAGTGAGGAAATAGATTTGGGGAGTTGAGAAAATTGGCCCAAGATCCTACAATAGTGGCAAAGCCAGGTTCTGAACCCAAACGGGTTGTCTCCGAAGTCAGGGCCTTGCTCTCTGCCCTGGATTTATAGCCCATTGATCCCAAATTTCCCACTTCTCCGATGCAGGCAGAGTGGCTCCTTGTAACTGGTTCTGTGCTTCTGTCTCATGGGTTCCCTATCAGCAGTGTAAATCTGACCCTGTTTTTAATAAGGTAATTGCAGAATATCCATACAAGTACTTACTCATTCAACGACGTATCTTTTTAGTGCTATAAGGGAAATAAGGATGGATCGGATATGCATCCTCAAGAGACATGGTTTTGTAGCCAGACTAAGGAGATAGGCAAAAAGAACTAAGTCGTGTGTCACTATGCTTATAGTAATAGCATGTTCTCGGATGTCTACCTTGGGCCACCATGGTATGCCACACTTCCCTGTGCAGAGAGCTGTCTATGCAGCAAGGTACAAGAGTTCTGATGAGGGAACCATGGCTTCGAGCCAGTGATATCACAGGACACTTGATGGAAGGGGTAACACTTGAGCAGAAACTGGGAGACTAGTGAGGCCCACAGACGGAGGAGTGGATGGCGCGGCCAGGAAGGGGTGAGGTGGGAGGGATTCTGCAGAGGGCACAGGCAAGAGTCAAATACCAGAAGGGAGGGATTGGGAAAATGTTGGCCAAGGTGACTCAGGTCAGGTTACAGTAAGCTTGAAATGTCAGGCTGAGGAGATTTGGACAAAGTGGGTGACAAGAATCTGGAAACCTTCAGCCATCTTTTTTAGGAGTCCAGAGAAAAGGATGCTTAGAGATAAGCAATGAAAATTGGTGAAATGAAAGTGGTAGATTATCAGAGGAAGCCCCCATCTCGGGACTATTTCAACTGCCAGTGACAGGAGCTTACCTTAAATTGGTTTAAGCATAAAGGGATTAACTAGTTACAGGAAATCAAGTGTCAGGAATAAGGTTGATGACTTAAGACAGGACCATACTAGAAGCTCCAACCAAGCTTCTAGTATGTACCCTTTCAAACCAAGCTATAGGGTCTAGGCCACTCACTGTCCCCCTCTTGGTTCCCCTCTTTCTTCTGCAGGATTCTTAGGAGGCTCCCCTAGCCCAGCCTGAGCCCTACCCTCTTAGGACTATCTGTGGTAGGATAGTCCAGTGAGGACTTTCAGCAAAAAATGGTAACCCTCCTGGAATCCAGCCTCTTGGCCCTGATAGGCTCATTTGCTCCTGATAGGCTTATTTGCCTATTTTGAACCACTCTCTATGGCCAGCCAGTTGGAGGGCTCTACTGAGCCGGGCCTGAGTTCTAATTCCACACCTTGGGTTTGAGGCTGGAACAACCCCACCTGGACCTTGAGGACTGAGAGTGGGGAGGAGTGGCTCCTTAGGAAAAAAGCAAAAAACCAGGGTGTTGTTACCAGAAGGAGGAGGAACGTGGGCCCGGCAGACAAAAACAACAGATGTCCACTACAACACCTTGGAGAAACCAGGCAGAAGGACCGCTGGGAACGCATGGTGATGGTGTAAGTCCTCTGGGGCTCAGGATCTGAAGAGTTGTCCATGACATTGTGCTTGCTGTACTCAGGTGGCAGGGCCCACGGTGGGATTCGTGGTTGCTAAGAGGGGTCCTCAGAAAGAGGGAATGCAGGTTGCTGAGTGGGCTGGGGAAACGAGAAGCGGATTGTAGGAAGTAGGAGTTTGGGTTTCTCTCAGGGTTTAGGAGCTGGAAGCCAGGGGAAGCAGCTGATATATTCATTTCTGCAGAGTTAGGCCTGCAGTTGCCAAATCAGGGTTAAATTTGCATGCCCAGTTTTCCATGCAGAGTGTTATTCTCATGCAAATAGAGTTGCTGCAAACACACATCTGCCCAACATGAATAAACCCTATAGATCAGCCGATCTGCTGTGATTAGGTGCCTAGAAACGCCCAGGCCTAGTGAGGGCTGCGCCGACGAGGGAGGGTTGGCGGTTCTTGGCTTGACCCAAGGTATCTTTGAGAGCCGGGGACTGGGTTTGTGATAATGAGCTTGCCTCTGAGGGAAAAGAAGTGGCCCTTGTTGGTCGCAGAGAGATCCTGGTGAGCAGTTCTTCCTGAAGGTAGTCTAGAAGTCATCCCCCTGGGCTCTGGA
This sequence comes from Ursus maritimus, assembly GCF_017311325.1. Lineage (NCBI taxonomy): Eukaryota > Metazoa > Chordata > Mammalia > Carnivora > Ursidae > Ursus > Ursus maritimus. The sequence goes on from NW_024423786.1 coordinate 20,228,694, forward strand.
AATGGGCTTGAGTCTTGTCTTTGATAAATCTTCTCTAGTGATCGTGATTGAGAGCTACAGGTCTCACTGGACTTGGTGTGTTTTTTTCCTCCCGAGCCATATTTCAACACAACTGGGCTTCATACAGTTACTTGTTCCCTCCTCCGTCTGTCCCCGCTTTTCCTCCCCTTACCTCACACAGCACCCTTTCTTCGGCTGCCATTACATCAAACACTTTAGTGAGACAGTCCCTTTGTCTTGGGCCTCAGTTTCCTGATTTATAAACGTGTCATTCATGAGCCACACGATTCCTCCTGGTCCTTTTGAAGAGTAAGTTTCTGGAGACTTGAATTTCTAAAATGTAGCCAACCCATCCGCAGGATCCCCAAGAGCTCATTAGGTCGAACTGATGGAACCTTCACCTGAGCATCATTTATCATCACAACTCATGCCTTAGGTCTGAAGTTCTCACCTGGGAGCGACTCTGCTCCCAGAGGACGCTTGACAATGCTTGGAGACATTTTCGGTTACTCCAAATACAGTGCTACAGGTGTCTAGTGGGTGCTGAACATGCTACAACATTGAGTACAAAGAATGATCGAGTTTGGAATGTCAGTGCTGTTGAGGTTGAGAAATCTCACCTTTGGGTATTCAAGCTTGATCCCCACAGTCAACACCCCAGCCAGTTTGACATGTTCTCCTCGGTGTAATCGTCTGAGGTACACACCTCTTCGGTTCAGCTGAGAAGCTGCTAGAAGCTGTTTTTCATGATGCTCATGAACTAGCTATACATTTTCTGATTTTTCATTTTGACTTTCCCTTAATATATGAACCACTTTGTATACTGTGACACATGGTTACCAAAGCTTTTTTTTTTTCCCTCTCTCTTGTGTTTCTTCATGCCACACCAGTTTGAAGTGGGGGCGAGAGGGACATCTGTTTGGGCCTAAGCCTCTGGAGGAGGCCCTAAAAATGTCTTGAGAAGAGCTGAGTTGGAAACCAAAGAGGCGGCTATGTGTGAAGGCCCTGGGCAGCCCTCTCAGCTCCAGAAAGATGATGATAGAAGAAGCGTTAAGTGCTCCCATCTTGTGTTTATACTATTCCTATTTCATAAAAGGAGAAAAATTAAATTAAGAGGTGCTTACCAGCATTTAGGAGTAGGAGATTTATATGTAATTTTTCAGAGCCAATTGGCCAACTAACTGGAGGGTTGTACCATTTATGAGATGAACGGAGTGTGCATGTGGAATGATGGGGTTTGGATTACCAAACTATTTGTTTGCCTGGAGTTTTCCCCATTTCCCCCAGATGATGAAATGTTCATGCATCACTTATCTTGAGTTTGGTTTGACAAAGTCCGTGAACTGCTGGACAAAAAACAAAGCAGAAAGGCAAGTGATGACACAGAGGGCTGGGTCTCCAAATGAGCCGTTTCCCAGCCTGTGATTTCAGGAGCGTTGCGTCCGTAAAAAGAGGTGTGGATGTTGTGACTTGGGTTTAAATACACTTTGCAGAGATGGTATGAAGTAAAGAGATTTTTTTTTTTCCTAATAGACAACTAGAAGCATCTTGGAATTTCAGCCTCTGTGACTATTCAAGAAAAAAAATTAAGCATTCAAACAAATGTGTATGCTAAATCAAGTTCTCTGTGGAAAACTTGTTAGATAAAATAACTATAAAAATTTGTAGAACTCCCAAAGGAGTAGAATTGCTATGAACCATTTTGAAATAAAAACATACAAGTGAGGATTCGTTTTATGGTTTTTCAGGATAATGTACAATTTCTGCATTGAAAGATACCTTAGTGTAACTTTGCCTTCTCGTGGAGGAGGGAAGGAGGGAGTTTGGCCGGAAACAGCAAAGCCCCTAGATGCCGAGGTTGTTCAAGATGAATGAGTGGTGGTTCTAACTTATTCTTTTGTCTGAAATAGCCAACCCTCCAAGACCTCTCTGCTCTCCTCCCTGACAAAGCACAAAGGCAACAAGCCCAGTTAGCCCATCTCAAGGGGCACTGGCTCTTTATTAATAAATTTCTTTGTCTGAGCTCTCTTAAACAGCATTTTCTGATAAAAGCCCAACTTTGAATGTATCTGGTCCAACAACCACATAATTTCCAAGTCAAATGTTTTATACGTGATATCTCTCCCCATCACTGTGTATAAACGAATGACTCGTCCCAGAATGGCGACAGTATTCACTTAAATATCTGGGAGGGCTTTTTCCAGAAGAAATCTTATTGGAAGTAGAAATATTTCTCTTAAATAGAGATGAGAAGAAAAAATGAAAGAAGCAAAAAAAATGAAGTGAGGGGATAATTGAAATGTGGCCAGTCAGTGTGTGAGCTGAACATCTATCAATTAAAGTGCGGGGGGGTGTGGAGATGCAGAAAGGTACTTATGACTTCCGGAGGTAGGAAAAGAGTTGGGAGGGACTGAAGTTGACCTTCAGGATCAGATTGGCCTGGATTCAAGTCCCCACTTTGGGAAATAGCACAACCTCTCTGAACTGCAGTGTCCTCATCTACAGAATAGGAATGATCAAAGAATGAGCCCCGCGGTGGTATGAGGGTTGTGGGGAAAACGCGCAGAAACCCCTAGCGTGTGCTTGCCATATTGTAGACACTCAGGGAATGGTAGCTGTTGCCACTGCAGTTATTTTAATATACACTAGCTCTGCTTACAATATCATGGTAATTATTAATAATGTTTGTGATAGGAAGAAGAATGCCCCACCCCAAAGCTATCCACACCCTAATCCTAGAACCTGTGACTGTATCAGCCTTGCCCTGCAAAAAGCATTTTGTAGATGCAAATAGGCCTGTGGACCTTGAGGAGATGGTTCTGGATTATCCATATGGGCCCAGTCCAATCACGCGGGTCCTTAAGAGCAGACCTCTTGTGTAGATAAAAGGAGAGAGAGCTGCGACAACAGAGGAGAGATGAGAGAGATTCAAGGTTGCTGGCTCTGAAAACGGAAAAGGGGGTTATGAACCACGGAAGGCAGGTGGCCCCCAGAAACAAAGAAAGGGGCTCTCTCTAGCACCTCCAGGTGTTGACACCACGATTTCAGCCTAGTGAGATCTCTGTTGAACTTCCAACATATAAAACTATTAAGATAAAGGTTCATGTTGTTTAAATCACTAAGTTTGTGGAACTGGTTTCAGCAGCAATAATAAACTAATAAGCTGAAACTCATACTATTAGTAATAATACGTTTTTCTTAAAGTACGGTCTACGCCCAATGTGGGGCTCGAACTCACAGCCCCACGATCAAGAGTGACATGTTCTACTGACTAAGTCAGGTAGGCACCAGTATTTACACATTTTTTTTTATTATTTATTGCTAAAATGCTCCGAGTTCAAGGACAGGATGACTTCTTGAGGATGAAAGGTCAACCCAGCCCTGGAAACAATCTCCAAATACAATAAATATAACCCAGCATCCTTAAGAACTCAGGAAAGAGATCACTTTTTTTGATTTTTTTATATTATATCATGCAAAATTATAAAATTACAAACATCAGAAATGGAGAGAGACAAGTACATCCATCACTTAGACTTAACAGTTGTTAACTTTTTCCTGCATCCGTTACTTTTCTGTTTATTTGTTCTAAATCTTTGGCTGAAGTTTTTGAAAAGAAACTGCAGTCATTATTACAGCTTAGCCCTAAGTACTTCATTGTGTAACCCTAAAAATGACATAACCACACTATTGTTATCAAACTAACAGAATTGTTGACAATTCTCTAATATTATCTAATACCCAGTATATACTTCAATTTTTCAAATGTCCCCAGAAGTTCTTTTACAGCTGATGTGTTCAAACCAGAATCCAGTCAAGGACTGCGCATTGCATGAGGTCATTATGTTTCTTGAGTCTCTTTTAGTCAAGGACATCCACCCACCATACCCCACCCCCCTGCTAGATTGCCTGGTAGTCACTGTTACAGAGTCTATTTCCTTGTAGATGGTCTCACAGTTAGGATTTGTCTAATTTAATTCTACTTGGTGACAATATCTTTAGAAAGAGTGCAAAGGAAAAAATGCCACACTCCAACTTAAGATTTTGTTCTGACTGTACACAATTTTTGATCCTTTCAACCATACATTCATTCATCAACACAAATCAACCCCCATTTATTAAACACTCTCACTCTGCACATTTGCAGATCACCTACATTAAAGAGACTCTCTGTCTAGTCTCTGTAATAAGTAACTGTGTCTTAAAGGAGGGAATTTTCTATTTCCCCTGAACCTTCCTTTGAAACATCAAAGATCCTAGAATCATTTTTTTAATGATTTTATTTATTCATTTGAGAGAGAGAGAGAGGAGCAGGGGGAAGGGCAGAGGGAGAAGGAGAAACAGACTCCCCGCTGAGCAGGGAGCCTGATGGGGGACTCGATCCTTGGACTCCGGGATCATGACCTGTGCTGAAGGTAGACACTTAAATGACTGAGCTACCCAGGCGCCCCTAGAATCATTTTTTTTTTTTATTAAAGAGAATCCAAGAGAGAGAGAGAAAATGTACCCGGCAGCAAAGGTACTATTACTATTCTCAGCAAGGTACTGTTACTATTATCACCAGTAAGACTACTGGCTACATCTTTATGCAGCTTCTATTAGGTGCCAGATGCTGGGCATACATTACTTCCAAGACTCAGTATAAAATCTGCAGGGTAGGTATTATTATTAACTTAATAATGTTACCACTTTATAGATGATGCAACTGCCACTCATAATAGTCAAGTGTTCAGCCTCACGCCTCACAGCTAGTGGTGGCAGAGGTGGGATTCTGACACAGGTGTGTTGGCTTCAGATGCCCAGAGTCTCCACAAAACCACTATTCAGTTATTTCATGGCTTGTTTAGTATTCAAGGTGATTATTCAATTGTGAAGGCAAAGCAACCAATTCTCTCTTTCTCTTTTTTTTAACTGGCACGTGTGTGTCTGTCTGTGGTACAAACAGGCCAATGAAAGCTGTTAAAGCTCTTCCTTCTTCATTCATTTAATTAATGAAGCTGATCTGTTGGAGAAGATCGGAGATCTTGGGCAGGTCCATCAATTTCAAGACCCTAAACCAAGGAATCAATAAACCTTTTCTCTAAAGGTATCTGTATATTTGCAAATATTTTAGGCTTTGTGAACCAAATGGTCTTGGACACAGTTACACTCAACCCTGCTGGTATTAGCATGAAAGCAGTAGTAGACAATACATAAATGAATGGGAGTGGTTATGTTCCAATAAAACTTTATTTACAAAAATGGACATGGGTTGGACTTGACCTGAGGGCTATAGTTTGCCAAACCCTGCCTTAAAGCAGAGATAGCAACATGGCTGCCAGTAAGCCAAACTTGGCCGAAGATGGCTATGATCAGCTGGCACAATGTTTAGCTTTTTAAAAAGTTCAGCGTCAACTTTAAAAATCAGATGTTTCCTGCAAGAAGCTTGAAAAATTGGAAGGCCTGGTGTTTAGGCCTTCGATCTCATGACGGGAACGAGTTGAGCAGCTGCTCCCTTGAAATGCTCCTGGTCTGTCCAGCGTGCCCCAGTCCACACCTTTTTCTATTGTTTTCCTGATGCCCAGTGTTTGTTGTCTTGATCTTTAACCTGGCCTTATTTTGCCCTTCTCATTTGCCTGGTCCCTGTAGACACCTCCATTTTCAACTACCATCACGACGGGAAAAGATAAGGGAAGGGGTCTGATGGTAAGAGGGTCTTTTCATAAATGGTTTTGGAAAGTAAAGGATGAATGAGAATGGCTGTAATTTATGCTTACTTTTTAAAGTACAATGACTTGTTTATTGGACAATGAAGGATAATGTGTATCTAGCATAGCTTTCTTTGGAAGATGCAAATCGCTTAGCAATTTGACACTGAAATGATATGAACAAGAATGGCTCCAGGCAGAAGGGCAGAGTGTGCCAAGGTGGCCTTGCACTGGTTCCAGTCAACATTTTCCTAGTGTCCCCACCCCGCCACATTATAGTTGCATGTCCTTAAATGCTTAATCCTCATCCGCCCACCTTGGGTGTAACTGTTTTTTTTTTTTTAATATCTTTTTCTAAATTTAAATGACACCATTAAGAAAGACATTTTACTGGACAGTATCTAATAATATTATTCATACTAAGAGAGACCACACTTAAATCATTTCCTGTTGCCTCCTCCAAGGATATGAACATTTTAATTCAAAAAGAGTCTCAAAGAAGAGAAACTTAAAGCTTATTGAATGTGTAATTGTGGAAACTGGGGATTGGAGAGAGGTGAAGGGCCCTTTGGCAGGGGTGTTAAAGACTTTCAAGTATGTGGAACCATACTGGTAACCACCTATTCCTAAAGTTGGCCCTAAGTGTTGACTGAGTCAAAACCTGGAGCTGTGCTTGACCGGCGTGGATTAATCACGCTGTGTCTGAGCGTGGGTCTTTGTCATTTCCCTTAACCGGTGGGGATAGTGAAAGCTGTGGTTTTATGATCTGCAGAGTGGAGGGGTTGGGTGAGAATCAGCAGGACAGACTTGCGGTACATGGGCTGCTCAGCTCCAGTCCCTTGCTCATCTACCAGGTTCCCTTGCAAATGCCACCAGCTTTTCACCACAGATTTCCAGGCAGCCCGTACCAGTCCATCAGAGTTGGCAGTTGTGGTGAAGCCAATATTGCATGCCCATGAGATAAACATAAAGGTCCCTGTCTGCTCTTACATTCCATGAGTTCAAGGACCATATGTGGGTCATGTTGAATATTCAGTAGGCAAAAAACATACTCCATAGACATGGGGCGCCTTTTGGAGACTGCAAAAATTTAAGCAGTGCTTTTCCCTGAATGCACAAGTGGGTTTTCTCATCTCAGGCAGGCTCACACCCCAGAATGAAGTAGTCATGTCCTCTGGACGGGGTTTGCTTGTAGGTCAGGCACCTTTAAGATTAGATCTTTCTGACATCACAACCCAACAAAATTGAATTGGGCAGAACTAGCCCCCCAGAGCTGGTTTATATTTGGGGTTCTTTTGATGGCTAATGTGAATTGTTTAGGACAAAAATTGCCTCAAGAGACCACAGAGAGGCAAACTTTTTGGGTGTTGGGGGTGGTTGATGTGTAGAGCCCTGTCAGCTGTGGATTTTAGAGTGAATAGTGGGGTTAGGGGAGCCTGGGTCAGAGCAGATGTCAGCAGCGACTGAGCTGAAATCTGACACCCTGTAGCCTTGTGTTACTGGTGCAGATGTTTCTCCTCAGCATCAGGGAATGGCCCTGAACAAACAGGCTTTTCAGACCTGGGAAGCACTACTGGGTCCTCCTGAGAGCATTTGGAGATTGATGTTCCCAGTTCTATCCGTATTTTTCATATAATGCATTTGCAGAAATCTAGACCATGTCACTTCTGTTGCTCACAACCCTGTAGAAGTTTCCATCGCACACAAAGTAAAGAAGGCCTCTAGTGGCCTACAAGGTGCTGTACAATCTGGTTCTGTTAACTTTCTGTCTTGCTACCCTTTTTCCTGTTCCTTCTGCTCCAGCTATACTAGCCTCTTGGCTGTACCTGTAACATAGCAGGCCTGCCTCAGGGCATTTGCACTTGCTGTTCACTATGCCTAGAACATTGTTTCCCTAGGTATTTTTATGGCTTGTTCTGTTGACTATTTCAATGAGGCCTTCTTTGGCCACCCCAGCCAAATACATTCAGTTTCCCTCCTACCTATATTTCTTTTTCTTTATTACTTTGTACCATAATACAGATTTTTTTCGTCTTATTCATTCTCTGTCTCCCCTACTACAATATAAGCTTCATCATTGCAGTTTTGTTGTGTTTTTTGTTTATTTGTTTTTTATGATTCATTGCTCTATTTCTAGCAGCTGGAACAGTAACTGACACAGAGTAGGAGGCCAATAAATATTTTTAGAATGAATAAATGATTTCTAATCCCTCAGGATCCTTATCACTGATTTTTGGAAACATTTTTGTTGTTGTTGCAAGCAACAGAAACCCACTTTATACTAGTTTTAAGCACGAGTGGGAATAATTCGTTCCAAAACCAAGCCACGATCAAGGCATATTGCTTTGATTTTTCTACTACTGTGGATGACCATTTTCCATTGAGTATGGAGTACATTTGCCAGCAACTCTAGGCTTGTACCTTTAGGGTTTTTATAAGGAGCTCATCTTCTAACTAAAAATCAATGATAGAAGGACTTCTACAGGTGGCCTTGGCCAAGATCCTGTGCATCCTTGGACTCATCACTGAGAGCCAATGAAGTACCAAGGACGTTGATGAGCTCAGCCCAGGCTTATAGGCTATAGGCCCCCCTTGTAGCCTGGAGGTTAGCACTGGTTAACAGGGGACGAAAGGACGTGGTGGCAGGCGCATGGGGGCTGGGAGCTGGGTACCTCTCCCATCGGCGTCCGCCGTCCTCGGTCTCTTTGTGACTCGTTCTCATTCGTCTACCTCCCTCCTAAACAACCCAACAGCTTCCCAAGAATGGGCTGAAGGATACATTGTCAACATGCATGGTCTTCAAAGTATGGTGGATACACCCTCCTGGGCATACAGTATAATTTATTGGGGTATAGAAAGAAAATATTAGAACTTCTCTTATTTATATTTGATCTCATTCGTTAAATATTCATTTTTATGCATGGTTTATAATGCTCACATCAGCATAGTTGTACATATACAAACTAGTACATTAGTACAGTTTATATGTATCTATATACATATATAATTTATAAACAAGTAAAAGTACATACATTTGAGCAAGCTCCAAATACTTCAGTGTTGGGTGTCAAAAGCTTTGGCTACTGTTCAATATGATGCATTTTTTTTTAGATGGAGCCCAAGATTGTAGTATCTTTCTTAAAAACTATAATTTACTACTGGCCTTAAAAATAAAACTCCATGTTTTAAAAAAGACCAGGCAATTTTATCTCCACACACGTATTAAATGCTGCTAAATCCTTGCATTAATGTGCTGCCCAAACACCTGACGAAGGGTGGGGGTGGGGTGGGGAGCAGAGGTTGTCTCTTTCATTTAGGAGCTCAGGGATAATACTTGCCTTTTATGATTTTTCTCTAAGTTTGAATGACAATATTACACAGTCTTTCCAGATTAAAGCAGCGTATCTCTGATACTGGAAATCCAAAAATATTTTTAAACAAGAGAAATAGAATAATATAGTGAAAGAAAAATTGTGGGTGAGAACAAGAACTGATTGAATAGGGAAAAAAGACAACTAATGAAGGCCCAAAGCAGAAAGCAAGAAATTATTCCAGGACAGCAAATGTGGTTAGAGAACTAACCCATATGCAAGTCAGGAATATATTCTGAATTATTGAAATCTGAATGACTCTCATATTCTATTAAAGAGGAAAAATGGTATTAGAATAAATATTAAAAGGAGTCAAGATCTAGGGGGCATTAATCTTGCCTGAATATTATTAGCTTCTTTCAGTGTATGTATCCATCCTTTTCCCATAAACTCTCATATTACTCTCCCGCCTCTCACCCAAGCTTTGCACAGAGTAAACTCCCCATAAGGATTCTTAACAAACTGGGGAAACAATCTGCTCATGACTGGAGCTCAGTCTATAGCACACCAGTACTGTGGAGTGAAAAGAAAAAGTAAAGCTGATATTTTATTAAGCTGATATCATTTATTCTAATGTCTTTTCAACAAATGGCATTTGTCACTACTCTGTGTCAGGCAGTGTTTGGCACTGGAAACAGATGAGACCCATCCCTGTCCTCAAGCGGCTGACCATTTTGGAGGGAAGTGGGTGGGAATATAATAGATGCATCACTTGCTGAGTATTCCCCCCGGGAAGGTTGGAAAAGTGCCAGGCAACCCTGGGGAAGGAGTGGGGCAGTGAGTTCCCTGCCTGGGAACATTAGGGAGGATGACATTTGAACAAGGCCTTAGAGGAGATAGGCGCCGTTTTCAAAGGAAAAAGAAGAGTTAAGAGGAGGGAAAAGGAGGAATTAAAGGCAGGGAATCAAGGAAGGACAGGGCTAATTTGAGGAGTCAAGAGGTCAGGGTAGGAGGAAAATGGAGGAAGAGTTTGGACTGTATCTTGGAGATGATGCTAGATCTTTGTAGGATATTTAAAGATGTTTTCAAATAAAAGATTGGCTTGTGTAGGTCTGGTACCATTTCAGAGGACAAATGGAAAGTGGGAGCAGGGAAACCATGTAAGAGGCTACAAAAATAATCCAGACCGTCACTCTTAAAGTATGGAACTGGGGAAGTCATAGTGGGTTCAGCAAGGAGGGAACTAATTCAAATGACCTTTCAGATTCTGAAATCAATAGAACTTGATGCCTTCATACAGAGATGGTAGGAAAGAACAGAGACTCAAAATTGTCAGTTTGGACCATATTAATCATAATAGAATGCAGGGAGGGAATGATGGCTTGTCTTTGGTTTGGTTTCTTTTTGGGGGTGGAGGTGGCTATTGTCAAGGAGATGATGGGTTTGATTTATTTCTATTTTATTATTTCTATATTCATATACCATAAATTTGACTCATTGGCAGTATACCGTTCTATGAGTTTTAGCGCGTGTATAGAATCATGGAATGACCGCATAGGACACTGAACAGCTTCATTCCCCCAAAACACTTTCTCGTGCCACCCCTCTGTAGTCATACCTTCCCCCACTCCTAACTCCTGACAACTAATGACCTATCCCTATAATTTTGCCATTTCCAAATTGTCACATAAATAAAGTCATATACATCATAACATTTTGAAACTGACTTCCTTCATTCAGCATAATGTCTATAATATTCATCCCAATTGTTGCGTGTCTCAGTAATTTTTTTATTTTTTAATTTTTTTTTTAAAGATTTTATTTATTTATTCGACAGAGATAGAGACAGCCAGCGAGAGAGGGAACACAAGCAGGGGGAGTGGGAGAGGAAGAAGCAGGCTCATAGCGGAGGAGCCTGATGTGGGGCTCGATCCCACAACGCCGGGATCACACCCTGAGCCGAAGGCAGACGCTTAACCGCTGTGCCACCCAGGCGCCCCTCAGTAATTTTTTTAAATGGTTGAGTAGTAGTCTTTGGTATGGATGTATTGTAGGTAATTTATTCATTTACTGTTAAAGGACAGTGGGTTTTTTCAGTGTTTGGCACTTATGAAGAGAGCTGTTATAAACATTTTTTCCTCTCAGAAAACAGAGGTACAATATACATAACATAAACAATATACATAACATAACAATATACATATACATATTAAAGAGGAAAAATGGTATTAGAATAAGTATTAGAAGGAGTCAAGATCTAGGGGGCATTAATCTTGCCTGAATATTATTAGCTTCTTTTCATTTTTTTGAGGTACAATATACATGACATAAAATTAAGCCATTTTTTAAAAACATTTACTTATTTATTTTAGAGACAAAGCACGTGAGAGCAGGGGGAAGGGCAGAGGGAGAGGGAGAGAGAATCTCAAACAGACTCCCGCTGAGCTCAGAGCCTGATGCAGGGCTTGAACTCAGGACCCTGAGATCATGACCTGAGCCGAAACCAAGAGTCGGAAGCTTACCTGACTGTCCCACTGAGGCACCCCTAAAGTATTTTTAAATGTGCGTTTAATGGTATTAAATTATAAATGTTTTTGTACAGGTTTTATGTCTAAACATATGTTTTCATTTATCTAGGGTAAATACATATGAGTGACATCACTGAGTCATTTGAATAATTATGTCTTTACATTTATAAGAAACTGCTAAACTGTTTCCCACGGTGGCTACACCAGTTTGCATTCCCATCATCAGTGCATGAGATTTCCAGTTGCTCCGTATCTTTGCCAGCACATGGTACTGACAGTTCCCCCACTTCTAATGTGTGTAGTGGTATCTCATTTTGGTTTTAGTTTGCCTCTCTCTGGTTGTCAATGATGTGGAATATCTTTTCATGCCGGATTTTTGCTTTTTGTTTTTTGGTTTTTTGCCATTAGTGTATCTTCTTTGTGAAGTGTCTGTCCAAATTTTTTGCCTGTTTTAGAATTGGATTGTTTGTTTTCCTTCTGTTGAGTTTCAGAGTTGTTTATATATTTTGTATACAAGTCCCTCACTGGATATGAGATTTCCAAATATTTTTTCCCAGTTAGTAGCCTGACTTTTCATGTCTTTTGCAAAGCAAAAGTTTTTAATTTTGATGAAGTATGATTTATCGATCTTTCTTATATAGATTGGCCTTTTCATGTCATAGCTAAGAACTCATTATGTAACACAAAGCCACAAAGGTTTTCTCCTCTTTATTTTTCTAAAAGTTTTATAATTTTACATTTATTACTTATTATCCATTTTGTTTATTAATTTATTTTAAAGATTTTATTTATTTATTTGACAGAGAGCACAACCAGGGGGAGCTGCAGGCAGAGGGAGAGGGTGAAGCAGACTCCTTGCCGAGCAGGGAGCCCGATGTGAGTCTTGATCCCAGGACCCCAGGATCATGACCTGAAGCCAAAAGGCAGAAGCTTAACTGACTGAGCCATCCAGGCACCCCACTTCTTATCCATTTTAAATGAATTTTTGTAGAAGGTGTGAGGTTTAAGTGAAGGTTGACTTCTTTGAACATATATACATCTATTTGTTGCAATGTCAATTGTTGAAAAGGCCATCTTTTCTCCAATCATTTGCCTTTCTAACTTTGTCAGAAAGGAATTGGCCATGCTTATTTCTAAACTATATTCTGTTCTACTGACCTATGTGTCTGTCCCTCTGCCAATATAACATTGTCTCAAATGTCTCAAGTAGCATTGTAATAATTCTTAAAATAAGTAGTATGAGGGGCACCTGGGTGGCTCAGATCATGATCCCCGGGTGCTGGGATCAAGCCCCACATCAGGCTCCCTGCTCATCAGGGACTCTGCTTCTCCCTCTTCCTTGCCCCTCCCCCTCCACTCATGCTCTCACTTTTTCTCTCTGAAGGAAATAAATAAGATCCTTAAAAAAAATAAGTAGTGTGAACTCTCCAGCTTTATTTTTTCACATTTTCTTTTGTTATTATAAATTTTAGAATTATCTGATCTATCAACAACAACAAAAATCCTGCTGGGATTTGTGTTGAAATTTCACTAAATTTATAGATCAATTTGTGAAGAATTTATATTTTAATTATTTTTAGTAGTTCAATCCATGAACATGATATGTTTCTATTTATTTAGGTTTTCTATAACTACTTTGAGCAGAATTTTGTGATTATTACCATATATATCTCGTACATGTTTTACTCGATTTATAACTAAACATTTTTGAGCTATTATAAGTGGGATTTTTTAAAAAATTGGGTTCTAATTGTTCATTATTAGTTTATAGAAATATAATTGATTTTCTTACTAACCGTATTTGTGTAGAGAATCAGTGAATTAAAATCAGCAAGATATACAGTACTATATGTATTCAGTTCTGTAGCCAACAGTTATATTAGGGATAATATAACTAATATTTTGGCCTTGCTTATCTTTCTCTACTGAGGCATAATTGACATATAACATTATAGTTGTTTGGAATATACCACATAATGATTTGATATTTATATATATTATGAAATGATCACCACAGTAAGTCTAGTTAATACCTATCACCATACATAGTTATAACATTTTTCTGTGTGTATGACGAAAACTTTTAAGATTTTCTCTCTCAGCAACTTTCAACTATGCAATATACAGTAGAGTCACCACGCTGTACATTACATCCCTATGACTTATTTTTCTTATAACTAGAAGTTTGTACCTTTTGACCCCCTTCACCATTTTGTGCCTCACCTTCCCCAGCCTCTGGCAACCACCAATCTGTTTTCTATATTCTATGAGCTTGGGTTTGTTGTTTTGTTTGGTTTTGCTTGTTTTAGATTCCACATATAAGTGAGATCATACAGTATTTGTCTTTCTCTGTCTGACCAGTGCCCTCAAGGTCCATCCATGTTTTTGTAAATGGTAAGATTTCATTCCTTTTTATGGCTGAAAAATACTGTGTGTGTGTGTGTGTGTGTGTGTGTGTGACATTTTCTTTATCCATTCATCTATCAATGAACATTTAGGTATGTGTTGGCTCTTGTAAATAATGCAGCAATGAACATGGGGGGGGGGGACATAGATCTTTTTGAGTTAGTGTTTTCATTCTCTCTAATAAATATCAAGAAGTAGATTGCTGGGTCATATGGCAGTTCTATTTATAATTTTTTGAAGAAGCTCCATACTGTTTTCCATAATGGCTACACCATTTCACATTCCCACCAACAGTGCATGTAGGCTCCCTTTTCTCTACATCCTCACCAACACTTGAGCTCCCTCGTCTTTTTGATAACAGCCATTCTAATAGGTGTGAGGTGATATTTCATTGTGGATTTGATTTATGTTTCCCTGATGATTAGTGACTTGTAACATCTTTTCATGTACCCATTGCCCATCTGTATGTCTTCTTTGGAAAAATGTCTGTTCAGATCCTCTGATTGCCCATCTTTTTTCAAAGATTTTATTTATTTATTTGAGAGAGAGAGAAAGCACAAGCAGGGGGAGGGGGAGGGAGAAGCAGACTCCTTGCTAAGCCCAGAGGCTGTTGCAGATCCATCCCAGGACCCTGAGATTCTGACCTGAGCCTGAGCTGAAGTCAGACGCTTAACCACTTAACCAAATGAGCCACCCAGGTGCCCCATCCACTGCTCATTTTTCAATTGGATAGTCTGTATTTTTTGCACAGTTGATGTTTTAATGCTCACCCTGAATCCAACAACCATACTAAGCTCACTTGTTAGTTCTAAGATGGGTGGGATTTTTTTTTTTTTTTAGATTTCTTAAAATTTTTCTACATAGATAATTATATCACTTGTGAATAGGGACAATTTTATTTCTTCCTTTCTAAGCTAGATGTATTTTACTACTTCTTGCTTCATGACACTCTCTAGAACTTCTAATATGATGTTGGGTAGGAATGATAAAAGTAGACATCCTTGCTTTGTTTTCAGGTTAGGAGGAAAGCATCAGTCTTTTACTGTTAAGCATGATACCCTTTGTCAAGCTGATGTAGTTCCTTTCTATTCTAGTTTGTTGAGTTTTCTAATCATGAGTAAATATTGAATTTTATTAAATTTTTTTGTATTAAGTACATGATGATGTGGTATTTCCTCTATAGACCTTTGATATAATAGATTACATTGATTATTTTTGAATCTTAAATGGGCTTACATTCCTGGGATAAACCCCATTTGGTTGTGATATATTTTTCTTTTTATACATTGCTGGATTTGATTTCCTGATATTTTGTTGAGAATTTCTGCAGTTACATTCATAAAGCATTTTGGTCTGTTTTTTTTCCTGTACTTTTTCTGGTTTTGAGATCAGGGTAATGGCCTTATATCATGAGTTGGGAAGTGTTTTCACCTCCTCTTTTTTTTGGAAAGATTGTTTAAAATTACTATTATTGTCTCTTTAAGTGTTCAGAGACACTTGCCAGTTTAATTACTTGACTGGAAACTGGAAGAGATTTTGTTTGTTCGTTTTGGAGGGGCAGATTTTTAACTATGAATTTGATTTCTAAGTAAGTATAAGATTATTCAGGTTCTTTCTTCTGAACTTTGAGTTTGTTGCTTTAAAGAAGTTGGTTCATTACTGCTGAATTTTTAAGTGTATGTGTATAGAATTTTCATTGTTTTCTTTATTATCATTTCAATGTGTGCAGAGTCTGTAGTGATAGCTCCTTTTTCATCTTTGATGTGACAATTTTGGTCTTTTTTCTGCTTTTCTTTGTAAGCCCGGCTAGTAGTTTATCTATTTTGTTGATCTTCTTGAAGAATCACCTTTTCATTTTATTGATTTTTTCTATTATTTTTGTTTTCAGTTTATTGTTGCATTTATTAGGCCTTCCTTCTGCTTGCTATGGAATTATTTGCTCTTACTTTTGTTGTTTCTTAAGGAAGAGGCTTAAATTGTTGATTTGAGATCTTTGTTTCCAATAAGCATTTAGTGCTAAAATTTCCATCTGAACACTGCTTAAGTTGTATCCTACACATTTTGGTGTATCAGATTTTTTTTTTATTCAATTCAAAATATTTTCTAATTTTCCTTGGGACAACTTTTAATGTCTTTGCCTGTTAATTTTAACATTAGTGTCTGTTTGGGGTTGGTTTCGATTGATTTTTTTTCTCCTCATTATGGGTCCTATTTTCACCTTTCCATGCCTGGTAATTTGTGATGGGACGCTAGATATTTTGGATTTTGCCTTGTTGAATGCTAGATACTTTTGTATTCCTGTAAACATTCTTGCACTTTGTTCTGGGACAGGGTTAAGTTACTTGGAAATAGTTTGTTCTTTGTGGGACTTGCTTTTAAGCTTTGTTGGGTGGGGCCAGATCAGAATTTGGTTAGGATTTGTTATTCCCATTCTCACGGAAAAACCCTTCCGAGTAATGCCCTGTGAATTAGGTTTTTCTTCACTCTGACTATGGAGATCATCTGCTATTTCCAGTAGCACATGAGCTCTAGAAAGTGTTTCTTCCAGTCCTGTTGAGTGCTTCCCCCCACCCCAGGCTTCAGGTAGTTTTTCCACATGGATTAAGATAAGTTCTCTGGTCAGTAATCAAGGGGACTCCGCAAATCTCTGGTCAATAATCAAGGGGACTCTCCGCCAATCTCTGGAGTGTCCTGCCTATGTAGTTCTCTCCTCTGGTACTCTGCTGAGTGAACCTTAGCTACTTTTGTCCTCTTGACTGAACTTCAACCTCTGTGCTCTCCACTGAAGGAGCCTGCCATGCTCTGCCTCGGTTCCCTCTTCCTACGTCAGTGGCCTGGCATATTTCTCCAGACTGTAAACTGAGGCGACCGTAGGCTCATCCTGATTCTTTGGGTAATGATAAAAATACACGTGATTGCCCCCGGGGTGGTCACAAAAGTGTTTGGGAGGGAAGGTCAGTGGAGTGCAGGAGAACAAAGGACACACCAGGTTAGTTCACCAGTGAGGATCGCGGAGCCTTGGCGCATGATGGCAGCACGTGAGCAGATTCCATATGAGTCAGGTTCCAAGAACCTCAGTAAAATGGGGAGAGTGATGTTGCCATAATCACCACAGTTGTCGTCATCTTCACCACTGCTATTTTATAAAGCCCATACTCTGAGGTAGGGCTAGAAACTTCATTCGTGTGCGTTACTAAATGAACCCTGGTGGTGGACAACAGAAGCCCTCCTCAGATCATAGCATGATTGACTAGTGGTCCCACCCGCCGGCCTCTGAATTCAGCATTGTGCTCCCTGCGCTTCCCACCGCCTCCTCCGCCCCCGTCCCCACCAGCGACCAAGTGCAGCAGGGATCAGAGATACTAAGAGACCCGATACTGTTAGACACGAATGATTTTGGTTCCAGGACTTTGGTTTTGCTGAAACTTCCTTAGAAGTGTACTGTAATCTAAGGCTTTCCTTACACAAACTTCTTTCTTTGCCTTCCGCCCCCCATAGCATCATTCAGAGCCGCTTTGTGACCTGATCGCTCTCTCAGCCTCCCTCACTTCCACACTTTCCCTCCCCAGCGTTTCCCCCAAAAGCCTCTCGCGTGTGTGATCTGTCTCGTATCTGTTCTTGACCTAGCGTGTTCCTCACATAACTCTGGGAGGCACGAATACTATTTGTTACAGACTGACCTGTGTCCCTCTAAAATTCATGGGTTGACATCCTAACCCCCCACGTGACTATATTTGGAGATACAGCCTACCAGGAGGTAATTAAGATGACATGAGGTAGTAAGGGTCGGGCCCTCACCTGGTAGGAAGAGGAAGAGACCCCAGAGATCTCCCCCTCACTGTGTGCACAGAGGAAAGGCCATCTATAAGCCAGGAAGGGAGTCTCCCCAGAAACCAGTCCTGCCGGCACCTTGATCTTGGACTTCTGGCCTTCAAAACTGTGAGAAAATAAATGTCTTTTGTTTAAGCCACGCTGTGTGTGGTATTTTGTTGTGCCAGCCCAAGCAGATGAATACTCCATCGTTGTGTCCATTGTACAGAGGTGCAAACTGAGGACTGGGAGGAGCGGTAACTACCCAAAGACACACAAGTCCAAATTGGCTGCACTCGTATCATGACTATAAATGGCTTGTCGTAACCATGCCATCCTGGCGCTCCCTGGGCCACGGAGGATGGGGAGATGCCGGCTTCAGCTCGGGAGGAAGCCCGGATGAGGACGAACTATGGAAGGAAGGCCTGGGGGGAGGTGCGAGGGAGTGTGGAGAATTCCCACCCAGCCTCCTGTCCGTCTAAGACGTGGGGCTCAGCCAGAGGCGCCCGCGGGGCCGGTGGAGCAAGCGCGTGTCCTCGCGGCGGAGGTCGTGGAGGCTTCCTGCCAGGTGTGGGTTCCCATCCTTCAGTCCCGGGCGGCAGCGACAACCGCTTGGGGGTGCGGCGGGTGGCAGAGGCCGAGGGCGAGGCCGGGAGGCTCGCGCAAAGGCGAGAGCGAGGACCTCTGGGAAGTGTGGTTTTATTCGGAGAGTTCTGCGTCCCTGTGAAGATGACATAAGTAAGGTGCCTTACTGCTCCAGCGTATTTAGAGAACGAAGGACAAATGGGTAAAGTAGATGAACTCTTTGGACAACTCAGAGAGGTTTTTATTTTTCAGTTAAATTGTCAGGAAATATGAAGGCATCTTCCTTTTTAAAAAACTGCCGAAGTGGGGCACCTGGGTGACTCAGCCGGTTAAGCGCCTGCCTTTGGCGCGGGTCATGATCTCTGGGTCCTGGGATCGAGCCCCGCATCCGGCTCCCTGCTCAGTGGGGAGCCTGCTTCTCCCTCTGCCTGCCCTCCTGCTCGTGCTTGCTCTCTCTCTGTGTCTCTTTGTCTCAAATGAAGAAATAAAATCTTAAAAAAAATAAAAATTAAAAAACTGCAGAGCTTTTGACCTCGACCTCCAGGTGTGAAGGATCTCCAAGAGGCGGTGGCAGGGGAAGTGGTACAGGAGGGAGAGGAAGAGGTGACAGAGGTGGCAGAAGCAGGAGGTTTTAGGGGAGGTGGAGGTGGGGGCTTCAGAGGAGGAATGGGGGCGGGGGGTGGTTTCAGAGGGCGAGGACATGAAGTATAACAGTTGGCAGAGAAACTTCCAGCATCATCTACTTCTATGGATCAGAAGCTTGTTTCATGAGCCAGTCTTGAAGACCTGGTCATTTCATGCCAGTGGCACTAAAATGTCAACGCCATGCGGAAGTGAGTGCAACAGAATAGGCAATGTTGCTCTGGAAGAAAATCAACAAGTGTTTTAATGTTTTGTACAACGCTTGGAACTCTGTGGGTGCTTGCGAGATGAACAGTGTTCATCCGGAAAACAAAACAAAACAAAAAGACGTGGGGCTTGAGAAAGGCTTCACTTACAGGAGCAACCATTTCTCTAGGTCAACGTTGGAGAGCATTTGGAGGAAAAGGGAAGACTGCCAGGTGATTTTTCTTCCTCAACTCTTAGAATTATGGTGGAAGAGTCAAAGTCTTTGAACAGAAAAAAAAAAAATTTGTAATTAAGAAAATTCCCAGCGACAAGAATCGGGTTCTCTCCAAGTGCCCCGTTAGCTGTCAACAGGGAAGGCCCAGCGGAAGGAAGTGAGCAGATGGGGCCGTGTGGAGGCCTCCAAGGAGCACAGCAAGGAGCTCCTGGGGGCCCGGGGAGTGGGAGGTGACAGACAGAAGTGGTGGGAAAAGCCCGCTCAGCGAACTTTGAAAAATACTCAGGGAGAGAGACAGAGAGAAAGCCAATACTGAGAAAATTCCAGCTGCTGGTGACTAGACATAATATCTGAGCAATTACTGATTTTTTCTTTTCATCACGATGTTTTGGTGCCTTGTAGACACAGCTAAGATGTCACGAATGTAAATAATTTAGTACAGTGTTGTCATCTCTCGCTGAGTTGCCTTAAGCTTGACATTAGTAAAATGCATCTTACTTAACTAGAGTTTTCAATACTTATTTGCTTTTGGGTTACGGAGATGGATTATTTTGCTTGTAAGATGATTTGATAAAAAATAGCTTATTTCATAAGAAAAAATTATGTATTACATATTGTGTAATTTCCATATGCCTTGGAATCTTTCAGTCAGACAGAAATGTGATACCTAAGAATCAATTTTCCACTCCCGCAATAAAAGCGGCACCAGTTCATCCATCAAAAATTGAGGTGGTTTAGGAAGAAATTACTTTGCTTTTATGAAAGAAGTCCAAATGTTGTTTTATTTAAATATCTGACTTCCTGGAAAACTGGATGTGGGTGGTGTGTGTGTGTGTGTGTGTGTTGTTGTTGTTGTTGTTCTTTTGGTTAGTAAACAGGAAGCCCTTGAAATGATACCCTACAAGGATATAAATTCAGATTTTCTCGTGTTTCCTCTCCAGATGGGTTTTATGTTGTTAATTTTCTTTCCCCCTTCATTACAGAGCCCTATATTAATTACCCAGCTCGCTCTCTCTTTTTTTTTTTTCTGGAAGATATTCTGAAGTGGTACCCACAGACATAATGTTATGACAATGGAATTTCAGAGTTTTGGTTGACTGCTTGCAAAGAGGTTTTATTTGGACAGGAATGCAGGACATTGGCTTTTTTAACAGAGAGTATAGCTTTTCTTTCTAATTTTTTTAAAAGAAGTTACTTGTGGGAAAATAGTTCAGAGTATCTTATTAATGATTTTCCCCTTGGATTTTTGTTTATTTCCCACCCCATCCCTCAGATCTTTGTAACTAAAAACAAGCTTCAGTTCCTCATCTTGGTTACAGTGGTTTAAATGTTTGTTGGTATGTGACTTTGTTTAGCAAAGTTTGTGTGATTCTTTTTCTTTTTTTTCCCCCAATGATCTCAGTTTGCTAAACATTGCATAATTTTAAAAAAATGTAGTAGATGCTTATTTGGCCTCCCTAAACTTCATAGCCATCGCTGTTTTTTCATTTCAGTCACTCAGATTATTTTATGAAATCAGTCCAATCCCAAAGTTGTTTGTTCTTGGCTTTGACTCTGGGTGGAGGTGTGCTGTGATTTTCATGAACTTTGATGTTTTCTGTCTTATGTAGGCGAGGACCTGAGAGTCCTCAGCAGTTTTCCTGCAACCAGGGAAAACTGTGTAGTGAATAAAGCCCCTGCAATAGGCTGCTTAGTCCTTGATTCCTTTAGATGTGCACAGTTCTGCTTATGGCTTCTGGCCAAGAGCTCTTGTGCTGTTCATGGTGGAGAAAAGAAAACATAGGAACGTAGGTGGTTGGCTCTAGGAAAGACCTAGGTAAGATCATCTAGTCCACAGATAAATATGTGGCACCAATACCACTACTCTTCCCTTCTCTGCTACAGCAGACATCAGTAATTGATCACGTTTCTTGGTTTTTGGTGTTTTTCTGTTGAGCCATTGCCGGCCATGCGATCTTTACTGGCATGGTATCGCATGCTCCTGCTAAAATGCCAGTGGAGTTGGCATATGGGATGGAATCTCTACAGTAGATCATAATATATCTCGATACACATCTGGAGACATGGGCAAGTTCAGGGTGAGGCCGAGGGATATTGGGGTTGAGAGCAGAGGCTCAAGAGTGAAATGACATGAGCTTGACCTAGAGTTCTCCCACTTGCTAGTAGTGTGATTTAGGGCCACGTTCTTCATCCTCTTGGGCTTGTCCTCACCCATACAGTGTGTGAAAACAGAGGCTACATCCTAGGACCGTGGGTGGGTAAAACCGGAATAACCTACATGAAACATTTAGCCTAGTGCTTGGCAGCAACGCTCAATCAATGGGAGCTGTCATCATCATCACCCTCATTATTAGGGGAAGGGACTTGTTTGAGATAATACAGCTCGTTAGGACTAGACAGGGTTTCTCAGTTTCAGCACTACTGACATTTAAATGGCCAGAGACTTCTTTGCCATAGTAATTGTCCTGGGTACTGCAGGGTGTTTAACCACATCTTGGGCTTCTACCCACCAGATGCCAGTAACCCTGCTCCCCAAATTGTGACATATGTCTCCAGACACTTATAAATGTCCCTTGGGGGGCATAATTTCCCCCAGTTAAGAATCACTGGAAAAGACCGAACTTCACCTATAGATTTTTTTTTTTTTTTTGGTACGGTTAACATATTGTGCCTGAACCCACTGTCAGGGATGCTAACTCTGTTGGTTTTGTCATTGCTTTCCAAGGAATCTTTTTTTTTTTTAATATCAGCTACAGGTGGCTTGGACATCTCTACCTTCATAGCAGGTTACAAGTTTTTCTATTTACCAACCCATGGATAGTTTTGAGTAACAGATTAATAGCTCCAAGTTTTAATTAGGCTTTTGTAATACAGTTTAAAATAATGTCAAGGAAAATGCTCCTAATATCATTTTCAGTGATAATAGCTACAATCCAAATTGTATAATAATAAAAATGAGAGTACAGAGTGCTCATTATATGTTAGACACTAGGCTATGAGCTTAATGTTCCGATATCCTCTAATTGTTATGATGCATAAGGCTAGCATTATTATTCCCATTTTACAGATGAGGGAACAGAGGCACAGAGTACCTTGCCCAAGAACCCACAGCTACTAAGTGGCAGAATAGGCCATCCAGCCTAAGCAATTTGATTATAGGGTACACAAACACATACACACTAGAGAAAGGTGGGAAGGATATGTGCCCAGATATCTCCTTTGATTATTGATAGATGATGGGATTACTGGTATTTGTTTCTTATTATTTATACTTACTGTTTTCCATATTTTCAGCTTTGATCATTATTTTTTAAAAGCATCAAAAAATTATAATTATGCAGTCCTGTGACTTTTATAAAACAAGTGACTACGTTTACAACAGTCTGCCTCCTATTCATTTGATCTTACTTATGATTGATTGGAAAGCAGCAGGAATTTTATTTTTAATTTCTCATGTTAGATACCAGAATCAAAACAAACGGCTCCTAACATAGCACGTGGCTATTTAGAAGCGGGGGTTGTACACATTTGTAAGCTACTTTTTCCATATAAGGTTGTTCTGTAAGTCATCATACGGAATTTTTAAATAAACATATTACATGTTATAGATACGAAAGAATGTCGTCCTTCAAGATTTCCTACCTTGGAAGTTATAGGCTTGTTTCAGTGATGAAACCAGTGAAACATCTTTTGAATTTCACTTTTAATTATTGTCTTTAGAGCTTCTTTTTGAACCAGACAAGAAACCCAGGCTTCATTATTTCAGAAAAACACCAGAAATTACCCACTTGGTTGCCCCCCTCCCAGTCCCAAGGCATGCTCTGAATTTCTGTTTGGTCATTCTCAAAAATCAAACAGAGCCACGTGGATAAAATTTACCATAAGAGGCAATGTTTTAACCAGTGTCTTCATTTTCTCAAGGAAATTCCAAAAAGGGAGAACCAAACATGGTGTGATGAATGGAATCACTGTTGGAATAAGTGCAGAGATCTTCAAGGTGAATACTTAAGGGGACTGCACATCTCTGGAATCATAAATTCAGATCTGTGTGTGTGTGTGTTCATTTGCATTATTTTATATTTGTGAATTATGTGCTTCAATTCTGAATCTGACACTTGCCTGGCTTTATTCCCCATGGCAGACATTTCTAGTTTTAAATAACTTTGAAAGATCTCCTGTGTCTCTGCTCATACCATGAAAAGGTCTTGGTGATTCTGGAATCCAGGTGTAACTTGCAGTCTAAAAGAACACGTGTAAATACATATGTGGAACGAGGAGACAACAAGGTCACGAGAGGCGCAAGTTTCTCTTTGTCTGTTAGAGCTCACACAGAGGGCTTGCTTCTGGCTGCCTCTCAGGTGAGCGGAGATCCCAGTGGGGGCTCCCGAGGCCCTAGCCGGCTGGTTCACTTCCTTGGGCTCCCTCCCAGTGCCCTCGATGACCTCCAGAATCTCCAGCTCGGCACAGCCACTCTCCTCTTTGGGGGCCCTGGAAAGGGAACCTTCATTTTCATTTCAATCTCTCATTCCTGAGTTGGGTGTTATTACTATTATGTTATCATGGAGGAAGGAAAGGCCAAAAGAGATGGAGTCTCCTGATGGCAGAGTGCTCCTGTCACTTGCTAATTCATTCATTTGTTCATTCATTTGTTCATTCATTCATTCACTCAAGGATTTAAGGCCCCAGTATATGCCACTGACGAATTTGTAGTGAGTAACACAGAGAGGTCTGTGGCCTCATGGAGCTTATTTCTAGGGACAGAGCCACACGATAAGTAAGTAAACACACCAGGAAACCTGACAGAATTTTAGATAATTTTGGAGGAGGAAAGGGTTGTATCTAGAAGAGGCCAGGGAAGTTTTCTCCAAAAAGATGCCCTTTTAATTGAGACCCGAATGCTAGAAAGATCTAGCCATGCAAGGAGCTTAAGAAGAGCATGCCGGGTAGAGGGAACAGCGAGGGGAAGGCTTCAATCCCCTTGTACAGTATGAAAGGCATTGAATAACTGTATCATCAATACATAAAATAGACATAAAATAATATTTTCCTAAAGACTGCAGTCCTGACACAGGTGAATTTTAGAAGACAAAATGTAAGGATGCTAGACAGAATGGCATTGTAAACTATATTTTCACTCATTATAAACCAGAAAAGCCAATTCTAACATTGCCATGTAACCAAAGAGCTGCTGTAATTTGTGGGGTTTTTTTGCAGATATAATTCAGTTCTCAACCTGACCTGAAACTGTGAGAAGAGCTAGGGTCTTCCTCTTTAAGAGTTTCCTTGCCCTAGAAAAATCTGACTCCAGTGGATACTGGAGCAGAGCATTTTTGAGAGAGCGTGTATGTGTGTGTGTGTGTTTTCTCTGTTCACATTATTTCTTTTCCCCAGAAGGAGACCAAACTGTTTATAGGGAAGACAGAAACAAACAAACAACTGGGTAATACACTTCCCTTCCAAGCATTCAGAGACATGTGACTTTTCAGCCAGCACAGAGGTCCGGGAGGCTAACAGGCTAACCATGCTTGATTCTTCTGGAGCACACATGCCGCCTCTTCCTTGGGGATGACACTATAAATTATACCGACCGTTGTCATCTCTTCTCCAGAATTCTAACTCCTGAATTCTGACCCAGCAAATGCACACTTTGTTCCCCTGGAGCATAAAATTCATGCTTCCCCCAGCACCTGCTGGAAAAACCAAACAAGACTTGATTGGCCTCCTCTACCTTCTGCTGTTCTGTGTCCTAAGACGAGCATCCAGAAGAAGCTATTTTCTGTTGCCTGGAGGAAAGACTGGTTTTGTTGTGCCAGTTGGAGTCTTGTGAGGGTGCCAGAATCTAATCTTCATTCCGCCATGTCTCTCTGGGCCCCGAACACTTTTCAGTAGAACACCACAGCTCACTTGCCACTAAGTGATGTGTTCTCCCTCTCTCCCTTCCTCCCCAAAACACGTATTTTGGCATCGTATGGTTTTCTGAATCTTTCTAGGACCTATATCCTTTTCCTAGCCAAGCTGGGGCCTCAGATAGGTTTCCAGAGTGGCCTCATCTTTCCACTCTTGGTAAATCAATCTTTAAACTTCTTTGTGGTAGGTTCTTGATGACCACCCTACCTTTGTTATTCATTTATTTCTCTTTTTATTCACTGCCTCAAAATCTACAAAAGTTTTATTTGGTATTTTCTTATAGTTTAAGTGACAGCTCTCACAGAATGCATCCTTTTCGTGGACTTGGTCAGTTTACATTACTGGTTACCCCCTCTGGTTTCTTCTAAAAAAAATTCAGTTGAAAAATTACAGGTAACCCACCAAGAAATTCACTAGAATGTAAGTTTCATGAGGGCAAGTTTTGGTTGTTTTTTTTTTTAATCTTTTGCTTACTATGCTTCCCTAATGTCTAAAATAGTGCTTGGTCCACAGTGGCGCACAAGGAATAATTGTGGAATGAATGATTGAATGAAATGGAAATCAGACTTGATCGTGTGAGAGGCCCTGGCGGATGCCCGCTTCTGCTTCTCCTAAGACAATTCCTCCAAAATTGATCTGCATCCTTAGACTCGTGTTAGATGTAATACCACCAAAATGCCAAGGTTAGCAAAAGTCTTGGAAACAAATACTTGTTTTTTCCTGATTGTTCTATCAATCTAGTAATCATCCCGATATTTCCATCATTGATCCATCAAACAGCTGGGCTACATGAATTGTTCAGAAGCCACTCGGAATGTCTACATTAGCATGGAGAAGGTGGGGCTGGTGACAGGCACTGACCCCTCCTCGTAATAAACTTCCTGGCTCCCTACACCTGAGATGCATATGCCCTTGGACTTCCCAGAAGAAGGGGAATTTTAATTAGAACATCCAGATGAAGTTTCTGCCTAATTTAAATCCCATGCGTCATCTTATGAGATGCAGTATCCTCAAGTTCTCATTCTATTCATCGCCACTTCCTTTATTGCGTTTTGTTTTTAGACTGAGAGCCATGAGACTGACAACACATCTGACGTTGTTTATGGAGTCGTGGACTCTAATAAAGTCTGCTTAATCATGATGGAGTGAGCAAGCTTGGCTGCCAAGAGCTTTGTCAGAACTGGAAAGGGGTTGGTGGCGACTGACCCCGGCTGTGGAGCCCACTTTGAGCTCTGTTCGAGTTACAAGTGGCCTCATCTTAAGCCATTCTGTTTTGAAAGGAAAATGATTTGGTTACTCAGTTACAGATGGAAATGAAACGGATTTCTGCTTTTCCTTATTTATCAGATAAATACCAGTGGCAGGGGCAGGAATGTCGGTAGCCCAGAGAGAGTCCTGCCTGCCTGCCCTGGGGGACACGCAGAGGAGTCATTTTCACCTGAGGGCAGTTTTGTCTCCCAGGGGACGTTTGGCAAACGTTGGAGATGTTTTTGGTTGTCATGACTGTGGGACAGTGTCACTGGCATCTAGTAGGGAGAGGCCAGGAGTGCTCCTAGAATGTATAAAACAGCCCCCACCCCCACCCCACAGCAATGAAATTATTTGGCTCCAAAAGTCATCAGGGCTCAGGTGAGAAACTGATCTGTAGGAGCCTTGTTCAGTTTCATGAGATTTTCCCTGCCTGGGAAGGAACTCTTCCGTTGCTGTTTTTCAGTTCTGACTTAAAAAAAAAAAAAAATTGTTCCCATCTTATTCTTACGTCAAGAATTAGTAACTTAGAGGCAGATCTGGTTTCAGAAGTGGGTGCGGCAGACAGCCTAAATGGAATGATTTGAAATCCAGACTTTTAAATGTTTCTCTCCTTCCAAGTTCTGAGGTCTAGAACTCCTTTAGTTGAAACCTGGAGAAGCCTGGAGCAGGAAGTCAGGATTTCTGGGTCTTTTTTTTTTTTTTTTAAGATTTTATTTATTTATTTGACAGAGAGAGAGAGGCGGTGAAAGAGGGAGATGCAGGCTTCCCGCTGAGTGGGGAGCCTGACGCGGGGCTTGATCCCAGAACGCTGGGATCACGACCTGATCCGAAGGCAGATGCTTAACGATTGAGCCACCCAGGCACCTGGGATTCCTGGGTCTTGAATCAAGCTCTGCTACTTCCCAAGGCACTAAGATCTGTAGAGCATTGACCCTGCACCCAGCCCTGGGCTAAGCACTGCCCAAGTATCCTCCTGTCTCTTCCTCCCAGCAACTCTGTAAGATGTGTGCAGTTACTTCTGCTGTTTTACCGAGGACCAAACGGGGGCTGGGAAAGGTTCAGGAACTTGTCCAAAGCAACACAGGGATAAGCATGGTGCTGTGATTTTCAAACAGGATGCCCAAGACTCTGCCAGGAACCAAGATCTTACCCTGCTTAGCTCTAGGCATCTGTGGAAAAGGCAGAAAGTTAAACCCCATGACTTCTAGGAACTTTTGTCAATGCTATGATGTCCTTATTGGTTCCTTTGTTTTACAACCTGCACTTCTTCAAGATTTCCCTTTGAAATGGAGACAGTCCCAGGATAGGTAACAATTGTAAATCCCCATGAAGGATTCCAAACCTTAAAGTGTATCATAACCAGCTGGTAAGCTTCTAAAAATGCTTATTTCCGTGGCTGCTCACCAACACTCTGCTTTAGCACGTTTGGAATGGGCCCCTGGAATCCTGATACTCACCGCCCCCTCTATCCAGGTGATTCTAGTGCATGGGGTCTGAAGACCGCACTGAAGTAGGCTATTCTAGCCCCTTTCAGGGAATTAGTTTAATCGATTGGATGCTGGCCACCGTGGAAGTTCAGAGTGTTCGGGGTGAATTATGGTCCCTAGATCCCTTAGCCTGGCAGAGCTGGCTGGGCCTCCCGTCCTCCAGCTCAGCTCAGGTCAACAGTTCCCAAACATTGCACATTAGTATTACCTGGGAAGCTTTTAAAACTCACCATGCCGGGATCATACTCCAGGTCAATTAAATCCCAATGTCTGGGAGTGGGAACAGCTTCAGTAATTTTTTAAAAGATTTCCAGATGATTCTCACTCACAGCAGTGTGGGGACCACCATCATGGGTGTTGTAGATTCCACACCTGGAGTAAGACAACTCCACTGTCTCAGTCCTACTTATCTCATAAGACGTATCTGCAAGCCACCCTTTGCTCTGTTGGCTTTCCAGATGCCCCTGCTCACTCCTCTGCCTTTTATGTTGCTTTTAAGGTATTCCTCTCATTGCCTGGTTTGCGCTCGCTACAGCTCTTCCTCCTGAGGGAAGGGCCTTTACCGTGTGTGGCTCTCAGCTGATGTGAGTAGCAAGAGCAGGTGAGGGTGGACTCAGGAGAGAGAAGACAAAAGCCAACTGGACTGTCTGCCATGGCTTTCTTCGTGACAGACCAGATGGAGAGTCATAATAATGGCTATTATAAGGAGGTTGCCCTGGCGCCGGACTCCTTGAATAAAATACCCTAGTAAAACTTTGGAACTCCCTCTTCTGGGCAGGAACAAAGAATCCTGCTAAAAACAGCGCCTTCTAAATAATGACGTTATGGCTGATATTTTGAAATTGGGAGTCTGCTGACAAATGATTCAGAATGTAGGAACAATTGAGAACGGAGACCAGCTTTCCTTACCAGGATGTTCGAGGTGACTCGTGAATGCTTGGGAAGGAATTTAAGAATAAGTCAGAGTCCTCTCCAAGTTTCCCTTTTTCTCTTCTGGTTGTTTTTACCTTGCTCACTTAAGAAACAAACCCTGTCACCCTGAACTGACATGGTGACTCAGTTTCCCCAAAGACAGGGGCTGCCTGTGACTTTGATGCCCCTGCATTCGGCTGTGATCAGCCTACCTAGGGTTTTAAAACTGAGGACTATTGGGATAAAAATCTGGATTTCTTGCCTCTCTTGAAAATTCAAAAACTCTTGCTTTCTTGGCGATACTCAGCATCTGCCCCTTTGTATGGAAGCCTGTGTGTTCCAATTTGCCGTGGTCTCCACTCCTTCTAATTCCATGCAAGCCCCTTTAATGTAAGTTGCCTGCTTGAGTTCTCTGGGCTGTGGCATCAGCATCACCTGTTAAAACTTGTTAAAACACCAATTGCTGGGCCCCACCAATCTTCTGTAAGGGAGGGTCGTCAGGTCCCGATGTATGCATGTATGTATGTGAGTGTGTGTGCGTGTGTGTGTATGAGTGTGTATACATCAGCATGGACTTACATGTATTTATTTCATTCTTTGGGTTATAATCCAATAGTACTGTGATTTCTTTTCTTGCTTGAGATGTCTCAACTCAGGGCATTGGGAGCTCTTTCAGGTTGGCTTCAAGGCCTTTTCAGTAAATCTCTCCCCACCTCGCCTCAGCCTTTTTTTTTTTTTTTTTTTTTGAAGCACTTCCTTTAGCACTTTTTGGTACCAGAAGATGCCCCAGGTTTATCTTATATTTTCTGTACCCTGACCTGGAATTAATTAGTTCTCTAAGGTTCCCTGATTTCTTTTATTGGAGAAAGGTATTTAGAAACCAAGGTCTGGGTGCTAGGTGTGCTCATTGCTAGTGAAGTATCAATACCTCTAGCCCGTCTCAATGGACAGACCTAGGAAATACCTGTTGGGATGCTAACTCATGCATATACTCACATGGATTTATTTCTGTATCGTGAAAAAAAAAATATATATATAGTCCATATGGATCAACTCCAACCCATTGAGCACAGGATTCATCCTAGCCTTGCGGATATCAGATTTTTAATCTTTGTATGGCTTTTCAATGTTAACAGTGGCTCAAGAACATCCTGGGGGAAAAGGAGTATTTTATAGATATTACTAAACAACAACAACAACAACAATAAAAAACTAACCCCAAGCTTAGCATAACAAAAATGTCAGCATATCCCCATGCTTAATATTCTTCAGCCGTTTCTGCAATCTATAATTTGGAACGTACGACCTTACTGTTCCTGAAGGTGGATAGACGTGCCTCACTTCCCTCCTTATACAAACACAGTTGGTCTCCAGCCCTACGGAACAATGGCTATTGTAACGCTAAGCTGGCACTTGCGGATTCTAAATATAAGCCAAGATACTTCTCAAAGATTAGAATCAGAACTTTGCTTTACATGTGAAATCTTATTTTGAATTCAGGTACACAATTACTCACTCAGAGACTTAATTATACTGCCTTAGGATAGTATTACAATAGTTTTAATTATTTTTGGGGGGGTTACAAAAGTAACCTTTTGTCTGGTTAGGAAGGTGAAGTGACTATAGTCTTTTTGCGAACTTCAAATACAAATTAACCATCAGCTGTGAGGTTTATCTGTGGTTCCTTCATGTTTATTCAAGAAGCAACCATACTTGGATGGGCTCCTCCTTCCTCTCATTATACTTAATGTAAATCTAGTGCTGGTTGGATGTGTCTTTATAAACTGTGTAGAGAACTGGAAAGAGAATCTAACCAAGATGGTTCATGGGCCGCTGGAGGTGTGGCTCAGTGGTTTGGAAAACATTCTGGGTTTTAAACAGCAACACCTATAATTATGGAGGCGTCATCCCTTCCATAAAAAAGAAAGCAAAACAAAGAAAGCAAAGCCCTTCTACTAACAAGGTGTAGTCATAGCATGTGTTCAGCCTTCCCCAAACCTGTCTGGCATTTGTCTCTGGCCTGGTGGGGGAATATCTTCCATCTTTCTCTGAGCACTCATCAAACAATACAAAGGTAAACAATTGGAGGGCAATTAGCAGTCTCTTTGGGGTAACAGGAGGGAGAAGTCACCCTGCTATTAATTTCAAAGGAATTAATCATGGTTTACATATGTGATTTAGTGGCTTAACTTTGCAAGTGGTTGAAAAACAAGGCATCAACAAAGTTTACAAAAGACACTAGTTTGGAGAACCAGGTATGGTAGACAACTGAAAGAACTATCCGTTGAGTATTCTACGGCTGTAAAGATTGAGATGGTGCCTTGTATGAGATCTGCTCTGTGCACACAGATCTGTTTCTCAAATTTGCATGTGTGTGAGACTCAGCTGGGCAGTGTTGTTAAGATGCAGATTTTGATCCAGTAGGTGTAGGGAGGGGGCTGAGATTCTGCATTTTTTTTTAAAAGATTTTATTTATTTATTTATTTGACAGAGAGAGAGACAGCCAGTGAGAGAGAGAACACAAGCAGGGGGAGTGGGAGAGGAAGAAGCAGGCTCCCAGCAGAGCAGGGAGCCCGATGAGGGGCTGGATCCCAGGACCCTGGGATCACACCCTGAGCCGAAGGCAAATGCTTAACCATGTGAGCCACGTGGGCGCCCCCGAGATTCTGCATTTTTAATATGCTGTCAGGTGGCGCTGCTGTTAGAGATCTGCACATCTCATTTTGCATAGCAAGGCTGTAGACTGTTTCAGTGCCTGTGGTAAGGTAGGATTGAGCCACTCATACTCCCTTTACGTATCTTGAAATTACCAGCATGTTGCACAGTGAATGTCCAGGGGTTAGGGGACTAGAATAGCCTTTTGGAGTAGAGGTACTTGGGCCAAATACTTTATGCTGCATTTTAGTTTCTAGGGATTACAATCCATTGGGACCCAAAGGGCAAAGAGCTATACTATATAGTATAGTTAACAGCAATCTCTTTTCGCAAGAACTTAGAAAAACCTAAAAATATTTGCAGGCCCTGTTTATTCATGTTTATAGAACTGTGCCCTTGAAAGAAAAGTCGGAAATGCAGTCTCTTTAAGTCCCCTCTCTGTGATTAAAACCTCAGAAAACACAATTTTCTGAGGTTTTGCAGAGGGGGTCTCTAGTTTCGATGCCTAGCCTCTGAACAAATTTTGTTGTTGGGGAGACCCCCTTTAAACAGAGGTCTTCACCATTCCTTGACTACCTTTTAAAGCCATGCAATTATTAAATGAAGTTGGTCTCAGAGTGCCTGGTCAGACTGTATACTTTAATACAAGAGATCCTCTGTTGATCTCTGGTGTGGACGTTTAGTGACATCAGAACAGAGGATGCCTCTTACTGTGAAACACCCCATTTTCATTTGCCATACTTCTCTTCTAGGAAGGAAACTTGGAGTGTAAGCATTCATTTTAAGAGACTGACCACTTTTATTAACCTTTCCCTTCCCCCTAACTCCCCATCTCTCCCACCAACCCTCCCCTCCTTTCTTCACTGTGGTTACCCCTACCTGGATGTCTGCCATACCTGGGGGAGAGGAGTGGTGAGTAGGCGGTTGAACTTGATCTCCACCTTCCATGGCCTCGGGTTCTCCTCTGTCTGTGGAGGGGTGTGTAGGTTGGCTGTTTCTGAGAAGCTAGGCAGGCTGCATACTGTCTGAGGGTGGGTGGCATGCCACTATTGTGAAGTAGCAAGTGTCAGATGAGAAATACACAAGGGCGTCGAGTCAGGACACCTGGACTCTAATCCTTGTCCAGCTACTAACCAATTATTTGGTCTTGGAGAATGATTTAACCTCTGTAGACCTCAGTTTCCTAATCTGTAATTTGAAATACTTGGTTATGCCTGTTTCTCAAAGTTTAGGGGACTTGCCACTGGAATGGCAATAGATAACGTTGAATCACATAGAGGGAACTATACTCCTTCTGCAATCAATTTCAATCCTTTCAGCTTTTCAAAAAAACAAAGAGAAGACAAAATTCTCCTCTGACCCTCATGTCGTTAATGCTTTCGGCATTTGCAACTCTCCGTTAATAAAATTATTTGTAATGGGTAATTTTTTTTTTTTGCCACTTTCTCTTTCTAACAAAAGAGTTGATGACTGTTCTCACTGTGATTGTTTTTAATTTGTGGAGGACCATCCTGATTTCCCATTTAAAGTAGTAATAGAGAAAGAAAAAAGTAGGTTAACGTAAAGGAAGATATTTAATAGACTTACCATAATAGTTGTAGTCCAATGAGAGTACTACATTAATTATTCCATAACTATCATGGTACAGCAAAAAATGAGGAAGATGGTAACTGTTTAAGAAACACTGAATTAGGTGAATTTGAAGTTTCTGTTTAACTCTAAACTTACAAAAGCATTCATGTATCATGTTAAGGAGTAAATGTCCACCCCATTTCTGTTCCCCCAAATGCACATATATTTATTGACAAAGTATCTGCAGAACAAAGTTGGTGTCTGATGTATAGCTAATAGTATGTGGCAGGGCACTAACGCGGTCTGATACCTTTGAGGAAATTCTGGCTGCAGTTAAGTATAGTTTGCTAATTTTCCTTTACAGTGTTTTGTTTTTTCCTGTTACTTCAAATATAATGAAATGGGGACAAGCACCTTTGCCTTGGTGTAATTAAAATGAAATTATGTCAGGAACATCTGTTGAAAAGGGGATTTCTATTTGTTTTACCACCAAAAGGTGGCGTCCTACCCCCATGCCCTTTATTTAAAAACCCTTCTTGCTTTAATTTAACAAAAAGAAACTTCCAGTTGATTACAGATAAAGAAATTAAAATGTGCTCCCTATGAATGTAACGTGACAGTGTTGAAAATGAACAATATGTTAAGCTGCAGTTAAGTTTCCCCCTAATGTAAGCCAAATGGACACGGAGTTCTTTAATAAGGTGGCACATTAGACAGTATTATATACAAAATTGAGTACAATATATCATGGGATTTACAACCAGGATTTCCTTTTGTCTGCGAAACTTGTTGCCAATCTGACTTTGGCCCCCTCTTTCAAGTGAATGTAGAGTTTAAGGCATTAAAATGCAGAATAAAATCAGCAGCAACCTAAAGATCTTTTTAGTATGGCAATACTAATAATTTTTTTAAAGCTTACCATGCAATCTGGAAAACAGGATCAGAGCATGAATTGTTCTTTATCGACTATGAATAAATTTGTTGCATTTAAATAAATTGCTATTTTTCTGAGTTATAATTCTGCAACCCAACACATACCATACACATGTTATATCTGGCATAAACATTTTAGAAATGGAAAACAATTTTCTCCCCCATAGACTACTTTGTAGATTTCCACTTAATTTCATGTGAATTCAGCATATGGAATTTCCAGTGATGTTAAAGGATTGTTGCAACTACGAATTGACTTGACATAAAGCTTTTCATCAGCGCCTAGGCCATAGTAAGCATTCAATAAATATTAGATGTTATTACTGACAGTTGTAGACTGTGAGCTCCTCAAGGGCAGGGATTTTATTTTTGCAGTCTTCAGTGCCTACTATAGGGGTCTAGAGCATAGAAGGTATGTCAAAATGTCTTAATGTCTTGAATTAAAGATTAACAGGAACTCTAGTCTCTAGAAAGCTAGGAAGTTCTACACAAACAAAAATGCATTTTCTTCATCTAGACTCTAGTCTAAAAGATCCAATAGATGGTCTTGTCTGGATAGCACAGAATCTTGCACAGCATGCATTCAACATGAATTTTTTGCTGGAATTACCTTAGCACAGTTTCCCTTTCTCTGGTCTTATTCTGTAGCACTGGTGAATGGCTTTGTTATTTTTTTGCTTGCAAAACAGATACATTTTTAAAGTGATAGTCTTACACTATTACTGCAATAGAGATTAAGAATTCTGTAAATGAACGTTTAACAATATTTGTGAAAAGACATTATCCATAAGAATTTAAAATAACCTTTTCCGGATGCTTATTATCTACTACTGTGCTGGTCTCAAGGAATGGAACAGTACTTGTCTCCGCCCCCCCCCCCCCCCCCCCCAAGGTACTTTGTAGGAATCCACAGGAGTGGCTTTCAATACATTCTCATTAAGAGTTGGCCTGATACACCATCCAGCCAGTAGCTGGAAATGCTGGCTTAGGAGTTTGGCAGCATCTGGGGTGATGGGTCAGAAAAAAATTATTTCTGTTAACAACAAGCCATAGAACCCTATATCTCTTTCTAAGTCACATTTTGAAAACAAAAGTCTTCCTTCTCAATTTGTGTTGATAAAGAGGAAAGAAATACCAATGTCTTTTGTTTTATACAAGTGCATGTATATTTTAAAACATTTCATTCAGGCTTCTAATTTACTCCTTCAAATTTCTAAATTCCACCAAACTTCAGAACAGCAAAAAGAGAGAAAAAAAAAATCTCACCTTTTCAAAGAATTGGACAGAGCTTTTTGCATGTGACTGATCTCCGGGAGAGCAGGTAATTTGTGTTAAACAACTGATTGACATGCTAGCCCTGGGCGTTTTCCTAAGAGAAACCGGGGCAAGAGCACAGCTCCTGAGGCGGCAGCCACTTTCCCCCTAAAGTGGATCAAACTACACATTCCAGCAGTGAGTCTGACAAGGAAGGGGGGAAGCTCGTCCCACATTACACTCTCCTGATTCAGGAATACAGGGGAAAACCCCTCGCTGGCGGGTTTCTGTTTCCCTGCAAACAGGGGTTTGTCCTTCTGTTGAACTTTCACCTCCCGAACTCGCCTTCTTTCATTGGACAAAGTGCGGAAAGAAAGAGGAGAGACCGAGGGAGGACGGGAGAGAGGGAGAAAGGGGGCTGAAAACACCACCCCCACCTCCCCCTCCTTCAACTGTCACTGATGGCAAAACACTTTCACTTTTAACTGGAGGAAACTCACATCCTTGCCTACCCTCTCTCTTTCCTTCTGTATTTTTAGCTCAGAAACCAAGCAAATAGCCATCGCATTCCTATCTTCGTCCCTAGTTGTTAACACTCTCCCTCTCGCTTTTTTTCCGGTGGCTGAATGGGCCCCCCATTTCCCCATCTTCTGAGGAATCCTCCCCTCCCCCATGCCCCTTATTTTTCCAGGTCTTTCTTGCCAGATTCCTCTTTTGCCAGGGACTGCTCTGGCGTTCCCTTCCTCTCTCTAGTCTGTGGGGCTCTGCCTCCCTCTCCTCTTCCCCATCCAGTCTGGACGCCCCTCACTCCCATCTCCCGGGAACCCCCCCTCCCTCCAGGCTGTGCCCCTCTCCCCCCCAGCTTTGGCAATTGCGATTTTTTTTTCTTTTCTTTCTTTCTTTTTTTTTTTTTTTTGCTGCGAGCCTTGTTGTTTACCCAGCAGGTGGATGTGACGTCAGGGACGCACAACAGCAAAAATAACAACATCTCCCTCCGCGACGTGTTGGCCTCTCTCGCGCGCCTTATTTATTTATTTGTTCCGGGAGGCCGGGGGGAGCCGGGTGGGCGCCAGTGCCCGTGTGGCCCAGGGAGGGGGCGCGGCGGCTCGCGCTCTGGGGGTGCCGGGGGGCCTTGGGGACGCGTGAGGCGGAGGGGGGGCCCTGGCAGGAGGCCGGGAGGCGGGCTGGGGAGCGCCCCCAGGCCGGCGCTCCCCGCGCCTCTGCCGCCGCCGCCGCCGCCACTGGCGCTGGCTGGGCTCCGGGAAGCTAGTCCGGAGCGGAGGAATCTATTGTTATTTATTGTGTGACGGTTGCATGCTGTACTCGCGGCGGCCCGGCCCTCGTCCGGGAGTGCGTGTGTGCGCGCGTGTGTGCGCGAGTGAGTGTGTGCGCGGGGGTGCGCGCGCGGGCGGGAGTGGGCGCGCGCGGGGAAAGGCCCGAAAACACCTTAGTTTGCACCGAGAGACCATTTGCAGCGGGTGAGTTTGTATTTTTCCATTTCTGCTCCACTTTTTCCCAAGCTGCCTCCTGCCTTGTTTCCGCCACTTTAAACAACAACAACAACCAGCACAAAAAAAAAAAAAAAAAAAAGAAAGAAAGAAAGAAAAAAGGAAAAAAAAAACTACTTTCCACCTTCAGGCTCCACGTGCATCTCCCCCCGCCCTCCCCTCTCAGCCTCTCTCCCCCCCGGCCCGGGCCCAGGCTCTAGGGTGGGGGGGGGGGTTGGGCCGCGCGGGGGTTGGGGGGGCCTCCGGCGGCTGCGCCCGCACGCTTGGGTCTATTTCCATAAGTCAAATGAGGGTGGGGGGGGGGGAGGCGGCGGCGGCGAGGCGAAATCGTCTTCCCCTCGGCCCCTTCACGGCCGGCTCTGCGCTCTGGGCGATCGCCGCGGGGAGAGAAATCAATAAGCCCAGGCCGCCTGGCGCAACTTTCGGTGTCGGGCGTCGGGGTGCCAGCCGAGAAGCCGGGCCGGCGCGGGGCCGGGGTCGACTCTGTGGCGGGAGGGGGCGCGCGCCGGGAGCCTCTGGAGCCTGAAGTTGGGACTTGGAGCAAACTTTTTCCCTTCGCTCTCCGCGAGTGTGTGCCCCTCGGTGCCCCCGGATTGTAATGACGGGATGCCCGCACCCTGGGCCCCGCGCCTCGGGACATCCCCGGTGCCACACGCGCCTGGCCCCGAACCTAACGGCGGGGACACTCCGCCGCCGACCCCCGGAGCACCGAAAACTCGGACACACACTCGCGCACCCCGAGCTAGACACGCACCCTCACGCGCACTCGACCCCAAGAACCCAGCCTTGCCGCGGACCGGCCCGCGACAGACGTGGCCAGCTCCGCGGGTGGGAGTGGGAACCGGGTGCGCTGCGGGGAGTCGCCGCGTCGGGTCTCCTCCCCTCCACCACACACACTTTCGGGGTTTACTCTCCTTTGAAGCTTGGGGTACCGGGGGGTTTCCCAAGCCTGGATCTGTCCTGAGACGCGCGGGAGCCGCCGCGTCCTTCTGGCCCTGTCCCGGCGGCCGATGGCTCTCCATCCCTCGGCAGCACGCCGCCTTCCTCCCGAGCTCCCCGCGCTCCATCCCCATCCCGCAGAGGACTCAGCTGAGCCGGCAGCCCGGACTGCGTGCGCTTCGGGTGGGGACGGCGGCCGCGGCGGCGCCGGGAGCAGAGTTTGCCAGTTGCCTCGGGGTCGCGGTCATTCGCTGCCTCCGCCTCCCCTCGCCCCCGCCTCCCGCCCCCCTCCTCTCCAGATACCGCCGCTCGGAAACTTTGATTCCTTCTCCTTTTTTGCCCTCGGCGAGTCCCCCTCCCCACCTGTTGTGAGCTCCGCCTCGGTCCCCGGAGACTGGCGGTGACACAGGCGGGCGCCGGGGAGCTCCGCGCCCAGAAACAAAGTCGCATGCCCCCTCCCCAGTGTTTGCTTCGAAATCGCAGCCTGCAGCCCCCCCCCCCTTTCCCGCGCAGCTCCCGCCCCTGTGAGAATAAGGACTAAATAAACAGTTGTAACTTCAAACCTTGCGCCTGCGATCGTATCCCTTTCCCACCCCCTTCCCCCTTCCTCCCCCCTCCTTTTTTGTTGTTGCAACTTTGTAAGATCCTGGGGAAGGTGCTGAGACTTTGCCTCGGGCCGATTTCCCGGTCTCGGGATCCTTGCAGGGATTCCCTAAGCCACATCCTCCTTTCCGTCCACCCGCACTCGCGGGTCCTCCTAGTCCGCCGCCCTCTCTGTCTTGGCCCCCCAGCCTAATCACTTATCCCACCCCCCTCAGTTCCCCCCAACCTGCGTCGGGAAGACTTGCTGAGGGTCGCCCTGGTTTCTTGTCGACCGCAGAACCCGAAAGTTTGCAAGAGGAAGAGAGCGCGCGGCGAGCAAGCGGGCAAGGGGCAGCGGCAGCGGCGCCGGGGACCATGGTGCTGCCGGCGCCTCCTCCGCGGGCGTGAAGGCGGCGCTCCCACTCCCTCCCCGGACTCTGCGGGTAAGTCGAGGCGGCCGCGGGCGCCGGGGCGAGAACGCGGGCGGGGGCAACGGATACCCTAGAGCCCCCGGGGGCTCTCTGCTCAAAGCGCCAGCATGGGCGGCGCGAGCGTAGGGATGAGGCACCCGGAGCCAGGAATGTGCCCATCCTCAAGCTGGTAGGTGCTTCGAAATACTGGACTTTCTCCTCTTTTTTCCCCCCTTTCCTAAATCCGAGAATCTGGAGATCAAAGTTTAGCGTGGAGTGTAAAGTGCTCCGATAAAATATGGTGACATCTCTCGCCCCCCCTTTCTCACCCCACTCCCCTCTTATAACTATTAATTATTTCCAAGTCATTGTGTCCAAATACCCTTGCCGGGCTGATTACAAAGTGTATTGATTTAGCCTGGGCTCATCCTACGCATTCGTTTTAATTCATTTTCCTTTTGCTTGACCAGAAAACCCGAAATGAAACTTATTTCTTCCTCTTACCAACACCCCGCCCCCCGCCCCCCCTCCCCAGCCCTCTTCTCTGAGGCTTGGGCAGAATAATGAAATTAATATAAACATTTCATTTGGTTGCATTTAAGCTTCTCCAGCCCACCTAGAAGGGGCTGGTGTTGCTCTCCTGTCCGGTCACAGGTATTTTGTAAGTTCGGATTTCCTTTTCTGTTACTGCTTTTTAAACAGGAATGCTGGAAGGGCATTCTGTATTCCTTTTAAAAGGAGTCTATACCTTGAAACCGTCTACACTTTACCTTTGGTTGTCCGCAGGCTTTAGGATTTAGGGCTTGCACAATAGCTGAATTGAAAAAACCTGAAGGATATTTAAGGGATTTTTTTCTACAGCTGAAAATATATTGAAGAATCTCTGCAAATTTTTACCTTCTATCTCCTTTCCTTCGTTTTCCCATAGTGATAATCAGTTTGGGGGAAGAAGATGTCTTAACTAGAATTTGAAGAGAAATGGTGAGAGTTCAGGTGTTTTCTACTCAGGGTTAGCCTGCATAATTGAGACAGACGAGTTGCTGTTATTTTCAGTTCCAGAGAGAAATGTATCAAATCTTTTTTAGAATTCCACTGGAGTTTTGACTCTCAAAGTGGAAATACCCATCTTTTTGAGTCCAGGAAAAGAAAATTGGGCTTACAGTTTCAGAGATTTGGAATGTTTTTTTTTTCCTCCCTGACTTTTCTACTTGAAACATCTCATAATTAAAGAGCATTAAAAATATAAAAAGGAACTCAACTAGTTATCATTCAAAAGATGTCAGCTAAAATCTCACTGCAAAGGGGGGGGGGAGGTTTAGCATCTTACCACTGGCTGCCTTTTCCCCCCTTAGACTTTGGATTAGTCATTGTATGAGAGAGAGAAAAAGAAATCAGTTTTTTTTTTTTTTTTTTTTTTTTGGAAAAGTAAACAGCCTCCAACTGCTGAACCTTGACACCCCAAATTAAGGAAGCAGGAGAGATCAAACAGAACTGCTGCTGGGTTGTTGTCAGGAGCTCTACATGGAGAACCCTGGACTATTCGATCAAGCAGCAGAGCTATATATATTCAGTAATGCAGAAATGGACCATTGCAAATGCTGATCTTTGTTGTGCAAGCTAAGGCTCACTTGGAAGGAAATACTCGGCCCTCTCTAGGCAGCATTTGAGTTCCTTATAGATGTCGAGTTGCTAAATAAGTTATTTTTCTAATACAGTCTTGTTTATGAAAAGCATGCACGCAAAAAGGTATGGAACGAATATTAAGTCTTCCAGAGGCTGCCTTGCTACCCAGAACTGTGGAGTGGAATTCTTTTTACCAACATTAGACTCCTACACTAGAGTTAGGTAACATTTTCTCACATCAAGTTTAGAAGATCTGCCTTGTCAGGAAAGCCAAGGTTTTGTATGTGAGGGTTTAAATCTGATGTGAAGCTTAAAAAAAAAAAAAAAAAAAAATCCCTGGTGATGAAGTTTTGTGTCAGCCCACTCTTGGAATTTAAAAAGGCGAGAGGGAGCATTCTCCAGATTAGACATAACCTCTTTTTTTAGATTGACATTCAATATGACCACGTTGCTACTTTTATTCAAGTTCTCTGTAACTTGTCCTTGCTTGTTGTCTAGGAAAATTTAACTGCTTTACATTTTTAAAGGGAGTAGTAACAGCAATTACTTTAGCATTTTGTTTTCACAGGTTTATCAAAGTATAATGAAAGCAACATCAACTATTCAAATTAACTATCTCAAATTAAAGGGGTTATATTGCTGGAGATGTCTGTAAGATTTTGTATTTATATTTAAATGCTGGAGTAAAAACTGTAACACTTTTTTTTTTTTTTTGCTATAAACTATCCCCAAATTAAATGTCATTTTTAATTACGTAGAACAAAGTAGGAAATAGGACAAGTAAACACATAAAGAAGAATAAAAATGATTGTCATTTAAGGATTGCATTTTTAATTAACGTGTCGATCACACAGTAAGCACTTTATGTTTTTTTATGTCAGAGTTTCATAACCATAGTGCCCAACATGTTTCAAAGTGTGTAGCTTTTATTGGATATATCTTTTATTGTATAATTAAACAATGTGAGTTAAACATACACATGGATGCTATTGGGCAATTCTGTGCAATATGTAATGTTTTTTAAAAAGCTGTAAATATTTTCTAGTTAAATCATTTGAACCAACAATAACAAAAGTTGACTGGGTTAATATTGAGCCGAGGTATGGTTTTCTGTTACTAAGTTTTTCCTTGGCTTCTCTTAAGACTCTACCCCTGGCCTTGTATATTTGCATTCTCAGGCTCTATTGAAGGATATGTCTGGTTTCAGG
Source organism: Ursus maritimus (assembly GCF_017311325.1). NCBI lineage: Eukaryota > Metazoa > Chordata > Mammalia > Carnivora > Ursidae > Ursus > Ursus maritimus. The sequence continues at coordinate 20,270,325 of NW_024423786.1, forward strand.
AGTTGTTTAAGTTAACAAAAGAATTGTGATATTTCCTAAAGGAATATATTTATACCACAGCACGTCCAATGCCCACGTTAAGAAAGTGAAGGGAGAATACAGCAGATGTGACAACTTCTTTTGAACCCAGCTTCCTCTTTGCAGGCGATCTTATTGTGCTGTTTATTTAGTTTTCATGTTTTACTTAAGACTCAAACTCAATTTTGAAATGTTATCTTGTAAGACGCCGCATCACAAAAAAGTATGTGTATTCAGACAATGTTAGTTGTTATCATACCGATTACATTTCAGTGAGTATGCCAAGAATATTTACAGGGCATTGCAGGAGTTCTGTCTTTTAAAAATAATTTTAGGCACACGTTAATAAAATTTAAATAGATTGCAGGCTGTCAGAAAATAGTATAAATTTTGTTTATGATTCAGTTACTTTAAGGTACTTACATTAAAGAAACTCATTTAACCCCTGACTGAAGAGCATTAAGAAGGGAGGGAAGCCCTCCAAAGAGCTCCCACTGCCCTTTGCTCTCCTGATAATCTTAAATTACTACAATTTAATTGCAACTTCAAGGCATTGAGCATGAGCTGTTTCTGTGGGGCTGAGAAAGGGTTTTGAGAGCATAGCTAGATTTGCACAGGTGGTATTTTTGTTTTTCAAAAAAATGTTTTTGCTAAGGGCTCTTTCTTTTCCTTTCTTATCCTGTTAGGTGTCCTACTCCTTTTATAGAATTCAGTCATATTAAATGCCATTTTTGCTAAGCCAGCTTTTTTTTTTTCTATGTTTTTTGGACCTAGAGTGTATAAAGGTCTCAAGCAAGTAGAGGTTTGTTTTCTAAAGAAAATAACCTTATGAGAGGCATCTGCTGAATAGACATGAGCCAACATATACTTTTACTATTTGCAGGGGATTTTTTTTTTTCTTCAGTTGATGGTAGTAATCCCACCAGGTGATCAAACACTGAATTTGTGAATCAAGCCAGCAAGCCAAGTAAGTTTGCATTTGGGCCTGTGTATTTCCTAAATGATCTTTCTTGTGACTACTTGCATTGGTCTTTAGGTCACTTTGCCATAACGCATGCTGTCCAAGGAGCCATCTTAAACTGATTTTTTAAAAACATTTCTCTTCCATGGTACTCACATGAATTAAGGTTAGAGGTGCCAAAAGCTGGAAGATCGGCAGGCCATGAGATGAGACGAATTCCTGAAACAGGGGAAAACCTGGCCAAATATGGGGTATCTTATGCATGACAGTTGTTTCCCCCCCCCCCCCCCCGGGACATACGTAGTTTATTTCAGTGTGCATGTGACGATGTGGTTAATGGAAATTAAGCATATTTGGCTTGTGTCGCCAACCTAAAAATAAATGTTGTAAGGAATGTTTGATTTCAAGAAGTGCTTTGGTTTTTCATCCTATAGATAATGTTCTTGCAATTATGGCTACAAGGCTGGTATTCTGGAAAGAGGAAGTACAGTGGGGTAAAGTGCATGGCAGTCAGGGGAGACAGTGTTCTTTGTTTCTTTAGTAAATTATTCTTATTAATTACAGTCAGTTTGTGCTAAGGCATTTTTCGGGTTGTATTTAGAAGCCAGCTCCCATTCAGGAGAAGGTTGTGCCAGAAGCTGTATCCTTTCCCTCGTGGTCTTGTACCCAGTCATGAGATCTATTGACCAAATTAGCTGTGGATGTCTCTGCAAGGCTTGTTTTTCTTTTTGAAATCCCTTGATGGCAGTTTTTAATATAAGCCCTGCCTTGTGCACAACAGGTGTTTGTTTGGTAGTTATTTTATGGGATTTAAAGTGAGAAAAACATTTCCTACTTAGCCAGCCCCTGGGAGAGTGAACTGCCTAAGAGAAAGACCCTGGTACCTGAGGAAGTGTAGATGGGTGTTTCCTGAAAGCTCTGCACCAGCTGTGTTGTTTAAAAAAAGGTGGGGGAGGGGGCTCAATTTAGTGGCTTGATATTTGCAATTAAGTTGTAGTAATTCAAGATTACCGGAATAGTGCAAAGGGCAGTGGGGACTTTTTAGTGGTCTTCTCTTGACGCTTAAAGCTGCTCAGTCATGGGGTTAAATTAGTTTCTTCAGTCTGAGTACTTAAAGTAACTAAATCGTAAACAAAATTTATATTAGATCCTGACAACTAATAATCTATTTAAATTACATTAAAGTATCTAGGCAAAAATTTAATTAAAGACAGAAGTACTGTCAAGCCCTGTAAATATCTTGACAGGTCTACTCGAATGGAACTGATATCACGAAATATTTACATATGTCTGGTGTGTTCGGGAACATCTCGGCAGTGCCTGTGCAAAGCTAATTGCACTTTCTTTCCAAATCACATTTTTAATAAAATAGTTTTTTTTTTTTTTAAAGAAAAGGAACATGAATACATACAGAATTGTGTTCAAGTGTTCTGTGTACTATTTAGTCCTCTCTCCTTAGGAGCACTCTGATGGGTGTATTTCCTCTAACTGCTGCTGATTCAGACAAGCAGCTGAAATGGAGGGATCACTGACTACAAAACTCATGTCGTTCTGTTTTATTTCAACAGTTTGTAGCTATCAGAGGTTAGTGTGTTATGGGACAGTTTACTGAGGGAAAAAAAAGGGTATGAGCGTGGCTTTATTAGGTTCCTGTTTAAATTAATTAAATAGAATAGATTCACTTAGGATGGGACAAAGGTTTTTCTCCTGATTTGTTTATTTGGAAATATTTATTTCTCAGTAGTAAGTCAGGTAGACATCTCCATTTTGCTAGATTATTTGATTTTAACTGATATTGTGATCAGCTTTATTTACTAGGGCCTGAATAATATTTCTAGCATCAGGCTCAAAAACTGAATTCCTGAGGTTTCTTTTTTTCCTCCCTTCCAGCTCTGCATTTGAGTCATAATGTGATTTTTTCTCTGCTCCAGGTTTCCTGTCTGTGAATTAAGGGTAGTATTTGAAGGTATGTTCTTCGAGCTTAGTGATCTCATGGCACAGGTGCTGTGTTATTACTCAAATTCTTTAAGACGTTCTTCTTGCTCTCCGGACATTGACCACAGCTCTTGCGGGGGAGGATGCGGTATGTGTTCTGCCTGTGTTTCTCCTGTCCCAGAGCCCTGAGTTGGTGATGTCTGATCAGAGGTGTTGGCAGCCTCCTCTCCTGGGGACAGGTGAGCACAGAGATGGAACACAGATGCTCGTGTGAAGTGGAAGGAAGTTGCAGTTGGTCCTAATTCAACATGTTTCAGAGGGGCACTTTGCTCACCCGTTTGCGGGTCATTGTGTGTGTTTGTGTATGTGTCGGGGAGTTTTATTAAAATACAGATTCTTGGATCGGAATTTTTGCTGACTGATGAGAGAGAATGCATTTTAAACGAACTTCCCCTGGTAATTCTGAAGCATGCTGAACAGAGGACCGTGTGGACCAAGTGATTTATCCTGCTAGAGATTCTGGAACTGAAATCTTTATCTTCTTTTGGATTTTACCGATGCATTTTTTGTTCTATCTCGACGCCTGTATTATTTTTAATGAGTTCGGATTTCCATTAAGAATCAAAACTGGTGGTTTTTTTTAAGCATGTACGAATATTGGAATCACGGCGGAGCTCTGGTTCCAGTCACAGACGTAGTTGCGCTGCTCCTGGATGTGCCATATCTGGGGTGGGGCCAGCATTTGCATTTTGAAAAAGCTCCCCACATGATTCTCATACCCACCAAAGTGGGAGAACTGGACTCCTCAATTGTCAGAGTTGGACGGAAGCCTACAACTCTTCCGAAGGGTTTAACTTTACTGTTTGGACCTCATGAAATCTGAGAGGCATACGGGCTCCCTTTTGAGTCAGGCACCAAGAGAAACCTAGATACGTAGAGAAATAGAGGCAGAACACGAGCATCGCCGTTCCACAAAGCGGTAGGAAGAACCTGGAACATCAGTAGCTTTCACCTGTACCTGACGTTTCCTTTCACATTATGCCCTTTTTGCATCCATGTTTCCAGTGGGTGTTGTCATGTTGTAGCTGCCAATTAGTGTCAGATGGCTTTTCTGAAGTTTTTTTTTTTTTCTTAGTATTTCATCTTAATTTTTAAAATCTGAACTGTTTACTTATGAGAGTAACCCTGCTGGCACAAGTATTTCGATTTCCCTACGCCTCTTGGGACATTCCCTACCATTGTGTGTGATGGGGTCTGCAGGAATATTGATGGCAATAGCTTAGCCAATGATGCCACACAAATAAAGCAGAATTCTAAGGAGAGTGCATCCTACAAGATTAGGAGATAAAGGAAGATAAAATGCTAAGAAGGCTTGTTTAAGTATTCAGGGCTTCAGCTAAAGATCTAACCACTAAGATCAAAAGAGTTATTTAAATAAAAGTTGTACAGACATTTTTTGGGTCTGTATTAGTAACAGTGCCTTTTGAAGTTACCCAGTAAAGTGTTTATCTAAAATGCCCTCACCTAAATTAAAAAAAAAAAAAAAATTTCCATTTGGCTTTGGGTGTGGTTTGATTTTAATAGATACCAAAAAGTTGGCAATTGTGTTTATGTTTAGAACTTCTCAGTTGCTTTGGCTCTCGATTCCGGGTGGTATTTGGAATATTCCTATAATACAGAGTGCCTTTATTGTTGTTTGGGCCCTGAAGTACTTTTATAAAAAAATTGCTAATGGGTCAAGTTTTAAAACTAGCTGTCTCTACCCTTGAGTAAAGGGTTTCCATGAAAGATAAATGGAACTGATTGAAAAAATAGAAGGTGCTGTGGAAAAGGACGCGTGGTATTAGCACTGTCCCTGGTTGATGAAATCTACAGTGTGATGTTAAATCACTCCTCCTTGTTTGTGGAGAGGATGTTAATCATTTCATTAAGAAAGGTTAAGTAATTAACTGATTTATCATTAGGGAATCAATGGCAGACCCTTTTTAGTGATGTATTATAGAAATTTTCTAATAGAAAGTTTGCGGCATTTAATTGCTTGGAAAGAAGCGAGCTGGACCTTGAGAAGGTGGGGGTGGGGCATCTCTTACGTGCAACTGTAAATAATTTTGGAGAAGCTAGTCTATTAAAATAGAAAATTGTTCAGTTTCTGGTTTTCTTTTATGGCCTGCATCAGGCATGTTGTTGCAGACCTGCCGTTTTGCATGCCTTCTCTGGGTTTAGGAAGGGTTCAGCCGCTTAAATGTGTTCATGTTATTTTCTAAATAATGGCTTTTGTTGCAGTATGATGCGTGTTGACAGTAAATGTGCAGTCGTCACTTGGGTAAGCTTACAACAAATTCTTATACTTGTAGGAGCAAGCCGTCCTCCTCGACGCTGACTGGGGTGCTTCTCCCTTTTGTCTCACTGTCCTTATGGCGACTGCTGCTCAAGGTTTAAATATGCCAAGAAGGGGATGGGGATGGGATGTGGGGGGAATAAACTCCCCATCTGGCAAAGATTTACCTTTCCCTTATACCCTTATGTCCCCCAACCGTATACAAGGTGTGCTTCTAGCATATTCTTCGTGTGCACATATCCACTTCAACTCAAAATTAAAAAGACAATGTAAAGAGAGATCTGATTTCTGTGTTCGTTTTTGTTCGTTTCTCAGGACAGTCCCTTTTACTAACTAGAGAGATCCTCTCTGCCTCAGAGACGACTTGCCCGTCGCAGAGTACTGAGGTAGAAGAATTCTTTAAGGTAGTAATAAAGCACTTTTGAGAACACTGGACATGGGTTTTATATTGGGATGCAGTGCTTAGTATTGTAGCAAGTGCCCCAGTTGTTGAATAACATGTGATGTCTTGGCCTCAAGCACTTTGATCTTGAGTTGAGAATAACTTCTGATGAGAGAAAGCTGGCGGTTGTTTACAAAGCCATTTCTATTAAGACTGCGTACGACACCAAAAAGTGTAATTCAAAGAATAATTCGGTGATCACCCACGTACCTGCAGCTCAGCTTCAGGGAAGACACATTTCTGATCCAGGTTGAAGAGGCCCTTGGCATATCACCCCTCATCTTAACCTCTATCCCTGTCCCCTTGCAGGTGACCTCTGCTCTTGGCTGGCTGTTTTTCATCCGCTGGATTTCTTTACACTTTTAATACATATGCGTGTATTCCCCAAAATATAGGCTTTTCTTGTGTATGTTCCTGCTTCATATTGATGGTATCCTCCTGTACGCAATCTTTAATAACTTGCTTTTTTGTTGTTCCGTAGAGTTCGTAAAATTCATCCATGTGGGTACATGTAGCTGTATTTGATTCATTTTCCCACTTGAACCTTTTGAAGTGCTGAATAGTATTTGACACTAGTTCTTTATATTTAAACCCAGCCGCATTCTGCAATATTATACATGGAAAATTGAGGATTAATGTGAAACTATCAGTCCTGACTCAAATTGGATAATTTGTTCATTTGCCTGTGTGTTTTTTTTTTTTTTGGAGGGGTGGGGGGGGGGGGAAGGGAGCACTTTAAAATCAAACATTTACCAGGGAACTTGATTTAAAAAAAATAATATATCAAGTGGTTGATCTCTTACATTTAAGGGGGAAAAAAAAACAGACTAGGCATTCATCTGAAGGAGCCTAGCCATTTTCTCATTCTTATTTAAAGACTTGGCTTAGAACTTAGCAGTTACATATGCAGGGTAGCAAGTTAAAAAGCGATGTTTAATTAACAGGCGCTTTATACTTCTGTATCCTTGTTATGATATAGCACCTTGTTCTTCAGTGTAGAAAGTGATTTCTGCATATTTTAAAGGACTGGCATCTTTATGGTAAGAAAGCCATATAAATAAAGATATACTCAGATGAAAATCGGAACATGTTTTTAAAATAGTGTGTGTCTACTTTCAGCTCTGTTATCAAACTTGCTGCATAAGCCGGAGTTGATGCTCTGTGATTATGCTAATGACCAAAGGAATCGATGAGGCGCGACTAGATGAAATCAGTGGTGTAACCAGAGAGAGTTATCAGTTTTTTTGTCATTAAATATTAGTGATAAATAATACACTGTTCATTTTGAGTAGATAGAACATATTTAATTCTGATGTACAGAGTTTCGATTTAGGCAGGCTTATTGCTGAGTAAAATGATAATCTTTTGTAATTTAAGGGGAAAGATAAAAGGCGTTTGTGTTTGTGTCAGTGTGGCTAACTGACTTGGGCCATAGGAATGTTTACCTTGCCTGGCCAGGAAAGGCTGGAAAAAGTTTTTCTTTCCTCCTAAACAACCTGAATATTTGTACTGACGTTTTATTAGGAATATCAGGTACTCAATAAATAGCATAAATGACCAAAGATGTTAAACAAAATGTGTCTAAAGGTAGATAGTGTTTCCCCGAAGAATGGAGGAAAAATATAACAAAGGGGGAATGTTTGCACAACGCTCTTTTTAGCAGACTGGTGTGTTAAACAGGGACCATTAGAGTCCGTGTTACCATTAAACAATGGCTTTAATTAAAAAAAAAATTCTGAGTTTCTCATAACAAAGTTGTACTTGGCGATGGTTTATTTAAAGAGAAAGAATACTTGGAACTGAGCATCTTTTTCTAGGTCCCCGAAACCTTGTGAGAAAACATTGCCACTGCCTTCTTTGTTGCAAAGGGGTTTCTAAAGCATTTCTCCCTCAAAGACGTGCCTCCGCTGGACAGAGTTCAGCAGGTGCTTACTACCGTACAACAGTACCAAGTGACAGGAGAGAAAATCAAGGAATAATTAGCTGTGGTTTATAGGACATAGAGAGAGAGTGATTGAAGTCAATAAAAGCCGGAAATCAGATCGAAGGCTGCTGTGATGTTGCTGTTTAAAAATGCGTTGACGAAATGACTCTCTTGAAAGCAGACTCCCACCCTGGCTCGCGCCGTCCGACTGTGTTCTGCCATTTTCCTGTCCGCCGTCCTGTCCGTCCGTGTTGGCTCTTCCCAGCAATACCTCTGCTCTTCCAGCAGCGGCCTTCTCTGTGGTGAGGCAGGCCAATTGGGTCAACTTTTGTGATCTGGCAGATGTCCACTGGGAGCTCAGATCAGGCCAGGCTCATTTTTATGTGTGTCCAAAGCCAAGATTTCAACTTGGTGAAAGGCTGTGGAATTTATTTCCCAAAGTGCTGCCCAAACTCTGTTCTTCTTTTCTTCAACTGCCTCCTTGGGCTGAGATGATTGCTTAATGCTCTTAATTATGCTGGATCCCTCTGTATTTTTGAACACCTGTGCGTAATTCAGATCATGGGTGGTCACAGAGCCTGGCTCACCAAACAGCTTCTCTTTCGGAATGGGAAAATCCCAAGGAGCCTGACCATGCACTGTGTGTGAGGAGGCTGAGGAGAGATTTAAAGAGGATGAAACATTTCCCTTGAATTTCCATGGTGCCTTAGTTCTCTCACTGGGGAGAGTCTTACCATGAATACCTCAGAAATAGTGTTTTAAAAAAAACAAAACCAAAGTCTTAATACATTGCTGGTGGGAATGCGTAATTGTCATAGCCACTTTGGAAGATGGTTTGGTGGTTTCTTATAGAACTAAACATACTCTTTCCATACGATCCAGCAATTGCCCTACTTGGTATTTACCCAAAGGAGTTGAAAACTTGTGTCCAATAAAAACCTGCACACGAATGTTTGTAGCTCTTTATTCCTGGTCGCCAGAACTAGGAAGCAACCTAGATGTCCTTCAGCGTGTGAATGGATAAATAACAATCATGGTACATCTAGACAATGGAATATTCAGCACCAAGAAGAAATGAGGACACCTGGGCTGGCTCAGTGGAGCCTGTGACTCTTGACCTTGCGGTCCTGAGTTTGAGGCCCTCCCACCCCATTGGGCATAGAGATTACTTAGGGAAAAAAAAAAGAAGAAATGAGCTGTCAAGCTATGAAAAGACATGGAGGAATTTTCAGGGCATATCATGGTGTGCAAGACGCCCATCTGAAGAGGCTACTTACTGTATGACTCCGGCTGTATGGTATTCGGCAAAAGGTGAAACCGGGGGGATAGTAAATATATCAGTGGTTGCCCAGGGCTGGGAGAGACGGGTAAATAGAGCACAGGGCATTTGTAGGGTAGCAAAGATATTCTGTCTGATATGATAATGGTGGATGCATCTTATGATACATTTGTCCAAACTTCTCAAATGTACAACACCAGGAGTCAACCGTAATGTTGTAAACTGTGGCTTTGGGGGATCGTGACCTGTAATTGCAGGTTCATCAGTAGTAAGAGTTGTACCACTCTGGTGTGGGATGTTGATAACAGGAGGGGCTGGGTATGAGTGGGGCCAGGGGATATGGGAAATCTCTGTACCTTCCCTTTGATTTCCCTCTGCGCCTTAAACTGCACTGAAAAAGTAAGTCTTAAAAAAAAATTCGTGGGTTTTAAGATATCCATATCTTAAAATATATATACAGTCGTTTGTCCACTTAACCCATGCCGAATGAACATTACACGTTTCATGTGAGAACAATGAAGTAAGCAGGGGCCAGTTTGCTTTTGAGATGGGGTTTTAGTGTGGGAACTTTTTCAGCTGCTTTGATCCCCAGAGTGTGATCCTGTGAGAACTATGGAGTCCTCGGTGATGACCTAATCCAGGCCACCCCATGTCCATCAGGCTGTGGTTCAGAGAGGGGAACCGACTCTTCCCGAGCGTGGTAGCCACAGGGATCAAATCCAGCCTTGCTACCTGAGATAATATCCATATCTGTGTGGACACATTTATGCATATGTGTTTGGCTATATCTGAGCATGTGTGTGCCTGTATATCTATGCTTTAAAAAACAAAATTGAGGATAATACCCCATATTTCTATGCATTTATTCTGCTGTGTATCATAGTCTCTATACAATTGTTAGTAACTACTTGCTCTTCAAGTATATGCACATATATTTTCTTCCCCTGCCAAGAAACCCTTTTCCAGGGTAGCACCATAAGGACCAAATTGTCTCTTTGATGTTTGTAACGTCCATGGGACCAAAGAGTCACAAGGTTTTTCTTTGGAAACGTGTGCTACACCTGGGTGCTTATATACTGCTGCGTGTCTGTATGTTTGGGAGGTTTATGTTTTATTGTGAATAAAAGAGGATAGGTCAAGGATCGGGAACTGAGTTTTAGGTGAGTGGTCTAGATTTTTACAACCCCTTGAGGTCAGAATGCACCGTGCCCCGCCATCCCTTCATTAAACCCACTAGTGACACCTGTGTCTTTTCCATGGGTTCTGACAACCATACTGAGCATATTTTGCCTTGCCGGTTGGGTCGTGTATTAAGCGTGACATGAAGAAATGCTTGATCTGTGCATTAAATATCAATTTTTGAGAATCTACGACATCCCAGCCAGAAGGTCACATACAGTGTAAATAGCCCATGAAGCAAGTTATCTATAAAAAAAAAAAAATTCGAAGTAAACTCTGTCTTATGAGACTTTTGCAAATTCAAAGAAAAAACAAAAAAGTGGGGGTGTACCAGCTGTCCGATTTGTGGGGCCCAGTACAGAATTAAAATGTGGGGTTCCTTGTTAAATATTAAGAGTTTTTGGAGGGTGATAGCAGAACATTAAACCAAATTCAGGGCCCTCCTGAGTACGGAGCCTTGTATGGCAGCACTTGTCACACACCCGTGAGGCTGGCCCTGCTTGGAGTTTATAAACTGTCTTGCAGGGCTTTGCTTCTTGCACCAAGATTTCCTCCCCTGCAAAACAGGAAGACCAGGCTGGGACAGGCATGGCTGGCTGAGGCCCTCCTTTGCCACCCGCACTCGGCGATCTTGACTTCCTCTCCATTACTGAATCCAGATTGGGCTCCGGTTTTTGTTTTTGTTTAGTTTCAAGTTTTTATTTAAATTCCAGTTAGTTAACATATAGTGTAATATTCATTTCAGGGGGCTCAGTTTTGAAAGCATATTCCTCTCCGTGGGCTGTAAGAGCCGCTGAGTGTAAAATACTGGCCGTCTTCTGGAGTCGGTGTTCTCCGCAGGCTTTTTTGCAGGGTCCCGTGAGGGAAGCTAAGATCCTGTTCATGCTAGCTCTTTCTTTTATCCTTCTGAGTCTTTTCCCCAGGATCTTGCCACTTTGCCTCTACCTTCTGTCTTTGTTACCTTCCCTGTTCTTCACTGTCACCTGCCCTTGGCTTCATTCTGTCAGGGGCCTGTCGGACCCAGAACCTGAAGATAGCCTCAGAAAAGAGCTGCTGCTGTTTTCTTCCTTTTATCCCAAACTCTTAATTATTAAACAAGCAGTTTTATCTTGAGGGACTCTGGTTAGTTTCTTACCTTCAGGCATTACAAGCTCACGAGGCCCTGTGTCATAGAGATATGGTTGTCCCAAGCTGCACGAAATGCAAAAATTATCTTCTGGGGTATTCTCCCTCTGTACTGGGCAGTCAGGACACCCTCGCCGATGAAGGTGAGCTTCTGTAAGGTGGTTCAAGTCCAACAGTGTTCGAAGAAAATAATGGATTTGTTTTCCTTTGTGATAGTAGTACCAAGTTTTAGAATGGTAATGTAATTGGATGCTTCTGGAGTAGTTCCCCTTGAACCAGGTAGTTTTTGGTCTCTGCAGAAGTACGCACTGATTCTCTGCCCTTTGGTAGCTTCGTCCCCCCAAGCAAGTGGCTGAGTCTTTGAGGCAGTTCGTCTTAGTGGCAGTGACAGTGCCTGCCGTTCAGATTGATGGGAGGCGTAAGTGACAAATGTATGCAAAGCTCTTAACACAGAGCTTCTGGCTTGTCATAGACACTTGGTTTTTGGTGACTGTTTATTATTAACAGGAATGAGTCCTCTTACTGGATTTGTGTGTTATGAGAACAAGCTCTTGGAAGTTCAAACCCTCCTTTCTCTTTAGATTGTGTGATGGTGAAGTTGGGAGGACCCAGCAACCTCCCTCCCGTGCTTTCTTGCTTCGTCCACCTCTCCCCACGTGTTCCTCCCCACATCCTCTTCTCTCCCTCCTTCTTCATCCAGCAGGGTAGTTCTTCCTGACCTGATGGCATGCCACACTTTTGGAGGCAGTCTGAATGTTGGACAGTGGAGTTGTGGCCTGACAGGCCATCTCTGGGAGCCCAGAGAGAAGGCGTGTGCGTGCTTTCTGGGGAGGGGTGCGAGGAGTCTATTAGGAGCATCCCTGAGGCAAGACTGGAGGAAGTACTTTTCGTGTCTCCCTGGGCTTTTCAGGAAGCTCGAGATTGCTGGAAGCAGGTTGGCACCGGGGTCAGCCCACCTCCTTCAAGAAGAGACTGTTTCAGAATCAGTTGAGGACTGGTGCTTTTTCCACAGAGAAGAGCATCAACTACCCCCCCCCC
>NW_024423786.1:20282569-20283415 GCF_017311325.1 Ursus maritimus
CCCCCACCGGTCTGGTACTGAATGAGGAAAGGAGGGAAGATAAGTTCCCGTCAGTGTGTGATCCCCTGTCAGGCTGCGCTCCCTCAAACAGTCTCAGGCTGTGAACACCAGAGCGTTCCTATCCAGCTATTTACCAGATTGCCCATTGAAATTGGTTTTTCACAACCACCTTAATCTTCCACTACTGGGACTGGAAATGATACTGTAGTTGGGTCAAACGTTAGACTACACAAGGGTTTTATATAGTCAGGTTTGGGATTTGAGTGTGTTTACGTAGTCTGTCTGTATTATTTTTCCCGGGCTGGGTGTCTGGTGTTTCGTTCCTAGGGGAACAAGAGAGCTGCTCAGGATGGCTCACCATTTGCAAACCAGTTATTAACTTGTGATGCATGCACGGTTTTCAATGTCTCTCTTTCCCTACCCTGGCAGGGCAGCTGGAGAATGAACTGGCTGCGCACTCAGCAGGTTGGGAAGAGAGACCGCACATTTGCTAACGGGAATTGCCCACGCTGGTCAGGGCCCATGTTAGGTGCGCTGTTCCCCATCCACTTAGCAACATCGGGGCGGAGCGTATGTGGAACGAATTGATCAGTTTATAACTGTCTCCATCGTGGCTACGGGGGGTATTCATGTACCTGCGTATTTGTTAGCAATTATATAAAATAGGTAGAGAATTTAGTGACTTCAGTGACCATCATGGAAGTAACGCACGGCTGCATGTACTGACGTGTTCACTCATTCACTTGTTTATCTATTCCTCATTTGTTTACCTCTTTGCTCCTTTGTTCACTTACTGACCCAATGTTACTGCTAGGCCAGGAGCTGTTACTGCCTGATGGCCTTATC
>NW_024423786.1:20283425-20320948 GCF_017311325.1 Ursus maritimus
CCCCCCCCCCGCCCCCCACCGGTCTGGTACTGAATGAGGAAAGGAGGGAAGATAAGTTCCCGTCAGTGTGTGATCCCCTGTCAGGCTGCGCTCCCTCAAACAGTCTCAGGCTGTGAACACCAGAGCGTTCCTATCCAGCTATTTACCAGATTGCCCATTGAAATTGGTTTTTCACAACCACCTTAATCTTCCACTACTGGGACTGGAAATGATACTGTAGTTGGGTCAAACGTTAGACTACACAAGGGTTTTATATAGTCAGGTTTGGGATTTGAGTGTGTTTACGTAGTCTGTCTGTATTATTTTTCCCGGGCTGGGTGTCTGGTGTTTCGTTCCTAGGGGAACAAGAGAGCTGCTCAGGATGGCTCACCATTTGCAAACCAGTTATTAACTTGTGATGCATGCACGGTTTTCAATGTCTCTCTTTCCCTACCCTGGCAGGGCAGCTGGAGAATGAACTGGCTGCGCACTCAGCAGGTTGGGAAGAGAGACCGCACATTTGCTAACGGGAATTGCCCACGCTGGTCAGGGCCCATGTTAGGTGCGCTGTTCCCCATCCACTTAGCAACATCGGGGCGGAGCGTATGTGGAACGAATTGATCAGTTTATAACTGTCTCCATCGTGGCTACGGGGGGTATTCATGTACCTGCGTATTTGTTAGCAATTATATAAAATAGGTAGAGAATTTAGTGACTTCAGTGACCATCATGGAAGTAACGCACGGCTGCATGTACTGACGTGTTCACTCATTCACTTGTTTATCTATTCCTCATTTGTTTACCTCTTTGCTCCTTTGTTCACTTACTGACCCAATGTTACTGCTAGGCCAGGAGCTGTTACTGCCTGATGGCCTTATCCCCCCCCCCCCCCCCCCCCCCCCGGTTATTTCTGGGCGTTCTCAGTTAGGTGTTCCAATACAACAGCACTTAGACGTCCAAATGTCGTTATTCACCGAGATCTTTGTCAACAAACCTATGAGATTCATCTAGTTCCACCTTTTGTTTACCAAATATATGGCCGCCCAGAAGCAAATGACTCATCTGTACACATAGTTACCATTTCTGTAGCAAATACGGCTTTCAGTTACATTTTGACTACCAGCACTACACTAGGTAGTATACCAAGTATAAGCAGGCGCCTTTTCTTTCTAGCCTGAGTACTTAATTAAGACCTGACAGATTGATTTTTCCATTAGGCCAGAAGGCAGGTGTCGTCTTGAGCAATTCTTGATTTGAATTTCTTATTAAGAGTCTGTTTAGCTTCCCCCTCCCCCACCAAATATGTGACTTTGATGAAGACTCTCTTTTACACAGTGAATTGTAGGCCGTGAATTGATAGCAACCAAAGTAAAATATTGTAATCTTTTCCTTTTAAAAAAGGTACTGATATGGAATTGCTTTGATGCCTGGGATCTTCTTGGCGTCTCCAGGGAAAGCTGCCCTTTAAGTAATGTGGAGTGGCAGTGAAAAGTTCATAAAGCTGTCATTTCTCGTCCTTTTTTTTTTTTTTTTACCCCTGATGCTCTGTCAGGGACAGAGCTACAGAGACCTTGGTGTCCGCAGCCCGTAGCTCCTTGCTGGATCATTTGACTTCTTTTCTTCCCTCTTTTCAATGTTCATCCTTCCTAAATGGCACGCAACTAACATCCCAAAAGGACTGTTTACCTATTTATGGAAATATAAATTCCCACATATAAATGAAAACTCCACAAAAGCCAGTTAACTCTAGTGATAAAGAGTTTCATTAATGCCGAGACCACCGTCCAGGTGTGTGGCACCCAGGTTCTGATCCGGGGCAGCCATGGGTATCCGTCACATGGTGGCTTGGTTAAGAGCAGGGACTCTGGCGTTCTGCAAACTTGGCTATAAAGAGGCTTTTTAACACTCTTTGAGCAACTTAAAGCCTATTAACCTTTCTAATTTACCTTCATTTTTCTTAAGAGTGTATGTGTGCATGTATGTATGTGTGTAAAAGGGCATAATGATAGAACTTTCTTCATTTGTTATGTGGTTTAAATGCAAGAATCCCCGCAGAATGTGATGCATGGTCCCCAGCCAATATAGGAAGGACCTTTATACATGTTAGTTCTTATGTAATCTTATGATTATGATTATTCCATCAGTATTGGTTAAAAGTCATATTAAATAGCTAAGATGGATAAAAAGTGCGAACTTGGCAAAGATCACTAAAAAACCGGAAGGAGGTATACCTCCCAGACGTGGAGTGAGTTGGAAGGTCAGGTTAATTACCTTGTTGTGTTTTGGGGTTTGTGTTGATGGCTTTGGTTTTGTCTCTTGACTTTTGAATAAGCTCCTAAAATATGGTTTTGTGGGGTGTTTTTATTTGCTTCTGAAATTGGTGCAGGTGCAGATAACAGGAAATGAAACCCTAGGCGGCCCGAGGGAGCCTCATTCAAATCGTGCCAAGCCGGTATAATATACAAGTGTTATCACCTTACTGATAATCTGGCATGCTGTGGGTATTCCACGTGCCGTGCGGATTACAGAGAGTGAAGTCATACAGCAGCTTGGCACCAACTTGCCCGCCTCCCGAGGAAGGAAGAGAGAGAGGAGAGCCCTCATTCTTAGAGACAGTGTTAAAGCACAGCTTCCCTTTTCTAGAAGCACGGGATTGCCGGTGCTGTTTTGTCTGTTGGCATTTCACATTATCTTTAAGACTGCACCTTTTGTGTGCAGGGAAGGTATCTTTAAGATTTTATTTACTTATTTTATTTTGAGAGAGAGAGCGACCTCGAGAGGAGGGGAGGAGCAGAGGAAGAGGGACAAGCAGAGTCTGGGCTGAGCACAGAGCTGGACGCGGGGCTCGATCTCCTGATCCCCAAGATCACAACCTGAGCCCAAACCAGGAGCTGGATGCTCGACTGACTGAGCCATGCAGGTGCCCCTGGAAGGTATCTTTAATATGTGAGTGGGTACCATGTCTCTGGAGTTAAAAGAGCCTACTCCGGGTTTGAGACTGCATTACGTACTGCTGCACATTCTCACGTGTGGAACAATATGAAAACTGAACACCCGTGGCTAGAATACTAAGTTTCCAAATGTTCAAATATTTGGATAGCCCATTGGTTATACGTAAAGCAAGTTGTCTTTAAGGCTTAATTTGGTTCTTTGTCCTGGAGGGTTTAGGGAGAGACCATGATTGTCTTGCCAGTGTAGCAGGGAAACTCTCTCTGTCCTTGGCTGAAGCCTTGTTTTTGCGTGTACTGAGCCCACAAACGTGCATGAGATTGGATAAAGCTTTCCCAGCAAGCCCTGTCATCCTGCAGGAGCCACTGTATATGTACTTCTTTGTTGAACCTGGAAGTAGGCCATGTAGTTACGTGTAAGATGCCCGTCAATTTCCTGCTTTCGGTAAGGGAGCATCTCAAATAATTTGTCTAGCCCCGTGGAGCAGCCAGAGCCTTTATAGTCTCCCTGGGTCCTCACTTGGCTGGAAATCTGTTTTTTTCTTGGTTAGGTTGATTGTTCTCAACCATTCTGAGGATGGACACAGTCACACAGAGACACACATGCCCTCCTTCCTGGTTTGTTCCCACATCGTTTTGCATGGCCAACCTGGCTTCTTCTCCCCCCTTCCCCTCTCTCTTCCTCTCCCCCTCCTCCTAGTCCTCCTCCTCCTCCTCCTTTTTAAGTAGGCTCCACACCCTATGTGGGGCTTGAACTCACGACCTTGAGATCAGGAGTTAAATGCTCTACCCAACCAAGCTACCCAGACGCCCCAACCCTGGCTCCATCATCAATCTCCCCAACTTCACTCCACTCACATCCCATATTTTCCAGAAAAAGTCACTTGCCAGAGGCACAATTCTTCTTTCCCCATTGCTCCTACAGGGAGGGATGTGATTTGGGGGTGGGGTAATGACTTGGGTGGAGGCAATACCAGATAAAAGAAGGAGAAATAAAAGACAAAGGAGTGTGTCCCGAAGGTCCAGATTGCATGTCTTGGAGCCCGTAAGCCATTCTTCTCCTTCCTATTTGAAACCGAAGACCCAACTCTAGCAATAGAAAAACCAAATTATTCTTTTACTGACATGCATGGTCTCTGAACCAGAAAGAGCAAGATCAAGTCTTAGTGTGGTCTCTTAGTGTTTGGGTTATCTTGGGTATGGATTTCTTGGTCTCAGTTTGCTCTTCTGTAAAATGGTTTGGTGATGGAATATGAACCCATCAGGGTGTTTTTGATGATAATTCATGTAACGCCCAATATCTGGCATATCTTAAACCTTCAATAAAAGGTAGATGATATCAGTCCCTATTATTCTGATGCCTGGAGGCAGCTGTTTCGTGGTGCCTCGTCAAGAATTTAACACATAGTGTAGTAGGTACTGATTCAGACAGTTTGGTTCAAATCCACAGCGTAGCCACTTATGAGCCATTATTAACATTTGTGTGGTTCAGTTTTCTTACCCATAAAATGGTATAGTAGTACCTATCATAGAAAGCTGATGGTGAGAATTAGATAAGTTAATGCATGTAATTAACTTAGAACAGGGCAGAGAGTCTAGAACATGGGGAGCCCTCAATAAATCATAGGAGCTACTGTGGTTGCCCTGATCGTGCCCATAATGATTATTGTTACCCCTTCCCCATCCAGGCAGAAACAACCATTGAGAGGACTCACAAAGAAGTCTTTCACATCCTTCCATTTCCTGGCAGCCTGGGGGGAAGACACCCAAAACTGAGACTTGGTTGGAGAGTCTTGGTTTGAAACCCAAGCTTCCATCATCAGGCCTGAACATTTGGCCCCTTTTCCTCTTTGTCTAGAACCAAGACACATGGAAGTAGTTTGTAGCAGTTGGGTATCAGCCCTTGGCTTTGCCAGTGGAAGATGAAAAACATTTAC
This sequence comes from Ursus maritimus, assembly GCF_017311325.1. Taxonomy (NCBI): domain Eukaryota; kingdom Metazoa; phylum Chordata; class Mammalia; order Carnivora; family Ursidae; genus Ursus; species Ursus maritimus. The sequence goes on from NW_024423786.1 coordinate 20,288,290, forward strand.
TTGCTACTTGCCCTGGCTTATTTATATTTTCATTATTTCTTTCTCCATGCCCCCAGGAGAAAGAAAAAATGAAACTGAAATGGAATACATCTTTTGAGTGCCGAAGTTAGTGGGATGGTAGATGGAAATACTTCACAAGGCATATACGGGTGCTGGAAGGTGATGACTTGCGCGGAATAGAATTCGATTTGCAGTGAATGTATATGGAACCACATGGAAGGGGCTAGTTAGCAACACTCCCTAGAGCACTGTTGTTAATGCTTTCTACACATAATTCATTCCATCCTCACAACCATCATATGAAGAAGGTACTTTCATCTCCATTTTATAGATGAGAAAACTGAGCAACAGAGAGATTAAGAACCTGCCCAGAATCACATAGCTAGACCTTCCCTATTTTATATGAAATACTGGAGAGAATCCAAGCAGGTCATGGTGGCAAGGGTCCTCGGCTGCCATCTGGTTCATCTGGCTTGTTTTTTTGGTAACAGCTTTCTTGAAATAGAATTCATACACATAAATTCACCGATTTATAGTATACTCACTTGTGATTTTTAGTATAGTCACAGAGTTGTAGAACCATGACCCGATGATCAATTTTAGAACATTTTCACCACCCACAAAAGAAATGGGATGCTCTTTAACATTAACCCACCCCCCACCCATTTCCTCCTAACCCCCTATGAACCAGCAACTACTAATCTATACTTTTTCCTGTAGATTTGTCTGTTCTGGATTTTTCATATCACTAGAGTTATGCAATATGTGGCCTTTTGTGTCTGGCTTCTTTTCTTCAGCATAATTTTTCTTGAGATTTATCCATGTTGTGGCATGAATCAGTGTGTAATACTTTTTATGGCCAAGTAATATTCCATTGTACAAATGTACCACATTTTGTTTATTCGTTCATCCATTGATGAACACTTGTTTGACTTTTTGCTTTATTTTTAATTTATTTTATTATTTTATTTTTTTACTCCTAAGTGAACTCTAACTCAGCGTGGGGCTTGAACTTATGACCCCGAGATCAGTGCACATGCTTTACCAGCCGAGCCAGCCGGGTATCCCTAACTTTTTGTTTTGATGATTAAGATTACTATAAGCATTCACATACTAGTTACCGTGTTGACGTATGTTTTCCGTTCTCTTGAGTATAGACCTAGGTTTGAAATTGCTGTGTGATATGGTGCCTTCTTTGTTTAACCTTTTGAGGAACTGCCAAACTGTTTTTCAAAGTCGCTATGCCATTTTACATTCCCACTGGCAAGGTATGAGGGTTGTAATTTCTCCACATCTTCCCTAACATTTGTTATTATCTGTCTTTGTTTTTAACTGTCTTGTTTTTAAAATTAGGAAACTCAGCCTTGGTGAGTTTTAATGACTTGGTTCAAGTACCATACCTGCTGTTATGGGTCCGGTTCTTCTCTAGGTATGGAAGTTATAAGGATGAAAAACATGGTCTTTATTGTACAAGCTCACTTTCTGGTGGGGAGCTGGACACGTAGTCACAATGTACAGTGAATGTGGCCATGTGGTGACAAGGTTTAGTGGGAGTACTTAGAGTAGAAACCTATCTCCAACTTCAAGATGCAGAAGATTACTTAGTGGCTCATTTAACTGAAAAGTCTGGTGCTGGTCACCTTCAGGTAAAGATGGATCCAGGGGTTAAACCAGTGTTTTCAGAGGGCTCACGGCCTCTTTCTTTCTCTTGTCCTTGCTCTTTCATTGACTCCTTCATTCTTCACCATCTCATTTGTTTTTGTGAGAGGATGGCTACTGGCAGAATAGGCTTATACTCAATCGTGTAAGCATCTCCAACAGAACGGGAGTTTTTCTTTGACTGTAGTTGTAGCAGGAGGCTTTCATAGCGTTCTCATTGGCTCAGTAGGTTAATGTAATAGCCTTTCAGCCATTTAGAACCAGTGTTCTAATTGGTTATCCTTGCTTCATTTCCTTCCCTGGAGGTTAGAGTGGGTAGGAGTCAGTCCCAGTGAGACTGCAGGAACTGGGAATGGGCAAGAGAATGGGCAAGGCATGATACCCAAAGGGAAAATCAAAGTTCTGTTTATAGAAGAATAAGAAATGATGTTTGCCAGGTAAAACCAGCAGTTGTTCATTCTACTAGCCAGGAAGGTCTTATTCACCTATTACAGAAATCTTTAAACAGTATGGGAATGCTTGAACTGATTTAATTGGAAGTTCAGCCATAGGGTGGACTTTGGGCATAACTTGAATCCATTGATTGGGTTCTCAGTTATTCCCCATCCTTGCCTTGGAGGCAAGATGACAGCAGCAATTCTTGACTGCCACAATATCCAGAGGAGGAGACGCCGTCTGGTCCAATTGCCATCCCTTAAGAGTGAGAAACTGCCTTGTCAGGAGCTCCCCTGCACACTTGGCAGGGCTGTGCTCTCATAGCCTGAACTGCCCATGCCCATGATCAGATACGTGTCATTCCTTGATTGGCTTAGCCTGGATTTCTAAACCAATCAGGATCTGCAGGCCAGCCCAGCTGTTGGGGTAGGGGTGGGGCCAGCTTCCCTGAGGCTCCTGGGTCCTGTGGGAGAAAGGTGTGTGTCTGGGTCAGATGAAGCTTCCCTTCAGGAGGAATATGGGAATGGAGGTTGGGGATTCATTTGGCAACACCAAGCTTGCTTTGCCTTAAAGAAGTAGAGGTTTCCAAGGAGACACTGGGTGTGGGAAGCAGACATTTCAGGCTAAGGGAATAGCATGGGCAAAGCCATTCTTTGCCAACATGGCATATAAAATTGAAGGGATCTTGATTATCTGTACCTTTTGTTGTATGAATAAAGAACTTAAGCAGAAAGAAGGAGGCAGGATCGGCACTTCCTTTCCTTCTCCCTCTTCTGTGGAGGTGGGCTGGCTGTTGAATGTGACTGGTCAGCCTCAGAGCTGCCTCCCTATTGTGTGCCTCACAAGCAAAAGCATTTCTTTTATTTTTTATAGCTTTGGGCTCCTAACTCTATAAAAATAGCTTTAAGAACCATGGGAGCAGGGTCAATATTTTGTGCTGTGTGCAATGATTTGGGGACATAGCAGACTTTTTACTTTCTTAAAATAATTAGATATTTTTTCAGGGAAAGTTTTAAGTTGACCGTTGGAGATGTGGAAGATCATATAAAGGCAAGCTAACATTTAGCTTTTTTGTGTTTTTTTTTCCAAACACACCTTATACTATTTTCAATTTTTCTACCCTCGTCTACGTAATAAGCTAGTAATTGCCCCGTTATGTGTTCAGAAAGGTACTTTTGTGATATGCTCAACTTTAAGAATGATTTTCTAAATCATTAGTTGATAAAATCATAGCGATTTCCTAAAACATCTAGTATATTTATTTGTTTTAGAAAGAGAGAGTGCATACACAAGTGGGGAGGGCAGAGGGAGGGAGGGAGAGAGAGAGAATCCTCAAGCAGACTCCCTGCTGAGCTCGGAGCCCGACACAGGGCTCCATCCCAAGCCCCTGAGATCATGATCTGAGCTGAAATCAAGAGATGGCTGCTTAACTGACTGAGCCACCGATACCCCAAGAGTTACATTAATGTTTTTAGTGTGTTTAAATTTCATTTTTTCCCCATTTATAGGCAGGTGAGATGAAACAGTTTCATTTCCTGCTGGTTTTCATTTAGCATTATATTATGAATGCTTTTTGTATCATTATTCTCTGTAAGCATGATTTTTAAAGATCGCTACAGTCTGTTCTATTTATAGTGTACCATCATTTCCTCAACCACTCTCTTGTTGTTGGGTATTTACATTGTTTCCAGTCTTTTGGTACTATACATAACGGTGCAGTGACCATTCTAACGTATGAATTTATTTGCATCTCTCGTTATTTCCTTAGGATAAATTCTGGTAAGTGGATTTTTTGGAACAAAGAATGCCGAACACTGACGATCTCTTGGCTAGGTCACCGATTGGTTTTCTGTAAGAGGCTGTGGCAGTTTCCACTTCATTGCACCAAGGCCAACACTGAATAAACTAACCCTCTTCTCTTTTCATTACTGATGGTTTTCTAGGTGAAAGATGGAATAGAATTCTGGTAATATGCTGTTCTTTCATAACTAATGAAATTGCATTTTCTACACCGTCTGGTTTTTGGCTGTTTGTAGCACTTTTGTGATTTTCCTGTTTGTACTATATGCAGTTAAAAAATAGGTTTTATGTGTCAATATATTGGCTTATAAGGGATCTTTTTATGATGTGGATTTCCATATTTTTCCATATTTTTCTTTTTCCTTTAAATGTTGTATCTAAAGTAGTTTTTTTGGGGGGGGGGTAATTACCCTCATCTCTGTGTTCTCCATATTTTCATTATGCCTTTTCAGTATTTCTGAGACTTAGATTTTTCTACCCAAAACATTTTTTTTCCTTACAGTTACTTTACAGTGTCTTCATTCTCTCCCTCCTCCTCTTCTGTTTCCTATTTCTCTTCCTTAAAAAAAAAAAGTCTCAATCTGTCTTAATTTTGTTTCAGTGTGTGGGGTGAGGCAAGGATTTGACTTGACTGTTAAAAATATAAGTAACTTATGATTCCTGGATTATTTATTGAATAGTACTTACACATTATTGATTTAAAAGGTATCAGTGCGCACTCAATCATTATGTAAGTTAAGGCTTGTTTCTTTGCTGTCTGTTGTTTCACAGTGAAGCAATATTATATAGCAGTTATGTGTTGGGCTGCATAGCTTGGACTCTGGCATTAGGTCTCACTGATGTTGTAAAGGCGTGTGGCCTTGGACAAGTCACTGTACAGCTGCAAACCATCATGTTCTCATCTGAAGACGCTGATGATCATGGAACCATCTAGTGGAGATGCTCTGGGGAGTAACAGGGTGGCTGTTAATCTTAGTTTGTCTGCGACAGTCCTGTCAAGCCTGCCTCGTTCAACATTTGTCTCAGATTTTTCATGTTATAACAAAATATTATTTTAAGTAGACCTTTCCTTTCTGTGCTCTTTCTGCCTCTTGTCATGTGTGAGATGTGTAGTGGAGTGACCTCTGAAAGATGGTGAACAACAGTGCCTTTCTTTTCTCCTAATCCTTGGCAGGCACACCAGCATTAGCACCTCTGTTTGAAGGAACGTGTGCTCTGGGCTGAGTGGCTAGGAGTCGATACTGCCATCTGGTTGGTGGTGGTCAGGGGAAAGATAGGACATTTCAGGTTAGTTGACCTACCATAGATGGGAAATAGAGTCTGGTCAGTCATGCTGCACAGTGTAGGGAAGCAGACTGGATGTCCTTGCTGTGGTAGGTTTTATGTTTGTGGTTTTTTTCTTTTTTTTTTTTAATTTATTAGAAGATATAAATCTATATTTATTTTTAGCATTTGGCAAAATTTAAAAAAGTATTTTATAATAAATACTGTTGGCAACAATGAGCTTTAAAAAACAAGAAGTTCTTCAATGAAATATTACATAACTTTTTTTCCCCTATCTTGAAGAACGTGAACCAGGAGCATTACTTTCATAATTGTTTTTTGACATTTACAATCCACGGGGTGGGGGGGGTCAGAGTAAAAACATTGAACTTTGAAAAATCAGGGAATCCATTTGCTGAAGAAGTGCTGCATCTTTTTCAAAGTTAGTACTTATTTTAAGAAGCTTTGCCCAGGGGCGCCTGGGTGGCTCACTTGGTTGAGCGTCTGCCTTTAGCTCGGGTCATGATCTTGGGGTCCTGGGATCCAGCCCTGTAATGAGCTCCCTGCTTAGCAGGGAGTCTGCTTCTTCCTCTCCCTCTGCCCCTCCTCCTGCCTTGCTCTCAATCTCTCTCTTTCAAATAAATAAAATCTTAAAAAAAAAAAAAAGAAAAAAAAGTTTTGTCCATACACAGCTGCAGAATGTGTATTTATATTTTACTCTGTGAAGCATGACTTTTCATTTAGATCAAAATGCTGTTTTTCAACATTACCATCGCTCATGCTGGAGTCCAGGTTTTCTTTAGCACATATAAAAAGTGAATTGAGAACCATTCATGTCGTTGTGCTGCTAACAGAACTCCTTTATGGATAGTAGATGGTACCAGTTTCACATCCGTGTCACTGGGAAAATCAGTTAAGCTCATTCCAGTGTTTGATTTTTTCCCTCCTCCAACTGATTGAATCAAAACAGAGCTCTCGGAATTTCATTCTGTTGAAGGTAAAACATCTAACATCATTATAGATGACATTACAAATTCTGTGAGAAGTTTAATCTTAAAGATAAACTTGCTTTCACAGTGATAAATATGGATTCTGCCGGAGAACTTATTGGGGTTAAAAACTGTTTTTACTAGATAAGGAAACCTGTGGAACCAATATGATCTTGGAAGTGATTGTGGTAAACATATATTTCATAATTGTGTCCAAATTGAAATGTATGTCTCTTGAATAGAAACCATAGACACACTGTGTATAAATACTTTGCATATACACAGATAACCGAATTATAGAAATTCTGTGCTGAGGCTCATATTGGATACAAATAAACACATAAGCTGTCAATTAGATTTTAGAATTTGTTTGAGACTTTGAGAAACTATTTTGTAAATCAGTGTAAGTGTTCCGTTGTGGTATTACACTTTTGTAAATGAGTGCTCTAATTTTTCGTTGCATTTTGTTTAAAATCATTTTGTTTGGGAATACTAATAACTCAAAGAATGAAGTAAACACACATACATGTTTTGGAGACAATTAGCAAATTACAGATATGGGGGGGAAGGATGGCACATAGAACAACATTGTAATTTTTATCCCTGCAAAGGCAAGGGAATAACTGAACAGATTAAATAACGATGCTCAAAAAGTGAGTAAGTTTTAATTTTGAAATTCTTTAAGTGTGCTTTATAGTATTTTGCCAGTAGGAGAAGGAACTTTTAATTTAAATCCAATAATGTGAGTTCTGTATAGAAATAAAATGAAATTGATATGGCTGCAATTTTGCAGTATCTCTATTTGACCAAACAGTGCAAGGAATCATAAAGCAAATTTGTTTATTTAATGAGTTTTGTTTTGTAGAAACATTTGTCAAAGAAGGGTACTCAGAATGGAGCTAAAAAGATCTGAGAAGATATTTGGGCTAAAGTATTTACACAGTTCAGTACAAAATAAGAAAATTAAGAATATCCTCAACTTAGTGGAATTTGTTGTAGCTGATAGGTGCGTTAGCACCTGTAGGGAGTATATTTTCTAATATTATGGTCCAGAGATAACTGCTGTTTGAAGATGTCAGAAATTCATACTTAATTTCATAAAGCGTAACTTTGAAGAGTATTACATGCAATTTTATGAAAATAATAAAAATATTAAGACCAACATTTTTCCTAAAATGCTTCTAGAAAGTTACTGGTGATGTGGTAAAAAAGACAGTTACAGCCAAGGAACTGATTAAAGTACAGGAACATCTAAGAAAATTATTCAGTTTATGTTATGGTTACTGTTAATTACAAAAGAATCGAAGTTGGGATGAGAAATTAGTTGGTAACTCTATAAAACACTTGGCGTATAGTAAGTACTCACATTTTAGCTGTCTTTTATTTTTTTTATTTTTTAAAGATTTTATTTATTTATTCGACAGGATAGAGACAGCCAGCGAGAGAGGGAACACAAGCAGGGGGAGTGGGAGAGGAAGAAGCAGGCTCATAGTGGAGGAGCCTGATGTGGGGCTCGATCCCATAATGCCGGGATCATGCCCTGAGCCGAAGGCAGATGCTTAACCGCTGTGCCACCCAGGCGCCCCTTTTAGCTGTCTTTTAAACTGTCATCAATATTCTTAAATTTTCATTGGTTTTTCTGCCTCATTCTTTGCCAGTGTCATGGTGTTTTAATTATTCTGCTTTATACAATATTTAATATTGACTATTTCATAATCCTTATTGTGCTTTAAAATTTTTATTTCCTTTATTTTCTTTTAAAATTTTTCTAAACCACCTTTTGAATATTTTGTTAACAAAAATTTCTTTTTGCATTTTGTTTGAAATTCGTAATAACTAAGTTCTCAGAAGGATTGATATCTTTTCTTTACATCCAGAGAAGTAGTTTAATAATCCTTTTATTCAAGTATTTTTCTTTTGTATGAAAATTTTGTAGTTCTATGTCTATGCCTACAAAAGAAAGACTTATGTCATTAATATATCTTGCTGATTATTTTTGGTATGTAGGCAGCTCCATATTTTTGTGTATTTTGTATTTGATTACCTTGCTGAACTCTCACTAGGGTTTATGTTTTTATTTTTCTATTTCAAAAAAGAAAGTATATTTGACATCTCATGACATCAATATCATCTCCTTTTCCCATATATTTTTTTCCTGCTTTATTGCATTGGTTTTGCCTTACAGAACAGTGATCAGTAAGAGTGATGGAATAAATTAGTTATTTCTATGGCTGTCTTTCAGGCTAGACTTAATTCTCTCTAGGGCAGGACTTTGTCTTTTTTTCCTCTGTATCTCCATGGGTTCCACACACAAAAGTAGGCATTTAGTAAAGGATGAATACATGTATTGTAGAATATAGTTGCAGAAAGTTAGAATAAAATAAAGGTGTTAAATGCCGAGTATTTAAAACACTTCCCAAATGGGATGGTTGGACGGAAAACTTTAGGGGATTTGATTTAATTGCATATTCCATCTTTTAAGTCTTTCTGTCTGAATTATACTAGGAGCCTCGTCATGGATGGTAGAGATCAAAAGGTTTCAAGGTTTTGTGGCTGAGGCATTTTCGTTGCATCACAGAGTATAGTCAGCTTTACATTTGTAGCAGTGATTCCTTCTCTATTTTTCCGTGTCCTTTCTCTCCCCTCCAAAAAAATTACCATAATTTTTAATTTTTGAGAGGAACTCAAAATTCCTTTTATGTCTTTGTTTTCATTTATTTAGAGAGAGAGCATGCCCCTGGGGAAGGGGCAGAGGGAGAAGGAGAGAGAGGGAATCCCAAGCAGACTCCACACTGAGCACAGAGCCAAATGCAGGGCTCGATCTCACAACTGTGAGATCATGACCCAAGCCAAAACCAAGAGGCCAACGGACTGAGCCACCCAGGCACCCCACTTTTATTTATTTGAACAAATAACTAGAGATAGAATGTTTGTTTGTTATGTCAGAATTGTATGGATTAGCCATAAACTATAACTTGACGAACCTGGGAACCTGGGGACACCATGCATGAGAATCGTGGTTGCAACCTTTGTCATCTGTCATCTGTCTGTCCAGGCCATTGCCACATTTGTTACTTTGGTTTCTGTTATTATGCTTCTAAGTTTTTCTTTTGACCAGGGAAATACCACTCACTAAAGAGGAAAATAATTCCCCATGCCCTACCCTTGTATTTGAGTAATCCCAGAAGTATTTTGGGGGAAAGATAGTTACATGTTGTGTTCGGAATCAACAAATAAAAATATCCTATAATTTATGTCATTTTGTTTTATCGCACACTTTACTCTTATAAATGTCTTGACATTTTATAGAATGTTTTTGTGGATAGAGCACGATGGTTTTATGCTGTACCAGTTGTTTCCTTTGGAAAAATTTATATTTATTCCTTTGAGACTTTGAGCTATAACATGCACGCCAAGCTCAAGCTATCCATTTCAGGCATTATTCCTCTCAGAATCTCATTGTGAAGTGCATAAATATTAGAGAAAACAGCTTTCTCAATGTGTGTTGGTAATATTTTTTAAGTGAGCATGAGTTTTTGTCTCTCTAGTTGTATAATTTGTCTCTTGAGAAAAATACAATGCTCTGAAGTCTGGGAGGAAACACAGCGACAATGGCGGCTCATCACGTCTGTTCAGGAGCCGCAGACAGAGTGTGTTCTGTTTGAAGGAGGTCTGGAAGCAATAGTTGTGTAGCAAGCCTGTTGCTTTTACCTCAGCTGTATGCTATAGAGTGGTAAAAGTAGAGCGAATATGTGCACAAAAATGTACTTCTTTACCCAGTCCCCGAACGTATGAGCTGTTGTCTGGGGCCGATCATTATAGTCTGATCCAAAACTCCAAGATGGATTAATAAAAACAGAGTGTTTGTTCCCGTAAGTGGGATACATAAGGGTTTATAGAAACAGAATCTATTTGCCTCTCTTCCTGATAGTTTTTTCTTTCTTTCTTTCTTTCTTTCTTTCTTTCTCTTCTCTTCTCTTCTCTTCTCTTCTCTTCTCTTCTCTTCTCTTCTCTTCTCTTTTTTTTACAAATTAAGTTGCCTGAGCACTTTTAGGCATAGGCTTCCATGGTTTTGCTTTTTATTCACCAGATACTAATTTATTGAAAAAATATATTCAGTGGTCACCTAAATAGAACTTCTGTTCCTGGCATTATTCTAATCCTTTAATTAATACTAGCTTACCTAGTTTATTTACCCTTCTACCATGACTCAGTAAGGGAAGTACTGCTGTTATTCTCACTTTACAGTTGTGGAAACTGAGGCACAGAGAAGTTAAGTGATTTATTAGCTCAAGGTTAAAAAGCTAATAAGTGAAGTGGACAGGGTTCAAATCCATACAGTCTTGCTCAAGGGATTGTGCTCTTAACTAGCATGGTATGTGATTTAATCATTTTGCTGCTTTGAGACGGGGGTTGGGTGGGGGAGTAGCTAATGGAGGATTAGAGTTAAGGGTCCACAAAGCCCCCCCGCCCCCTTGGTACCATCACTGACACTAAGGATGTGGCTACTTGTGAAGAATGAGCTGTGTTAAGGGCTGCAGGCAGGGGAATGACAGCAGAGCACTCTTGCTTTTCATTTTTTTTGTGCTATATTATTTGAAATCCTTTTATACAATGAACTTGTATTACATTTGTCGTATAGTTTTAAAATAAAGTTGCCTTTGGAAAAAATCTTTTAATATACACTTAGCTTCAAACTTGGGAGCAAAAGATGTTCTAAAGACAAAGAAGCATAAAAAAAAATGAAGAGTTTACCAGGAAGCATTTGGAGGGCTGGGGAAGCAACTTCCAGCAGGAGAGTATTCTTTAATTCTAATCTGTTTCTTCAGTAGGGCTTCTTAACAGTCCTTCTAGCAAGTTTCAGTTCGTTGTAGGATTGGAAGTTATTGTCAAAGCTGAGAAGGAACTTCATTCCCATTGTTACGTATAACCTACAAAATAAAATATTCTGGGTATGCGTGATTAAAGTGTGTTTGTTTTAGAGTTTGAAAAATCCATTTTTAGTTAGCACAGAAATTAGAGATGGGACAAAAGACCAGGGACTGTGTTGTTGCCCCGGAAGAAACACCAGGTAGGAGAGAAGACGATTTGTCCTTGTGTTGGTGGTTAGAGCTAGAAGTCGTAGAAGCTGGGGACGTCGCTAAGAGTTCAGTTGCATCATAGCTGAAGTCAGTGCATACATCTCATGAAGTTAAGCTTCACCTTGAAAATCAAATGTATAACTAATTTGTGGACCCTTAGCAACTCAAAAGTCACAAATTAACATCTTTGGTTAATACATCTCTGGGGCAATACAGCATAGTGGTTAACTTGCCTGGCTTCTAATTCTGGCCCTGCCTCTAAATAGCTGTGTGACCTGGGGTAAGTTACTTAAACACGCTGCCTTAGTTTTTAAATCTGTAAAATGGGATGATTTGCCTCATTAGGTTCTTGTTTTGATTAAATGAGTCAACATAATACAAGTTAGACAGTGTTTTTGTATAACAAATGCTGATTAAATATTAGTGATTAGTCCTAGTACTTGCTTTTGTTTTGACTTTAATTTCATTTCTTTGCAGAGCATTAGAGGCCATGTCTAGTCGAAGGTGTGTAGGGNTAGAGGGTGAGAGGGAATAGAGAGGGGGAAGAATGAATAAAAGAATTAGAGGAAAGAATCAAGTACATAGGATTGAATTATTATCACATATGATTTATTATAGCCTGTTACTTTCATGATGATATTTGGGAGAAAAATAATTTTATATCTCAAAATGAAAACTTACAGGGGTGTGTTATATGTACGTTTTTAGTTTTAAATTAGAGGTGGGATCTTGCACTCACTGCTTAATCAACCTGCACTCACATTAACCTTGAACAGGGTCAATTTTTTTAAAAAAGATTTATTTATTTCAGAGAGGGAGAGCAAAAGCCAGCATGAGCAGGAGGCGCCGGGAAAAAGGGGGAGAGAGAGAGAGAGAGAGAGAGAGAGATAATCCCAAGCGGAGTCCAAGAGGAGTGCAGAGCCCGACGCGGGGCTCGGTCTTTTAATGATGAGGTCAGGACCTGAGCTGAAACCACGATTCAGACACTTAACCAACTGAGCCACCCAGGCACCCTAGTCCATTTTTTCTTTTCTTAAACATCCACACTAATGGTGGTGATCCGTGGTTTAAAATAATCTGCAGGTCACCCGCATTTTCAAATGTGTATTTACACATGGGTGTGCCCTCCATGCTGGAATTTCTGTCCCTTCAAAACAAAGAATGAAGCCCCATCAAGAGGCCCCAGCAGAAGAGGAACTACAGGGTTGCCTCATCCTCTCTCCCTGTTCACTTTTCCAAGCTGCCCTTTGGCCTCTTATGAAACGGGCTGCTGTCGTACTGGCCCCTCCCCTGGGACTGGATAAGTCAGTTTGGTTTAAGAGGCCTTTTCTGATTTGATGGGGAAACCTTACATCTTTTCTTCCAGCTAATCGATTATAGGGGCTCAAGCCTGTATTGCCAAGATACCTCATAAATGTTAGAGGTGATGATGACCACCAAAGGGTTAAAAGGCCAGTGGCTGTCCTTTCTCTCTGGCCCTTGCCAGGATGTGCTGGAATGCTTAATATGAGTTGGTCCTGAGAAGCAGCCCACCAGGTGTTTGGTGGAAGAAGGTGCTGGGTCATTGTGTCAGAAATAATTCTCCACAAGAACGTCTTATGTCTTGAGCTCACGCTCATCCCTGCCTCTTACCCCAGAGGGGCAACTGGCCTTTTGATGTCACATATATGTGTTGCCGTTTTTTTTTTTTTTTTTTAATTTAAATTCAGGTTAGTTAACATATAGTATATTATTAGTGCCAGGGGTAGAATTTAGTGATTCATCAGTTGTACCTAACGTATTCTTTCCTCATGGTTCTGAGTGGCTCTTGCTGGAGAACCGGACTTTGTTGGTGGCATTCAGAGCCATTGGAAAGGACGTTAACTTGGGTGCCCAGGAACACAACGGCTCAGGGAGCCCATCTGCCTCTCACCCTCGCCACACACCTGGATAAGGCCTAAAATGTCTACCTGCCAGGCGCTCCTGTCCTCACAGAGCGTGTTCTTCGGGCTTCCACACACCTGCTCTCCAACCTTGCGCTGTATGGGTTTTGAGCTGGTTGTTGGAAGCTGCTCTGGTTACATTTCGATAGAAGGGTTTGGAATCCTCACAGTGTCAAATGCAGGTAATAATCCTAAACTGCCTGACCTGGGGGGGGGGGGGGTTGTGTGTGCCTAATCTCAGCTGTTTTAGAAACCTGTGATATTTAGTGTATGTAAAGCCCAGATATATTGAATTTCCCTCGAACCCTTTTGCCTTTGATGAGAGCTTTATTTCCCAAAACGGACAGAAAAGACGAGTGGTGTTGGAATTCAGCCGAGTATTTATTTCTAGATTTCGCAGTTTGTTTTGTTTTCATAGCAAGCAATTTCCTCCCTCCCTCCACCCCCTCTCTGTTTCTCTTCCACCTCTCTGCCTGTTCATCTCTCCTTTCTTCGCTTCCTTCCTCCCTCCCTTATTTCCTTGCTTTTCTGAACTCAATGAAAATGGACACTGAAATTTTAATTTCAGCTGAGAGCTGAAAGAACGAGCCAGCGTGGGGTTCCATGAGTGCCTGGGCGGCCCTTGCAGGATGAATGCCCATCCCTGAATCCTTGCCCATGTAGAGAGTGAGCTGCAGACGCTTGGCAGCTCCCCTCTGCTGTTGTCCATGAGCCCCTTCGAGATGGGCCCGGGAGCTTCTGTTCCCTGGGTGTTCCTGGGAGCGGCGGTGGTGTTGCTGGTGAGGGTTGATCGGAAGGGAAGGCATTGGGGGCGTGTGCTTCCCTGCCTCGGGGTGTCTGGTCACCGATATGTGGGCGGTCAGGTAACTTTGATTATGCTGGATGGACTGTTTTACCCTGGAAGTCATGTGTGTGTCCATATGTGACTGAGGGGCAAAAGGCCCAACTGTCCAACATCAAAAGTCTCTTGAAAAGGACTTTATGAAGAACCACATGGAATTTGTAACTTGATCACAAAATTAGTACCATTAAGGACCTGAAAATAGCTCTTTGGGTTTGGAGGTCACACCTTCCGAAGCTCAGTTAATGAGCAAATTTTGATTCTTTACAAGATTCACCAGGTGTATTTGGCTAATGTTAACTTTTTTCTTGGCTGCCCAGCCCTCTTGCTAATGAGGCCAAAGTGGAAATTCCTGAGTCTCGTGGTGGACCAGTTAGTTCCTTCGCTCTCTTTCCTGGCCACTGACTGCTAACCCTGGCCAGCTGGCTTGTGGATGTCTGTACTTGGATGTTGGAGTGGGGGAGGGTATCGTGCAAGGTGCTGTGTGGATTTGCACAGATCCGTAACTGCTCCTGGGGAAAATCCTTACACATACTCCCCCAGCCAACGGTCAATTGCATTGTCTCCACTTCTGAAAGACAATAGAGTTGATTAAGGTTAACTGGAAAATGCTGATGTTGGCTGGAATTTTGGACTTTTGCCAGAACATATACAGCATTTAAAGCCATTTAGGGAAAAACATGCCATGGTTCATTGGTAGAAGAGCTTAGGGGGAATAAAACAGTGGAAACCAACAAGGAGAGAATGATTACTTTTAAATACACAGAAGTGAAAATGGACATGGCAGTAAAATATGTTTTCTTAAATATGTTTTCTAGGAACGCACTATTTTCCAAAATCTTAGAATGGACCACATCATGTTTGGGTTGTAGGTTTTTTAGATTTTTAACTCTTGGTTCCTACGTATTGCTGAAATGATGGACTATATAAGTTAATTTTGTATTATAGTTATTTATTAAGGAATTACATATTTAAATAGAAATCTTGCCATTACTGGAAACTTTTTGGATTTTAAACAAACACTGAAGAACATATAATGTTCTGGAAGATAAATATTTGCATAAAGCAGTTCAGTTCTTCAACATGTGTATTTTTTAAGACAAACAAAAACTCCAGCAATATTTACCCTAAGAATAACTTGCAAAGTAAAATGAGAGTAATTTTGAAATCCTGTGTTACCCTGATTCATTGATTTTCCAAAAGAAGGGTTGAGTTTGCAATGATAAATGTGCAATAAGCTGTTAGAAAAACCATTATTTTGCTTATATTTGGGGAATTCTATCACTGCCTTTGTCGTACATCCCTATTTCCCAAGAAAAGAAAATCCGGCGTGGGGAAATGGTGACTTGCCCAAGGTCACGCAGCTAGAAAGCAGCAGAATTTCGGCGAACACCGGTACTCCTTACCCTCAGGCCAGTGGTATTTTCCATGATTGCATGCTGATTTTATTGGGTGTGAGTGGGGGTGTGTGTGTATGTTTCAATGTGCACACATGTATGTGTGAATAAAATAACTCTTTTGCTTCCTTTTAACAAGTTGATTATAAGCTCAGCGACTTGCAACTATTTTTCCTCATCCTTTCAAGGAGCAACTTCACCCCCTCGCTTTATACTCTTAACATCTTTTGATATCTGTGGATATAGAAGGGATAGTCTTTGCCTTGCCTCGTAAGCTGTTCAGAGCAAGGTAAGATTACCATCATAAGCTGAATCTGGGGGGGAAAAGAACTCTTATTATATCTATCTTTCTTGTCTACTGCCGTTCCCTTGAAAATAACTATTACCGGAGTTTCACTTAAACATGTGGTGACTTACAAATGTTGTGGTTTATAAAATACATAACAATTTGGTTTGCCTCTTTTTTCTCTCCTCTTTCTTCATGATCGTCTTTTGCCTATGTTAACGTACAAACAGCTGAGTGAGTTATTTTTAGAGAGACCACCCTGTTTATAAAAATTGAGTGCTCTTTAATTTGTGTTGGACTTTTAAAAATTGTCTGGCCTATTTTTCCTCAATGCAGAAGTAAGGAGAGTTTCAGGTTTGGATTTTGTAAACATATATTTTTGCCGTTAACATCACTGCAGAGGCTCTCATTTTGCTTTTTTTATTTGATCAAACTGTGCTCACTTGTACTTCATGTTTTTTTCCCCCTGCTTTTTTATTTCTTTCCTTTCCTTTTCTTTTCTTTCTTTCTTTCTTTCTTTCTTTCTTTCTTTCTTTCTTTCTTTCTTTCTTTTTTTTTTTTTTTTTTTGCTGTTCCAGTTTTTCCTTTTGCTTCTTTCCATTTCTTTACTATTTTTTTTTCTGTGTCTTTTAGGAGAGTGAAGACTGAAATATTTGCAAATGGCCAATGCCATAGCAGTTAAAAAAGATATAAATAATTATACTTTCCTGGGGTCTCTGAGACCAGGCATCTGACCCTTCTGTACATTTGGTAATGGAGCCCAAGTTTGTTTTATCTTCCCAACTAGACAGATAGCAAAGACTAGATGTCAGCCTCTTTGAATCCACTATAATCCCCTTCTCCTGAGGCTACACCCCAATTAAGTGCTCAGGAAATCCAGATTAAAATCCAGTTGATGAGCAGCGGATGCAGTGCAAGCCAGTGGAGCAGCTGGCCACTTCGATGGAGCTAATATATTCTTGTTGCGATCGCATACAAGAAAAAACAAAAAGAAATAAAATATATTTATATTTTTTTGAAAATTGCAATGGCATTGGTCACTTCTATGTATTTCAGCCCTGAGTTTCCTAAAGGACAGAGACATAGAAAGGAAAGTAATATATGTGTGTATGTGTACACACACACACACTCATGTGCACACACACGCACACACGCACAGTATATAGTAAATAAGAAGATAATCTCATGTCTTTACATAATACTTCCAGAAAAGAACCACTTCAAACACATGGATTTTTACCGAAGATCACTTCTACCTTTATGTGGTGGTCTAAGGTTTCTGGCACTTTCTTTGTTAGTCAGGTTGGAAGCAGTTGAGTAAACCAGAGAGAAATGATGTAGTCTGACTGCCCCGGGTGCAGAATTAGGGGGATGCGGGCAGGTCGTGCTCAGGTTTCTGGTGCGAGTGTTTGCCCAGTTGGTTTGAGGCAGAGGCTAGGAGATGTGCAGTCTAGGGCAAGGCTTGCCTGGCCACATCTGCCCCCACGTACATGTCACTGGCCACACACACACCCCTGAACCTGAGCTCCTTAGGGCCATCACCGCACAGCAGAGCTTGGCACTGTGGTGCCGTGTGGCCTGGTGTCTTCCCAGGGCGGTGCCGACCGCATTCGGGCTGATGAGGACACTTGGAGGCCATGGGGACACCACGCAGCAGAAGTCGTCAGTGCTCCCAAGCAGGGAGTGGTGCCCATTTCGCCCCGATTCTCCTCGATGATCCCTTTTCAAGTGGAAATTTTGCAAGTCGACTTCTGCAGCATGCGTAGTACAATTTGGCTGACAGCAGTTTCTGGCAAAAGAAATAACCAAATTATTATTCAGTCATGGGTTTTTAACAGCCGCAAAGCAAGTGGATGTTAACTAAATGATGCAATTTATTCCCTTCCCTCTTATTGCCAGCTTGCCTATTACAGAGCGACTGCCAGTTTTCAATAAGTGGTACCCAGATGGTATTCGCATGCCGCCCACTTGGTTACAGAGCCGAAGCGGGGAATAACTCGGCAGACACTACAAGCTGTGGGTCAATTGAGGGGGAATGCCTGTTGCTTCACAGTTTTGCATATGTAAATCTGTTAATGTTATGTCAGTATTGTGCGGGCTAAACACAAGCATTGCCTTTCTCTGGGGGCCCAGCTGAACTTGGACCACAGCCCAGTTATACCGAGGCTCGGAGAGCCGAGCTGCACTTGGAGGGTGCTGCACAGCCTGCTTCCCACCACTCCTGCCTCGACGCGCTCGCGTTATCCGCAGCCCAGGTTGGATGCAGGAAGCGTCTGCCATAGGCTGACTCCATCATAGGACAGGCAGGCCCGGTTTTACGAGGTTGGATGCGGAGGGTGGAGGAGTGTGAGCGTGTGTCTATTTTTAGGCCAGCCTTCAAGACGGCTCCTTTGGCCCAGCCTGCGCCTGCCTCGCTCACGCTCTCCTCTGTGTGTCTGCCACACTTCTGCTCTCCGTGTCATCAGCTGCAGATGCGGACACCGCCGTCTCAGAAAAGTCATGAACTGTGTCGTCTGCGCGGCTTAACAGCCAACATCTGCTGTGGCAGGCTGAAGGGAGAGGCCAGGAAATCATTTTCGGGAATGCGTTCAAGTGCCTCAGCTTAGCCTCTTCTTTGGCCTGTGCAGACAATTATTTTACACTAATTGCATCAAGATAGCAGCTATAAAAACGAGATTTGAATCGCTCCCCCCCCCCACCCCTCTCGTGAAAGTTGCAGTTACAAAGGGTAGTCCTTTTTTCTTTTTATTGTGGTTTGTTTCTTGTTCTCAAAAGCTTATTACATTGGGTGCAAACAACAACAAAAATGCTATAAAAAGGCAAGAATTGTAATATGCTTAAGAGCTAAAAAGACCTATGGTGTTGGTTTAACCAATGAAAATAGTCCTGCAGGTATTGTTAAATTTATGTGCCATATGAAAAACATTAAGGGTGTTGTTTTTTCAGGGAGGAAAATGTTCATTGTTGAGCCATTTTGTAAATTATTTTAATGCTGCCTTTCTGCTTAAACCTCATGATTTTGATATATAAACCGGTTTAATGTTTTCTGCACAGACCCTGGCTTTTCTTAAGTTTTATATATTGGAAAGCCTGTGTTTGTATTGGACCTTCTGGTTTCTTTCATATTGAAAATACGTCTTGCGTGGCCCGGTGCCATGTGGCGAAGGAAAAGTTTGACGAGAGTCAAACCTCGGGTGTTGACTTTTGAGTTCTAAAAACTAGGCAGGACCGTGTTAATAAATATATAGAAGGTTTCTTTTTTTTTTTTTTTTTTTTGATTGTTTGTTTTTTAAATAGGAGTCATTTGATGATAAGAAGAGCATCTCTGCACTATGGGCTTTCTAATACCTCGGGCTGGTCTCAACTTTTCATGCACTTGGAATAGAGGCAACATTGTGTTTACTGGCCAGGTCCCCCCCCCCCCCCCCCGCAACGCTCTCAGAGTAAATTTTGGTTAATTACGCATTCCAGCATCTCTGATTCTCTTGAAAGATTCGTTTCTGTGACATTTTGCGGTATCTGTTGTGCAGCTAGAGTAGCATGCTTCCCTCCTCACATTTCAAGTCTCTAGACTTTGTTCTGAAGAACCAGATGGAAGTATGCAGATTGTTTTTATCTTTTGTCCTTCACACTGTAACCTGATCTCCAGCATATCTAGACATCTAGCAGAAAATTTACTATGTGAAAGCAAGGAAATGATTTAGGATATGGACCAGCCAGGGGAGGAGGGGCTCAAGATGCACGTTATCAAAGCAAATCTCCCCACCCAACCCCCACACCCTTCTTTCTTCTTTAGTGAAGAAATGGTTTTTTGATCAAGGGTCCTTCCAAATATGCCCAGATATTCTCTTCCCTTTTAACCTGGGCTGAGAACTGTAATTGGCCATTTGGTTTGATAAAGGTACAAATGAAAGTTGATGACTCAATAATTGAAAGCTTACAAGGAGAGTGAATTGGTAGAATCATAGAATCGGCAGTGGTTTTGCAGACTAGGGCAGTGCAATTTACTAAGACGGGATGCAGGTTTGTGACAGATCCAGGACTCAAACCCAACCTTGACTTGATGGCTGCAGGAAACAATATAATTTCAAGATTTCCATTATGTGTGGTTTTAGTGCCAAAATATTAGCAACCTTTGTGTTAGGAACTTCAAACCCCTTCAGCTTGTCGAGTTAAAACGAGTAAGGACAGTTGTCTCTTTACAAACTCTCTTATGTGTGGAATCAAATTACTCACTAGTGTGAGGGTATTAGAATTAGTAACTCTATCAGGGTATTAGGTATTTGCTATACTTGTAAGTGTGTACGATAGGTGCTTATATCTGTGTTTCTGCACATTTTGCGTAGTGTGTGCATTTTGGAGTTAGGTGATTTAAATACCAGCTGTGCTGGTTGGGATGATAGACCCAGTTTCGTTAATTCCTCTGGGTCTCTGTTCCCTCTGTTCTGAAATGGTGACAATCGTAGTAGTTGCCTCAGGATGGTGACAAGAAGCAGTTTTTATCAAAATCCCAAGTGTACGTGAGACACTGCGTGGTGCCGGCACAACACATAGTATACTTCTCCTTAGTGAAAGTTTATTATTTTAATTGATAATACATTATCCTTGACATCAGAGGAAAGCTACAGTAGTGATAAATACCATATATGGCCTTGAGTTGCAACTTTCCCTTTTGCAGAGTAGGTTGGTTGCTGCTGCTTGCCCCCTCTCTCCCCCCCTCCCTCCTTTATTGGTCTGGCACCTTCTGTAGCATTGCTTGTTTTACCTTTGGGTGTCATTATCCATTGTTTACGTCATTGTCAAGAGGACCAGGGCTGTTGCAAGATGTGTGCTTCCTCTGCTACTTAGCCTTACTGTCTTCCTTGTCTACTGACATTTTCTTCAACGTTTTGGCTGGAAAAACTAAAGAGGCACTTGTCAGCTGGTGGGGATTCTTCACCAAACTTGTTTTCTTGCATGTGAAAATCTTGCCTCAATATATCCGTGATCTCTGCAATCCACGCCATTATAACCAACCTGTGACTTGAAGAAACTAATATTTGTGAGCATATGTATTGCCTAAGGTGGAAAATACAGATTAAATACTTGCTGCTAGTGTTGAGAACTATATCCGTTCAGCAGGTGTTTCTTGAGAATGTCCTATGTGCTAGATGTACAGGATACCCAAGACGGACCCTGTGCCTGCCCTCAAGGAACTTGAAGTCTGGCATGAATGTTGTATCTCCTTGAAATCCAGCTTTAGTTTTTCCTTTGCTATCTCTTCGGCTTTGGTTCTTGGTTCTTGCACCCTCACCCATTGATTTTCTACTATTCCATGCTAAAATTTATATTAATAAAATAATGCGAAACAACCCATTTATAGTTGCATCAAAAATTATTTAGGAATAAATTTAATAAAAAGTATAATGTTTGCATGCTGAAGCTACAAAACATTCTTTCGTAAAAAGAAATTATTTATTTATTAGAAAGAGAGAGCATACAGAAGGAGAGGGAGAGGGAGAAGCAGACTCCCTGCTGAGCAGGGAGCCTGATGCAGGACTCGATCCCAGGACCCTGAGCTCATGACCTGAGCTGAAGGCACACACTTAACAGAACTAAGCCACCCAGGTCCCCTGCTACAAAACATTCCTGAAAGAAATTCAAAACAACCTAAATAAATGCAAAGCTATCCTGTATTTATAGACTGGAAGACTTCATATTGTTAGGATGGCAGTACTTCCCAAATTGGTTTACAGAGTCAAAGCAATTTTTATCAAAATTCCAAGTGTCTTTTTTGTTTTGTAGAAATTGACATTTTGATCCTAAGAGTCCTATGGAAATGCAAATTATCTAGAATAGCCAGGACATTTTTGAAAAAGAACAGAGTTCAAGGACTTGCAGGTCCTACTTACTGCAATAATCAAGAAATTGTGGCCCTAGAATAAGGATAGACATATAGATTGGTGGAATAGAATGGGAGTCCAGAAATAAACATTTATGGTAAATGATTTTCAGCAAGGGTGCCAAGCCAATTCACTGGGGGAAAGAAGAGTCTTTTTAACAAATGGTACAGGGACAATAGCATATCCAAGTGTAAAAGAATGAAGTTGGACACCTGTTTCACAGCATATACATCAAAGACCTCAATATAAGAGCTAAACCCATAAAACTCTTAGAAGAAGTCTTTTAAGCATAAATATTCATGACTTTGAGTTGGGCGATGATTTCTAAGATATGACACCAAAAGCACAAACAAAAAAGAAAAAAATAGATATACTGGACTCAAGTTTAAAAAAATATTAAAAATTTATCTTTTGTGCAAGCAAAAACTTTTGCACTTCAAAGGATTCTATCAAGAAAATGAAAAGACAGGGTGCCTAGGTGGCTCAGTCAGTTAAGCGTCTGTCTTTGGCTCAGGTCATGAGCTCAGGGTCCTGGGATTGCAAGCCCCATGTCAGGCTCCCTGTTCAGTGGGCAGTCTCCTTCTCCCTCTTCCTCTGCCCCTCCCCCTGCTCACTCTTTCTGTCTCTCTCTCTTAATTAAAAATTAAAAAAAAAAAAATCTTTGAAAAGAAGAGGAAGTGAGAAGACAGCCCGCAGAAAGGAATACTTGCAGATCCCATAAAGGTCTACTATGTAGTATATATAAAGAACTCTCACAACTCAACAAAGACAAGACCACCCAATCAAAAGATGGGCAATATATCTGTGTAGACATTTCTCCAAAGAAGAGACACAAATGGCTAATGAATATGTGAAAAGATTGTCAATGTCATTTGTCATTAGGCAAAGAAAACCAAAATCTCATTGAGATATTACGTCACACCCACTGGAATGGCTACAGTCAAAAACATGGACAATAGCAAGTATTGGTGAAAATGTAGAGCTGTTATGGAACCCTTGTATGTTGTTGGTAGGAATGTAAAATGGTTCACCTGCTTTGGAAATCAGTTTGGAAGTTCCCCAGAAGGTTAAACAAAGAGTTAACCATCTGACCTAACAATTCTACTCCTAGGTATATACCCCAGAGAAATGAAATCACACCTCAGTAAAAATGTGTACCTTAATGTTAACTCGCAAAGTACTCAGCCAAAAAGTCGATATAACCAAAATGTCCATGAACCAATGAATAGATGAACAAGACATGCTATGGACATACCATGGAATAGTATTTGGTCATAAAAAGGATTGAAGTAACGCTGAGACCGGGAAGAAACTTGAAAACATTATGCTAACTGAGAGAAACCTGGCACAGAAAGCCACATATTGTATAATTCCTTTTATATGAAATGTCCACATACAGTAAATCCAGAGAAACAGAAAGTAGACTAGCGGGTACTGGCAGTTGGGGAAATAGGGGACTGGGTTTCTCTTTGGGGTGGTAAGAATGTTCTAAACTTAGATTGTGGTGATGGTTTCACAACTCTGAATATACTAAAAACCATTCAGTTGTACAGTTTAAAAGGGTGACTTTTATGATATGTCAATTATATCTCAAAAAAAAAAAAGATCTCAATGTCTCTCTGAGTTTTCTTGCTTATGAAGTGAGGCTCAGCTGACAGGTATTGAATGCTTTCTCTCAGCTAGTACAGGGGTTGGCAGATGTTTCTGTAAAGGGCCAGAGAGTAAATATTTTAGCCTTTGCAGACTATACAATGTCCAGCACTCTCAGTTTTACTCTTGTACGTGAAAGTAGCCATAGGTAATATGTAAATGCCCGGGTGTGGCTGTGTTCCAATAAAACTTTATTTGTGGACACTAAACGTCACTTTCATATCATTTTCACATGACACCAAATATTATTATTTTTATTTTTTTGCCAACCATGTCAGGATGAAAAAATTATTTCTAGCTTGCAGGTTATAAAAAGCAGATCGTTGGAGGGATCTGGCCCTTGAGCTGCTCGTCTGCCAACCCCTCTGCTGCCTCCATACTTAAAGCTTTAAATAAGTTCTAACAGAGTTGAGAGGGAGGTAGTTCCCAGGTGTCCCCATTTCACAGATGAGGTAGTTGAGAGGGTCAGAGGCTCAAGCAAGTCACCTGGGTAGCGGTTGCCAGGGTTGGGCTTTGTACGGTCTGGTTCCAGAACTCAGGCTCTCCCCCTCACGTGCGCCATCTTCCTGCCTGACCTACCCAGATCAAGGAGGCCGCTGTGACCTGTGCAGCTGTGCCGTCACACTGTGCTGCCCTGACTTGGCCTTCGGTGCCCTCGGGTATCTTGTATCCTCTGGTCATTCTAGAAAGACCACGTCCTTCGTTCGCGTCTAATGCTCCCTTCCGTATTGCTAAGCTAGTACCCACACTGGGCCCTGGAAAAAGCAAACCCACCACCTTGCCTCCTTTCAGACTTTCCTCGTGACTCACTTCTTCTGGGAAGGCAATGCCTCAGCCACCTTTTGACCCCGAATCCAGCTGGACCCGAGGCCGCCTTGCTGGCTGCTGCGCTGCTCTCCTCTTATCATCTGTCTTCGGCAGCCTCATTGGCTGTGCACCATTGAAACTCTCTGCAGTGAGGGTGTTTAGAGCCTCTTTGTTTCATTTAGTGCCCAGAATTTGGTGAGAACCTTCAGGGAAGTTAAGACACCAGTGGCGCCTTCCATCTCGAGGTCCCTCGCTCACCCGGGCTGTGCTGGCCTTTCCCGCTCGCGCATCCTTGGGCCCTTGCCAGACCGCCCCTCCATGGCACAGGCGGACGAGTGGCAGAGGCCGAGGGGAGGTAAGTGACTTCTCCCTGCATGACCATCATCCTCGCCGTTCGGTGCATGCGCTGCAGTCGGGGACGTGGTACGCTGTACGTAGGACATCTTCTACTCCATCCGTGGCTCCCGCAGACAAATCACTATCGTGATGGGTGTGCATCGTGGCACAGAATAAATATGTTCAATGGGACCTTTCTCATAGGGTGGAGAAAGCTTCGTTATGCCTCTGCTAGCATTCTGTTCATTTCTCAAACACCCAGGCTTTACGTTCAGGCATTGTCCCCCGGAAGCTGTTTCTTCTGTGCACCTCTAAGATGAAGCAACAACCTCCCCCAATTAATTAATTAATTAATTAATTAAAGGAAGAAGAAAGAAGAGGAATAGTTTAGCAGTGCTGAAGTGATTAACGTAAGCTCCTTATTTATGACTCATAATGTGGTTGAGAAAAGAGTCCTCCGACTTTAGTACTGTCTCCTTTCCAAGTAGTTCGGAGTGTGTTAGGTCCTAAATTCAGAGTGTATCCAAAGAAGCCTCTGCCAGTGGCAGACTAGGGTGACCGGTGTTGAAGTGAGGACACTGACCATCTCAGCAGTTGGTTAGGGATGATAAGAGTGGGTGAATTCTGCAGCTCCTGGGTCGCAAGTAAATTAGTTAGTGAGAGTCCACAAACTCTCCTTCTTTGGCTCAAAATATTTTAAAAATAATATTTAGAGGGATTGTGTGGTTATAGGAAACAGAAGGGAATTGGTTGCAATGATTTGGAATCGTTTCATGGAATCCATAGAGAAAAGTGGGAACTGGAGTTCTCCAGAAACAAGGCACCTTCTCTCTTGATGTCACTTTTCTTGTGTTTCATTGTGTTGTGGCTCTGAGTGATTTTTCTCTCTCCCTGCAGGCTGCTTTGACAGTGTGCAAATGGCCCCTTGTGACTGCTCCCAAAGGTCGCTTTTGGTCCCTGAGACTTTGAGCATGAGGATTCTGTCTTATTTCTGTCTGTACACTTAGTGTTGTTGCTAGGAGTTTTGGTGTCGCAGATAGCTAACAGACGAACCAAGGAGAGAGGGGAAGAGTAGATATGGCAGTTATTACAAAGCTGCTAGGAAAGCCTGGCATGCAGACCCAGGCAGTAGAACAATCAGGAACTTGGGCAGCGTCCTGTCATTGCTCAGCCCTGTTTCTCACTGTGCACCCGCTTTGCACTCTTCTCTCTGCAGACTCGCTCTCTGCTCTCGGGCCGCAACCTGCTGGCCCTGCGTTCTTAGTGGACCTACTATGTTTTTGTCTGATGAAATTGCATCTTACCTGAAGGTTTGGTTCTGCAGTCCTCATGTCAGGTAGAAATGGCCTAGAGTTAAAATTACCTTTGAAAGCCCTGGAAATCACTGGCAAAGTGAGGCAGGATGGTCACAGTATGTGGGGCGTGTAGGAACAGAGACCCAATAAGGGAACAGCAGACGAGCAGCTGCTTTTGCTCCAGGGCGTTTGCTTAGAATTTGCACTATTAGTAAAGATGCTTTCTTTCCTGCCCCCTGCTTCTCCTCCAAGCCCCAGAAGTTGCCTTGGTATTAGTGAAGTGTGAAGGCAGCGTGATTTTACCATAGCTCATTGGAGGAGAATTTAAACCATCTGATTGGCCCTGCTCCGGCCATGTGGTGTCCCCAGCCCTGTCAGCCGTGGTTTGGAGTTGTTGGCTACATTCAGGGAGTATTCATACTTCTCAGGTAGGGTCTCTGCCTCCCTCTCCCCCAGCAGGAAAAAAAGAAAAAGAAAGAAAGAAAAGAAAGAAAGAAAGGAGGGAGGGATGGAGGAAAGGAGGGAGGGAGGGAAAAAGGGAGGAAGAGAATAAGACAAAAGTACAGACTAGAGAAGTGCCAATTGGAGTCTGGTCCCTAGCTGTGGTGGGACCTTGAACACACTCTATTTTCCGGGTTCTGCATCTGAACCACTTGTGTGCCTCTGTTCAGATGCAGCTCTCCTGACCCTATCCCAGACCTGCTATATTGGATTCTCTAGAAATAAAGCCATAAAGCCTAGAATCTGCATGATTAATTAGGCAAACCAGGTGATGGATCTTGTCCCCGTGAAATGAGCATTACTGCCTTCAAGAGAAAGCTATTGGGTGGATTCAGGTACCTTTATGGTACAGCTTTCTAACTCTAGAGACAAATAATTGTGTCCTTCTCCTTTAGAACACTTGGCCGTCATGTAACACTGAGGCTTAGGGCTTTTTTTCTACTCGTTATGGGTTACAACCGCCTTCAATCTCTTTTGAGCAAGGTGGGTTCTAAAAAAGGAATTTGGGGTTTTGTTATTCTCATATTTGAGTCTGAATGACCGCTTCTTACTAGCTGAAGACTTCATTCATCAAAAACAAAAAATAAGACTGAGCTTAAAGTTAGTCTGAAAGATGTGTTGCATATCTTCTCAACCCATGCTATTGTCCCTTAAAAAACGTCAAAAGACCATACTCCTGAATTACAGAGCTGGGAAGGGGTGGGTTTGAAAGTCTGTATAGAATCTATAATTGACCCTTGAACAACGTGGGTTTGAGCTGCACAGTGCACTTATGTGGATTTTTTTTTACAGTATTGTAAATTATTTTTCTCGCGATTTTCTTAATAGTATTTTCTTTCCTCCAGCTTACTTGATTGTAAGAATGCACTGTGTAAGACGTACGACATACCAAATATGTGTTAATCGGCTGTTTTTGTTATCAGTAAGGCTTCCTGTCAAAAACAGCCTATTAGTAGTCAAGTTTTGGGGGAGTCAAAAGTTCTATGTGAATTGTCGACTGTGCAGGGGGTCAGCAGTGCCCCTGACCCCCACCCCACTCCTCTCCCCTGCCTTGTTCAACAGTCAACCGCACATACCTTTAGAATACATCTTGCCTAATTAATGGTTGTGAAATACTGAAACAGTGTGGTATTTTTATTTCATATTATGAAAATCAAAAATACTTTTAGAGCAATTGAGTTTTCACTGACTGCTCTAAGAGTATTTCTTAAAGCTGGTGGGATAACCTTAACTCATGGTAGATTCGAAAGTCTTTATTTCTGGTTATATAAGCAAAGGTATAGCCAGGGTCCTGTGCTTTGATTTGAATTATTTAGATATGACTCATTTTTGTTTTCTTTCAATGATGAAGTGTGTATACCTCAGTACATCCTATTCTCTCTCCCCAAAACTTTATGCTCAAAAACACATCATGAAGTTATTGCTAGATATGCAGTTGGAGTGGCCAGAGTAAACTTCGCTGTTGCTTAAGGCACTTTCTGTTCTCTGTGTGGAAGGGGAGGGCGGGGCAGGTGGGGAACTGGGAGAAGAAGCTTCCCTTTACTTTTCCTGCCAAATTCAGGATGAAAAAAAAAGTGCCCCACCCTCTTTTCATCTCAAGGCACAGCAGGGCCTGGATTGGGAGGAGGTTTTGGCACCATTGAGAGTTTTAATAAGCGAGTTATTTTTGTAGATGTAGTTTTAGATTTCCTACCTTAAGGAAACTCAGGCTGACAAAAGTTAATTTCTTTCTTTTTTTTAATTATTTATTTATTTTAGAGAGAGCAGAGCGAGTGGGGGGGGTAGGGCAGAGGGAGAAGGAGGGGTCTCAAGCATGCTCTGTATTGGGTAGGAGGCCAACCTGGGGCTTGATCTCAGGACCCTGCGATCGTGACCTGAGCTGAAATCCAGAGTCAGCTACTACAGAGCCACCCAGGCACCCCCTAAATTAACTTTTTAAAAAGTTGTTCAGGTATGACTTGTCTTGCCAACAGTTTTGGATAAAAAATGACTGTAAGATGATAAACATCCAGGAAGTGGATTTGGTTGTGACACCATCCATTTTTTGGTGTTTGAGTGACTGTATTCATAGTTTCTTTACTGTATTGGGTGGGAGAGGGGAACAGGTTTTGCAAGACAGGGGAAAATAGGGCTGCCTGTACATTCTGTGGAAACCGGTAGGACTTGGGACTTCAAAAAAGTAAACAAAAGGGAACTAGAATTGAGCACGTGGAAGTCACATAAATGACCATCTCTTGCTCTATAATATTCTGAAATGCTAGAGGACGCAAAAGCCATCATTGGGGCTGTTAATTTCATGTGTCTTGCATTTCCCTACGTAATAGAGTCACATAAAATAATGGGTCTAGAGGACACCATGGTTGAAAGATCTGTCCACTCACACATACACATTCCCAGTCCAGCACTTTCCATGTGGGTTTCACCTTGTTGGCCCATCTCAAGCATCTTTGGCTTGAAGACTGTTCACTTTACCTCCATCAGAACTGATAACATCAGTTCCCTCCTGAATGATCACACTAGAGATAATTGTGCCATTAGGGAAATACAAGAAAAAGGGATTGTCCT
The DNA here is from genome assembly GCF_017311325.1 of Ursus maritimus. Classification (NCBI taxonomy): domain Eukaryota; kingdom Metazoa; phylum Chordata; class Mammalia; order Carnivora; family Ursidae; genus Ursus; species Ursus maritimus. The sequence goes on from NW_024423786.1 coordinate 20,316,999, forward strand.
GAGAACACTGGTATTAGTGTTCTAATACCTTTCTAATACGCACCCCCTTTCTTTTCTTTCTTCCTCCCTCTCTCTGTCTTTCTCCTGTTTTGTTTTTGGCCAGATAGTTCTTCAGGCAGACCTCCCTGTTTACTCCAGGGTGGACTGGAAATGTATTGCTCTGAGCCCTTTTCCTTTTGAGGGTTCCAGTTTCTTCCTTAGAACAATAGTACTTCTCCATTGTAGCCAGGCAGGTAGCTGAGTGGCTTCTTGCTGAGAAGCTGCCCGGGCTGGTGGGTAAGCAGCAGGCCCTTCCCAGGTGACCTTGGGAAGCGACAGCTTTGTAAATCCCATCTCATCAGGGCCCAAGAATTGAATCCTAAGCCTCGATTTGAACTGCTCTCTCTCGTGCTTTGCCTGAGCATTGCGCTGAGCTCTGGGCCCGGAAGAAATTATATTTATTTATGTCTGTCCCTCCTCAGAGGTGGAGATAGTGGAAATAAAGAACAAAGGTGTTATTCACACCTGGACTCTGAGTTAAACATGAGGAAGTGAACAAGTTCTGGCTGTGCGGTTTAAATTGGGCCGTAGAACATCTTGATTAGAAAGCCACCAGTTCTTTTCATTTCCACACTGGGGCTCCAGTTCAGGGGCAGAATGACAAGATGAGTGCAAGTGCCCTCCGCCCCTCTGCCTTCTCCCTTTCCGGGCTGGGGGGGGGGGCTTTTCTGGAGGGTCTGAGCCACTACATTCAGAGTGGATCCCATGACGCTGGGTTCAAATGCTAATACTGCTAACGTGCAGCACATTTTAGCTAAATTGCTTCGTCTTCGTTTTCTGGTTGTAAAACTGGAATAATTAACACACACTTTGTACGGCTGCCGCGATACCTGAGATAGTGCTTATAAAGGGCTCCGCACACTGTGTGCGGCATGGTAAGTACCGATGTTCTGAGGAATTACCTGGTAAATAATGGCTTCTGGTCTTACAGTTTCCCTTCACCCAGGGAGTTTGCTGGTGTTCCAGAGGACAGAAGGGGCTTGGGTAAGTCAGCATCCACAGCGGTCCTGTCTTTCGGTCTTTGATTTGATTTAAATATATACAGGAAGAGAATATGGTTTTGGCTAATGTAGGCATGAGGTGTGGACACATACTAAGAGGCCTAGTAAATTAAGGATGAAAATGTTAATTTGGGGCCCTCTGGGGTCGGTTAGGCGTCTGCCTTCAGCTCACGTTGTGATCCTGGTGTCCTGGGATCGAGCCCCCGCATCGGGCTCTCTGCTCAGCGGGGAGCCTACTTCTCCCTCTCCCAGCAACCCCGCTCGTGCTCTCTCTCTCTCTCTCTCGTTATGTCTCTCTCTCTCAAATAAATAAACTCGTAAAAAGAAAAAAAAAAAGAAAACATTAATTGGATTCTCAAACTAAAAATTTTCTGTGAAGTCCCGTCAGAACACAACCCAGACCCTTGGGTGGGGGGTCCTCCGTTCCCAGCCTGGCTGAGTTGTGGAATCTAATGTTGGACGGTTTGGGTTTTTTGGTTTGCTTTTTTATCAGCCGCAGAAAAACCTCCTGTATTAAGATCTAAGTTATATCTTATCATTATACTCGGGGCGAAATTTCCCCTTATATGTTGGTCTCTGAAAACCAGGAGTGTTTCTTCAGCTTAGCTCTGCTCCTAGTTAAGCCGTTTGTACTTAGCGTGTGGTCAAGATCCTTAAGGCTTGAAGACTTTTGTAGAAAACAGCTTGTCAAGAGCACCCCTCTATCTTCCTTCTTCCACACCTAATCCCCCACCGTCAGGCCACAAGTTTGACTTTTTTTAAGTTCCGTGAAATTGTCCCCTCTTACTTCTTTTCGGCAAACCAGTCATAAATACCACACAGTTTGTGCGTCTGCGTACCATAGTCCTTTTTCTCTCCTACTCAGGTTGTCATCCCCTTTATAATTTTGTTTGTTCAATTTAAGTGCTTCTTCAAATTGTACTCTCTACGTAAATCAAGGTAAATGAGTCCGAGTCACTAACTTCAAATTAATTTGTGACCTCTGTTCCCAGACAATATTGGAATGGAATGCTAGTGCCCCACATACTTTGATATTGTGAATAATATTTAAGGACATTAGAAGGTCAAACATTATTTATTATTTCTGTGAGTTTGCTTGATGGCAATCATAGCTCTGTGGAAGTCAATCAAATCTCTTGATAATTCTGTTTAGGCGGTATATAATTAGGTGTTTAAAATTAGTTAAGTGTCTGTTTTGCTATGCATTTCACATTCTCTTTGGGAAGGCATGTTTACCAGATGACTTTGGGGACATCTTTTACTTCAGCTTGTTCTTTTCCCCTGAGCTGAGAATTTGAAAGTTAGGGAATTCTTTCTTACTTGTATTACCTGTTTGTCAGCAATTTACTGGAGTTGTTTTTGTTTAACACTGAGTGCCGGGAGGTGTAAGCACAAACATGTTTTTATAAAGAGAACAAAAAAGAAACCACAATAGTGCCTGCATTGTTGGGGATCTGCATTTTTACTGTGGGAGTCTTTAAGAAAAAATCCATCCACAAAGTCCTTTTCCTTTTTTCTTTTTTTCTGGCATCTCAGTGTCCTGAAAGCGCCATGGTCTTTCCTTTTGAGTGACCTAAACTTTGTAATCATTATGGCAGACTTGCCTTGGGTAAATTAAGAAAAAGATGGTGAGTGAATAATTACGGCAAGCTGTCATTTAAAAGAAAACAAATTTATTTGAAATCGAAGCGTAGACAGCATAGGATGAACTGTATAAGCGTCAGGATCATTTTGGAGTCCTACACAACGGGTTTCCCCTTGGCGTTCCATTTTGGATCCTTTGTTAAAGAATGACCTGACACAACACAAACATTTTTTTTTCCTGTTTGTTTTCTAATCCCCCCTCCCCCGCAATCCTGTTGCCCAGATTGTCCTCTCATGAAAACAGAACAATCTTATATTTAATTATACTGTGGTAAGGCTTTTTTTTTTTTTTTTTTTTTTTTTTTTGCCTTGAAGAAGAGCACAGTGACCTGGATTCTGGTGATTGTCTACCATTTCCATATTAGTCATGGATGGCAGTTGACGGGTTTGGACTTGAAACCATGTATATATAGAGTTTGAGCTGTTATGTTTTGTTTATAGCTCGTAGCATAATCTGTGTGTTCCCTCTCTATATGTACATATGTACATACACACACACACACACACACACACACACACACATCTGGTTGAAACCTACACCTTGGATCAGAGCACTGAAGGTTTCATTGGTTAAGCACTTGAGGTGGGTCAACCTAGCTTGGGAGCTGGTCTTCCCAACAGTATTCTTTCCAGTTTGCTGGGTGAGAGTGAGGTTCTGGAAGGCAGGGACTGTGCCTTAATTTTGAATTAGTTGGTCTTCTAGTGATACTTGAGAGAATCATTAGCCATTGTTAATTTAATAAATTGTTGCTGGTGTCCAGTGGTCCTCAGTCACCTGTTACTGTTCTGTTGACTGCTCGGGTGTGAAATTGGGGTGGTTCACTGTGCAAGTGTGCCTGGCTCAGGGAATGAGTAGGGGCTGAAAGTCTGCCTTTGCTTCTCTTGTCAGGCCCTGGCCCCTGTCTGCATCAGCCTAGGAAAAGAAGATCCTTTACAGAATGTTTGCATATAGTCTCTTCTGCCTGCGAAACCTAGCAGGGTGACCTCCCCCAGGAGGGGAGCTCTCCCAGTTCACTCAGGTGCATGGGTTGGGACGGCTGAGGCATGGGAGGTGATGTGGTACGATACCACGATGCCATATTCAGGGCTTTTTAACAAATACTGATGAAAACGTAAGACCCTAAAATGATTCATTTGCTACTTGGAGTCCCATTTCTCCTTTGGGTGGAATTCCCTTCCTGCATTGATATCTCCCGCCGATGTTTATTCCTTGAGGCCCCTATAAGAGGTTGTTTGTGTTTAGAAGGTGACTGGCTGCATATTTCA
>NW_024423786.1:20320953-20429089 GCF_017311325.1 Ursus maritimus
GTCATTTGTATCTGTTGACCTAGTTTTTAAGAGCTCCCTGGCTGAGAGTGTGCACCTTGTAGGCTGAGGGAAGATTGGGGCCTGACCTCTGGATTCTAACTGTATGTGTGCACGTGTGGGACCTGGACGGGACCCCAGCAAGAAGGGGCTGGCCCTGAAGTTCTTCGATCATCACGCATCCCTGCCTGCCTAAATTTGGTCCCATTGTGTTGACTGACATTCTCTCCTTTTTTTAAAAAAACTAATAATTTCTTTGTATTACCCAATTTTTTAAAAAGGTAAATAATTTCCCATCAAAGAGACACTACATTTATTATTGCAAGGGACGATCACTTGCCATAAGTAGCAGGTGACAGTAAATACAGGGCGCTCAGTAAGATTATGGGAGGGGAGGACCAAAAGGAGGGGAGATGATAGGGTCTTTCTCATCCCCCCTCCATTTCACAGCCTTGTCCATGGTGTGAGACTTTGTCCATGGTCTCTGCCAGGGCTCTCGTAAATGGGTGCGTATGAGAATCATCCGAGAACTTTAAAATAATATGGCTTCCTAGAGCCACACATCCGGTTGATTTAGAATGAGGATCTGTTTTTTTTTTTTTTTTTTTTTTTTTTTTTAAGTTCCCTCAGTGATTGAACAGTTTGTTTTTATCTGACATAAGCAAAAATTAGGGCTTTTCTTAAAATAGGTTGCCATTGTTTTGTAGCGGCCCGTGTTCTCTGTTGCTCTTTCTAGCCATGGAAGAATAGGCATTTCATTCAACATTGATGTTTCCTTTTATTCCTAAAGCTAATTTTTTTTTCCGCCCCAGTTTTGGCGAAATTATGTATCACTTGTGATAATTCATTTTAAAAATTCCTGAGCTGTGTGGCGCACTTTCATGAAAATTCATTTAGATAAAATTAGATATTATTGTTTAATGAGGTGGCATTTCAATTTAGACCTTGCATCAGGCATATACCAAGAGTTTTTTATGGAAGAGTTAGGTTCATTTGAGTAATAAAGGCTGAATCATGGGGGCTTTAATTCTTAATCGCTGTGAGGATTGTTATCCGTGGGATGTGAGCTGTCTTAGTGGTATTCAATCAAGTGTCCACTTAGCCATGACTGGAAGTAATTGCTCCCAAGTGGGCCGCACGGTGACCTGTTAATACTCGCTTTGACCCTGTGACCTTGTCTGCCCCATTGTTTAGGATTTTATAGCAGGCGAGTCTGCATTTCTGTGGGGTCAAGTAGATATCTTGAGGTCAAACATTTTCTGATTACCGCCTCGTCCACACTGTAAGTCGGCCAGGAGCTGTTGCATTGCTAATAGTCATTGCTTTGTAGTGGAACACGAACAGTTTGAAAATTGTCTTCCCAGCCTGCATGTAAACAGTTTAATATTTTACGGAAAGAAGTTCATCTTGTAAATTAGGTATGAATAATACATTTGTAATTACTCCTTGTGTCTTTAAACACTTGTGTCTTAATTGGCTTGCTTTTTTTTTTTTTTTTTAAATGTATTTGCATTTGCCAGCAAGTTAAAATTAACTCCCGTGGAAACCCAGCAAAGTCAGGACAGAGCATGCCAGGCTTCCGGTCCTGCTGAGACCTACAGCTAGATGTGGCTTTTAATGCACCTGGGAGCTGCACTCATTCTCTCTTTTCAATGTTTGTTTCTGGTTGGACACTGAGTTGCGATTGTTTCCAGTCTTCATTTTTTTACCTTTTGTTATTTCACGTCACAGTGTTGCTGTTGGTGGATCGGTAACTTAATAGTTTTTCCCCCAGGAGTTACATGGACTCCTGCCTCCCCATCTTCAAGGAGTTAAGTAACCCAGGGTGGCTGAAGCTTCCTGGGTGCGCGGTGCGGCTGTGTTCTCTCCCGACTTAGCGAAGTCATTGAATGAGGTTGTGAAGGGAGGAGATTGGCTGGAAAGATAATCTGGTCCAGTTTGGAGTCACAATGCTGTCATGTCTGAGTATCTGTAGTCGCCATCAGACTGTATCCATGCCTTGTCCCTTTATCTCACTCTAGAACCAGTCATGCCATCGATTTTCCAGAAGTGCTTATGTGGGAAGGTACAGCTGGACAAAACAAAAACAAAGGAAGATACACAGTTAGAAAAGTTGACAAATAGTGAATTTCGAAAGGCACCTAAAGTCAGTCTGGGTGTCACCCCCAAAGAAAGTACTGTTAGGAAGAAAAATACAGTGACCCTTCTTACTGTTTGGAATATTACTCAAAATAATATATTGACATCTTGGCTGCTTGTAATTAACCTAAGGTTAAAATACGTAGAGTTTGGCTTAAGAGAGAAACCTATAATGGGTAAAAGTTAAGAGCTCTCATTTATCTTATAGATGGATAAGTTGTTTCTCTTGAGTTCCAGTTATCTGTGCTATTATTGTGTTTGAACTTTAGTTTTGGGGCTTTTTTTTTTTTTTTAAATTAAGGGTAGTATCCTTCAACACCAGACAAATAGGATGGATCATTTGTCACAAAACTTGTACCCTCCTATTATTATTAATTATTATTATTATTAGCAGGGTTCGAACTCATGACCCTGAGATCAAGACCTGAGCTGAGATCAAGAGTCGCCACTTAGGGGCGCCTGGGTGGCACAGCGGTTAAGCGCCTGCCTTCGGCTCAGGGCGTGATCCCGGCGTTATGGGATCGAGCCCCACATCAGGCTCTTCAGCTATGAGCCTGCTTCTTCCTCTCCCACTCCCCCTGCTTGTGTTCCCTCTCTCGCTGGCTGTCTCTATCTCTGTCAAATAAATAAATAAAATCTTAAAAAAAAAAAAGACAGTCACCACTTAATTAGCTGAGCCACCCGTACGCCCCCAAATTTGTGCCTTCCTTGGCATACTAGGAAAAAATTCATTTTGCTACTGTGGAAAGGGTTCGTGAAGTCCTAATGGTAGTGTACGTGCACATACCTGCGTAATTGTACAGAGAGTCGGTTCCACACTGTGTGCCGAGGTTCCTGGGCTGCAGACTCAGAGAGGCTACTGGAGGGAGATACAGTGGTATGTGGCATCTGTTGGACACTGTGCAAACTACTAGGTTGTTCACAGTTTTATTGGTAGATTGTGTTATATTCCTAATGATAGTGTCCTATTTGCAGAGCTGGTTTTGAGCAATTGCCATGATGAAAAGCACACGTTCCATTTGAAAAATCAACCTGGAACAGAAAGTGAGGGTGGCGGCAACCAATCTGATTTCAGGTTTTTTGAGCTGTGTCGTACGCAGCAGGCTCCTATGTCCTATTAGTAAGGCTTGTGGTAAGAATGAAATAAAAGCATTTTTCCTTTACATTTATTTTTCCCCCCAAATAACTACTGCGTTGTTTTGGGCTGATAAAAGTTGTTTGGAGCTAACTTCTTAATAGATAAAATTGTTGGGTGTTTCTTTGGCTTGGGGAGGGTTGGGGTGAGTGGGGGAGGGGTGCCATGAAAAAAACTGCTATAAACTGAAAGAGTTTGTAAACTTCTGGCATATTTGCAAGAAACATATCTGTATTAAAGAACAAAAGGTGGTCATGGTAGGCAATTTAGAAAACGTGAATAAGCTAAATGGAGAAAATAGGTACTGCCCTCGATGCTGCTCCCAGAGATACACACTTGTAATGTCTTTGGTGAAATAAAATTGTTTTGGCTTGCAGATAGCAGAAACCAGAATGAACTAGTTTAAGAAAAAAAAAAAAACACCAAACATTTGTTTTAAGAATAAAGGGGTGTCCCGTGGAACCTGAATGTAGAAAGAATGACAACCAACATCTAGAACATTTGTCCCCTTTAATTCCTCTGGTCTTTTTCCTTTCTGCAAATGTTATATTTTTAAATGAAACTTGATTTTGGTGGGAAATAGCATCTAGTTTGGAATATTCTCATTAGTTCCTCTCTTACATCTACTCCATTTGTAGTCCCCAAACTTGAGCTTTTCTTGGTCTCTCTTTCAGCTGTGCCTTGCCATAGTAGATATACCCATGGTCCATATTCTCTGTCCCCTTTACCGTCAGCTGGCTCTAGTCTCCATCAGTCAAGGCAGAGGATGAAGGATGCTGGTCGTCCTCCTTGGTACACCTCTTCTTTCCCTGGAAGAGACAGGGAAAAGGGGGGACATGGTCAGCAATGGAATCATGCCACTGAGGACAACATGGCTTGATTGGTGTGGCATGGCACCCATTCTGAACTCACTGCCTCCATTTTAACCTCTCCCCATTACCTCCCTCCTTCCTTCCCAGCCTCCTCCTCTTCCACAACAGAAATTTATTGTCTTACGGTCCTGGAGGCCAAATGTCCTGGAGGCCAGAAATCCTGGATCAAGGTGTTGGCAGGGTTATTAGTTCCTTCTGAGGCTGTGAGGGAGAATCTGTTTGATGTCTCCTCTTGTAGTTTCTGGTGGTTTGCTGGTAGCCATTGGCATTCCTTGGCTTATAGAAGCATCTCCCTGATCGTTTCCTTCATCTTCTCATGGTGTTTTCCCTGTGTGCATGCCTGTTTATAAGGACACCAGTCCTATTGGAGTAGGGGCCCGCCCTCCTCCAGTATGACCTCACCTTTACTAATTATATCTGCAAAGACCCTATTTCCAGGTCAGGTTCCATTTTGACCCACCTTCTCTTTCAACTTTCAGCTCATGTAGTTGAATTTAAGAAAGTTAAACGTGCAAATGCTATGACTCCTCAGAATAGTATGCAGCAGAATGCAAAACCCATGCGGATTTGAAAGGAACACCATGGGGAAGAGATAGGCCAGAATCTCTCTTCGCCTACTGTAGGCCCGTTGCACCTTTTGACCACCACATCTTCCCTTTGTGCAAATGTGAGACACTGATGTATATGGTAGATGGGCGCAAGTCACACGTCCTGTCCTATGTCTTTCTTCCCATATGACATCATTGCATGGTGTTTTGATGAATATGTGTCGGTCCATGGGATCATTGACAGGGGATGGCATTGGCCCCGAAAGATCCTGGGTTATGGCAGCAGTCTTAAAGCTGCTGAGTGCCCCCTGCTATGTTTGAGGTATTTCATATAAATTGCATTGTACCTTCGTTTCCAGTCTGGGCAGTGCATGGTGCCTTTTCCATGTTGGGGACGAGGACACCAAGGATCAGAAAAGTCCATTCTCTTGCTCAGGGTCACAGAGCTAATTCAGGATGGAAATGCAAGCCGTTCTGAATCCAGAGCCTGTTTTCTTTCTGTCTCTCTGTCTCTGACTTATTAAGTACCCCAATTTCCTAGCCTCTCTTGGAAAACATCATCGCAGGAAAAGCAGTCTGGTGGTATTTCCTGTCTTTTGGGTCTGTCTGTCTCTCTTTAAACAGAGTGGAGTTTACCCTGAGAAATATGAATATTATGAAAGAAGAAGTTTCTCTAGATTGGATGTGCCAACATGGACAGACGAGCCTGGGGGACCCTTGCCTCTGTCATTGGACAGCTGCCTGCGGGGAGCTCGGTGTTTCTGCTGCCAGTGTCTCTGGGAATTCTTGCCAGGCCCAAGGGTTTGCTTGCAATTGCTGGTGCGTGGTGTTTGGGATGTTTGTGGGTGGCTGTTTTTTATTTTGGTTTCGTTATCTGCCCTTTGTAGTAGTAACTCTGGCATCATTTCTTGCTGCTCAGATGTTCTGTGGCTTTCAAGCAAAGAGACTTGAAAATGTACCAAGTCAGAGGGCTTTATAAAAAGTGGTATCTTGGAGCCAAGGCCGAGCTTTTTGGGACCGTCGGTGACATGTTACAATGTCCCATGGGTCTTTGTGTGTGCCGTCGCCTCTGCCTAGAAGGGGGGTTACAAACGTGGGAGTTGACAGGAGCAAGCAGGCAACTGAAATGCATCAGTTGGGATGCTCAGCCTTCACCCTGTTGTTGCCACGGGAGAAATGCTAGTTGGATGTGGCCAGGTCTCTCCTTGTATTTTCCAAAGAAACAAAACTTAAATAAAAAAAAAATGTTTAGTCTTAATTATTAAATATTGAAAACTAAATAAAAATGAAGTCCGTCAAGTCTGTGCAAAGCAAAACACATTTTTGGACCACGCTGGGCTCCCAGGTCATGGTTCTGCAGTTTTAGGCCTATAACAGAACCCCAGGCCCCCAACCACCTTCTTTCCATTTCAGACTACAGTTTCAGGGAAGTACCCTGTCTGTCCCCTTCAGTGTAAATTAGGAGTATTCCTCTGCTGCTGTCCCTCCACAGTCCCCACCTAGCATTTATTTTCCTGCATTTGAAGGGTCCTCGTACTTCCCTCTGTCATCCCCTGGACTGTGGCTTCTTCCCCCTTATGTCTATCCTGTTGGCATGCAGTGGATACACCCTGAGTGATTGCCGAGGGGGGGACCTTGGTGCAAGTTGGGGTAGGGGTGGGGGTGGGAAATGGTCCTCAGTTCTCACCTGGTGTGTTTTCCTTCCTCTTCTCATTTGCATGCATTCTGCTTGGTGTAGGTGGTAGAGTCAGGTCATCTCTGCTCTCAGATGGCAACTGTCATGGTTGATTATGCCTTGTGACTTTACCTGAGTTGCTTTAGAGAGAAAAATCATAAATGTCATAGAAATTTCAATTGACTTGTCAGTGCCAACCTGTTTTGGTTCCTAGAGGCTAAGTGGAGACACAAGACCGACAGGTTTCTGATACACACTGTTCTCAGCGTTTTGGGGATGCCTGACTTACTCATTCCTTTCTAGAACATTTTAGATTTGAAGCCATTTTCTTGAGGGCAGTCACACACTGACATTTTTAGGCCAACTGGAATAGCATTTTGTTGGCTGTTCTGGGAAATGTGGGGGAAAGGCCCCCTTCTATCCTTGTAAAGATGTCCTCAAATCTAACCCGAGTGACAGACGGGGACTATTTCTAATGAGCCGCCAAGAGGTTTGCATCTGATATAATCCTGCAAGGATTCCTGTGGAGTTACATAAGATGGGCTTTCCCTCCTATTTGGAATGAGAACATTTAAAGGGGTCAGCCAGTTTCATGCTGGGAAGTCACTCTGCACATATGCTAAGAAAATGGATATATGTTTTTGAAAAATGTGAGCTCTTTTCCATCATTGAAAAGGAATGTAAAATGATCTATTTTTCAAAAAGGTGTAGAAATTGATGAGGCAAACAGAAGTCTATGAGTGGTTCATTTATGGGTTAGCAGAGAACATGTTCTGTGTTTCAGACACTCGTAATAAGATGAAGAAATGTCCCAAGATAATTGCAGGGATGTATGAAGTTAATAGGGAATGGTCTGTGGGGGTGCATGCACGTGTGTTTTCTCTCCTGCTCTCTTCCTGGCTGTCTTTGTGTGTGTGTGTGTGTGTGATTTTGTTTTTTGTTTTTGTTTTTGCTTTTCTGTACTTGTTAGTAGATGTTTATCGCATTTTAATGTTAAATCGAAAGATGGTGTGGTCACCTACCTGGCTCTTTGTTGGAAAGACATACCCAGGAATGTTTGGACATGTGTTTGTTGCATTTAACACAGGCTCCTTTGAGAAAGATATTGTCTTCGGCAGGGCCTGGCCACTGCATTTAGGAGAAAGTATTTCGGCCGCTGGAGAGAACAAAGCATTTGCTGCTGTCCTGGTGGAGCTGGTCAGCATCTTCCAGAGATTCAGTCTCAGATGCACATTTCATCATGCAGAACGCCATGCCGTAGTACCGTTCTTGGTTTTACCGGTTGGGCAAGAATTGGGCTTTTGACTCATTTCTTTGAGGCATCTCAAAGATTATGTCTTTAATATTTTAAGCCAAAGAGTCGAATTAAATTTACCCAAATTCAGTAAGTATAAGGATCTGTTGCATGAAACCAGAGAAACCGTGGGAATGTGTGGATGGATAACCCAGGACGGAGGAGTGAATGAGGAGAGACGGGGTCCTGTGAAAAGGCCCATGACTTTTCAAGAGGATTCAAACTTCAGTTATCAGAAAGTTAGGAGGCTCTGGGCCTCGGTGTCAGACATAGGAGGAGATTTATAGTGGTAGGGGCACTTGATCTGCCTAGAGAGAGTACGACCCGGAATATGACATCTAAGCTACAAGGCTTTTCTGTGATGCTGTTCTATAGACGGTCTCTTCAAGAGCGACTTCTTTTTTTTTTTAAGATTTTTTATTTATTTATTTGACAGAGATAGAGACAGCCAGCGAGAGAGGGAACACAAGCAGGGGGAGTGGGAGAGGAAGAAGCAGGCTCATAGCAGAGCAGCCTGATGTGGGGCTCGATCCCATAACGCCGGGATCACGCCCTGAGCCGAAGGCAGATGCTTAACCGCTGTGCCACCCAGGCGCCCCTCAAGAGCGACTTCTACCTCTCTTTGTCTCCCCAGCCTCTGCACAGCTCACACATCTCTCTTCCCTCACTCTTTTATCCCCAGTTCTATGGCTATTTTCATATGCACAGCCACTCTATCAGCTCTTTCTCCTTGTTGTTTCCCCCATGCTTGCATAACGCCCGGCATTTAATAGGAGCTCAATAAATGGTATCATTCACTGTCAGGTCACAGAGGGAAGGAGGGGGTATTAGCTAAGGTCATGGCAGCGGCTGTAACAAGTATACCCACACATAGTTAATGATTCAAGCTCAACAGATGTTTTTCTACTGATTGCCAGGGCCTCTCTTCCAAGCGTTGACTCAGGCGCCCTCTCTCCTTCCAACCTGAGGACTCTGCCCTCTTCTGCCTTGGGCTTAAAATTTGGGAAGTTTGAAAAAAGAGCAGGAGGACCGCAGAGGTGAAATTTTTACAGGCCAGCCCTGAGCGTAATGCATATCACTTCCGTAGATACTCCACTTAGGAGAAAAATATTTGGTAAAGTAAAGAGAGAGAAAAGAGCCCAAGCATCATTTATGACTTTATGTTCTCTTGTGGGACTAGATTTTAATTGCCAGGAGGGCAGGGATAGTGTTTTCTACATATTCTTATCTTTTATGACTTTTCTAAGCAAGTGAAAAGAGTGGGAAGGTTCTTGGTTGACTGACCTTGAGCTTGAGTTTTCCCAACTGTGGAAGAATTCTGTTTGCCTAACAAGGGAGAAATTTGGAGTTAGGGAATCTTACTGCTACCCCTGAACTGATGAGATCATCGGGTCCAGCCGGCTGTATTAAGTTTCTTAGAGTCCTTAGAGAGATGCATGTACTTAGATAAAATGGAAAAAAAAAACAACAACAACAATAAACAAACCAAAAAAACACCAAAACCCAAAACCAAAAAAACCCAAAACCCAGAAAGGTAAAACCACTGTAAATTCTCTAGCAAGATTCTCTCTGATTTCCCCAAGTAGGTCTCTGTTAGGAGAATAAGTTGGGAGTTTTTTTCCGGGGAGGGTTCATGATTCTACTATGATTGTACCATTTCTTAAAAAGCTAGCTACTCAGTGGATTTGAAATTTTGAGGTACCATTCGGTGCATCTAGTGGATTTCCAGGGGAGAGCCAGTACTGTCCTTTATGTACCAGAGGACAACCATGTGGGTAAGATGAAACCGTCGTTCCGTGCAAGTAACAGCAACTCCAAACACTACCCAGTAACTTCTTTTTATCTTTGCGGTAATCCACTGAGGTGGTTTTCCCATTTTACAGTTGAGGAAACTGAGGCCTACAGAGGTTAAGTAGTTTGTTCAAGATAATGTGGCTGACTAAGTGGAGGAGCTGGAATTTGAACCAGGCAGCCTGGGGCAAGTACTCCGTGAGAGAGAATGCCTTGTCTTCTCTCTGATACGAGCAACATTAGACTTGAGGGAAAGGCGAAGCGATACCATCAACTTGCATGGAACGCCGGCCATTGTCTGGGAATGATTGGACGAAAAATCTCCATTTGATTGGGCAAGTTGTTCCAGTGGCAGTAAAATAAACACCATTTCCCTGACAATTATTATAACGGACATTTCCCTGACAGTTAATAAAGTGGTATAGATACTACTTGATAATATAATCCCTGCTGCCAGTTGGGCTGCTAAACCCAAGAAACCCCTGGGCAGTGGTAGACAAATACGTTCTCGCATTGTTACTTATTTAACTCATGTCACACGTGACTAGACAGCGCTTTCATCATTGAAAGTGTTTGGTTATTGCCCTCTCTTTGACGCCCTGAGTCTCTGTGGGCTTGGACTTGCAGATGTGTTGTGATTGTCGTCTGTATTTTGCAGTGCCGTGTCCAATTGTGTGTGTGTGTGTGTGAGAGAGAGAGAGAGAGAGAATGTAGTTTGCTATACCACTTTCAGGGTAAGTTAATATTTTTAGCCAAAGTAAAACATAGTATTTTAATTCTCCTTTCTGACTACTTAAAGCTCTGTATTAAAAAATGGGTTATTTTCCCAGCACTAACTAGCATTGCTGACCTCATTTCCAAATTGGGATGCCATGTTTTTCTCATGCCAATAATGCAGCTATTTGAAATCCACAGAGGGTGAAACAGAAAGCACACAGTCGGCTCTGACCAGTGAGCCGCACTTGGCCCTGGGTAGGCACTTCGCAAATGCTTGTGAAGACACTAAAAGAATGCATGAACGGATAAATGCATCTTATTCTGTTAATTTCTTTCATTTTTCTAGAAAATAACCAAGGTACTAATATATTTCAGGAGGGGCACCTGGGTGGCTCAGGACAGTGAAGCATCCGACTCGTGGTTTCGACTGAGGTCCTGATCTCAGGGTGGTGAAATCGAGCCCCACATTGGGCTCCATGCTGAGCGTGGAGCCTGCCTAAGATTTCTCTCTCTTCCTCTCCCTCTGCCCCCACCCTGCTTACGCATGCGCTCAATCGCTCTCTCTCAAAATATATATGTATATATATTTCTCAGGAGTGAGATTAAGATGCAAAGTATGAGAAACTATGGACTCTGGGAAACAAACCGAGGGCTTCAGAGGGGAGGGGGGTGGGGGAATGGGATAGGCTGGTGATGGGTGGTGGGGAGGGCACGTATTGCATGGTGCACTGGGTGTTATACGCAACTAATGAATCATCGAACTTTACATAAAAAACCAGGGTTGTACTGTATGGTGACTAACATAATATAATTAAAAAAATATTTAAAAAAAAAGCCCTTATAAATATAAGCATAAGTAAAGACTGAGAAACTATCAGAGGGGACTTAAGAGACAAAATACTTAAATGGAATGTGATATCTTAGAGTGGATCCTGTGACATAAAAAGGATAAGGAAAAACTGGTAAAATCTAAATAAAACCTGGAACTTAGTTAACAATAATATACCAGTTTTGGTTTCTCCCTTTTGAAAGTGTACAGGGCAATAAAATATGATAATATTTGGGGAAACCAAGACTGGAAGAGGAGAGAATATGAGAACTCTCTTTACTATCTTTAAAACTTTTCTGTAAAACTAATATTATCCTAAAATAAACATTTTATTTAAAAGAAAAAAAAAGATGCAAAGTATGAGCTCCTTTTGATTTTGATGTAATTTCTAACTTGCACACAAGTTGCAAGAACTATACAAGGAATTTCCATACACCCTTTGGCTAGATTCACTAACTAGTGAATCTAAACTTGGTTCCATTTGTTGATTCTTCTCTTCCTACCTCTCTCGTTTTCTTCCTCTCAAATGGATTCTCTCTCCATCTCACACACACACACACACACACACACACACACACACACACACAATTTGTATGCTTGTACCTCCTTTTCCCAAATCGTGTGTGAGCAAGTTTGAAACCTCACACACCTTAGCGTGACGTACTTCAGTGAGTGTTGATTCCTACGGGGCTGTTCCCTTAGGCGACCACGGAACACCTGTCAAATCAGGGGGTGGACGTTGATACAAGACTGTCCTCTCCTTTTGTGAGTGTGGCGTTCAGGTCTTCTACAGTCGTTGTTTTACCTGTTCCAAGATCTCCATTGCGCTTAGTCGTCCTGTCTGTGTTATGCGTTTGTATTGCATGAACACGTGACTAAACAACATCTCTGATGGCATTTCCAGTGAACTACACTGGCCATCCTTCCAGTCCTTTCTCCTGGCGGCGGCAGACAAAATAGTCACTAAGCATGGGAGACGCGGGGTATCCTGACTCCTTGTTCCTTCCTTGAAAAGACGAGCACTGTTTTTAGTGGTGGTGGTGGTTGTGGTGGTTTTTCTGGCAATTTTCCTTAGTAATCAGTCCCGGGGTCTCACTGCCCTAGCAGCAGAAATACTTGCCTGACGTTAAGTGAGCAGAGGGGAGCGAGGTGGCACTTAGCGGAAGCGCCGTTGGTGTTCCGTGTTTCATGCGGAGTGACTTGTTTCTCTCTGCTGTGGCCTCCCAGTGCAGAAGTCGCATTTTCTGCTGCGCTCCTCTCCTTCCTCCTCCCTACACTTCTTTAATTTCACAATGGGAATTTGCAGTGATGTTAGATTGGCTCTGGCAACGGCATTTTGATGACCCCTGTCTCGGATCATTATAGTAACCAATAAAAGCTTGAAAGTGACTGTCACTCTGCGAGCATGATTCCAATGACTTGTGGCGAGCTCAGCTGTATAAATACGCAGGGTTTGGTTTTGGTTTTTTTTCTGTGTAAATTTTGATCAAAGGGAAATGCGTATACCATTTAGTTGAATGTTTCTTTTGATTTTAATCACGTCTGAGTGTAAAACAATAAGCAGAAATAAAATGGCGTTGGAAATGGGAGCTTAAGCTTTGGAAAGACTGGGCGTGTTGGTCTGCATGGAAGCTTTCCAGACCCTGGTGAGATGCGGAAGGTCAGGGATAGGTGGCAGGGGCACGAAGGTCGTGGTCGTGTCTTCAACCAAAAGGCAGGATCCCAGGCCTGATGTTACAAGAGGGTCTAGAGTCTCCAGCTTTTACCAAGCGGGATGATGCTTTGTTCTCAGATTCACAAACTGAACTTTTTGAGTTAAAAGAAAACTTCAGTGTATTTAGCATGGTTATCTTTATGCTGTTGAATTAAAATTTTGACTTCTAGAAAAAAATAGTAATTTTTACATTTTCTTTTGAAGTCGCCTGCTGTGGATCTAATTAATTTTTATTCAATTACAGTTTTGCATGGTTGAACTGTGTTTTTCTCGTCTTAGGGCTGGGCATCTTGTTGGCGAGTGGAATGGGGTAGCCCCCTCGTGGGAGCAGAGTGAGTGAAGTGAATTCAGGGGCTGTGTCTGTGCCCCAGGTGCGAGAGTGGAGCCCCTCGCCTGGGTGCCCTCCATGTGCAGGGCTTAGGGCCGTGGTCTCTCTGCCATGTCTTTGGTGAGTGTAGACATGTTTGTTTTTCTTTCTTGCATCTGGGAGGCAGAGACAACACACCCTGACCTTCAGGGAAGACTGTCTGCTTGGAGTATCTCCTCTGAAGTCCTTCCCCATCCAGTTGTTCATTCAGCAGATACTTAGTAAGTGCCTGTTTTGTGCCTGCCACTGTTCTAGGGATGCGGAATACATCAGTGGACGAAACAAATGCTCACCCCTTCGGGTGCTCGTATTCTGGAGAGAGACAGAGGATGGAGACAGAGAGACGTTAGAAGTACATCATGGAGCATGTTAGAAAGTGCATGCGGGGGAATAAGAAGCAGGGGTTCACAATAGGAGTGTGTTGTGTTGTACTTTTAAATTGTGTGGCCAGGTAGGTGGCTTTGAAGATGCTATTTGAGCAAAGACTTGAAAGGACATAAGGGAGTTAGTCCTGTAGAATATTGCAGGCAGAGGGAACCTTTGATGCAAAGGCCCTTTGGTGTACAGGGTATGCCCTGCAGGACTGGGGGACAGTCAGGAGGCTGATATGACTGGGGGAGTGAACCGGGAGGAGTCACCTGGGGGGAGGTGACTCTCGAGAGCTAACTGGGTCCTCCCTAGTAGCTCAGTGTGCTGGTGGTACTGGAGGTATTGACCCCCGACCAGATAGTAACAAGATCCTTGCTGCCGTGTTGAGAGTAGACTGTGGGTGGGGGTGAGGGTAAAGAGAGAAACAGGGAGAACTGTGAGGAAGGTTGTATAATCCAGGAGAGAGGCGCTGGTGGCCATGGCCAGGAAGTTGGTAGCAAAGGTAGGGAGCAGTGTTTGGATTTTAGGTCTATTTTGAAGGCGGGTTCCACGGGCTTTCCTAACGGAATCGGTGCAGGATTTGAAAGATAGGAGACGAAACTGACTTAGAGATCATTGGCCTGAGCAAGGTTAGAAGGGTCATAGTTGCCATCAGTTGTGATGGGGAAGGATCAGTATGTGTATGAAGGCTCTTTCCAGAAAGACTGAGTTCTAGATGTGTGGCCTCTGGGGTATCCAGACATCCCAGAGGTTGTGTCATAGAGACAGATAGGTAACTAAGACAGGAATTGAGGGAGAAAAATGTAAGTTGGGCTGGGAGCCTGGGGAAGCTGGGAATGCCTGGTAACTTCTGCGCATGCGGATTGTTTCATGCCACCCTAAAACTCACCTACTGGTTCCTCAGGGATCCTCCTTTGCCCTGCTAATCCCGTGTGGTCCCTGTCACAGAGATGCTCAGTTTAGCTCTTGAAGGTGACGTTTTCTGGGGTTAGGGGTTAGCTCTTGAGCTTTTTAGGGCTGGGGGGCTGGTTGCACACACTTGGAGGAAGCCGTCAGAGTCCGAGAAAGCCTGAGATGAACGCAGACTTGGAGATTGTCTCTCTCACCCCTCACTGTGGGAGGAGATGAGGGTACCTGGATGTGGGGCAGAGTGGAAACTGGAATGCGACTTGGCTGACTCCCCGTCCCGTTCTCTTTCTGCTCTACTGAGCAGGGAGCAGCTCCTGTTTGAAGAGGCGTTCAGAAAATGGGTAATGTGGTGCTTTTGCCTGCTTCATCCATTTACCCATCTTTTATCACCCAGGAAAAGCTGGATTGCATTTTGGAAAGAAGACTGCTATTGCTTCTCTGTCTTAAATATGTGCTCCTTGAGTGTTTATCAACAGGGGCAAAGGAGACTCTCCACGAACACTGTATGAGGCTTTTGGTAACAAAGTAAACACCGAGGTAATAGTTGGGGGAGTTAAGGATTCATTTTCTGGTGGGGATTTCTTCCTCTCTGGGCCTCTGGTAGAGGCAGGATGTAGCTCTTTTGGCTTTCTGCTTTGCTTGTAGGGTGTGTCTTCTCTTGGTTCTTTTCTTGAGAGCGGGCCTAGACTGTGCTGTCCATCCTGAGCCAAGATAAGAGGCCACTTAGGGGCCAGGTATGTGAGTCTACCTTTAGCCAGGACCTATATCCTGTCTCTAAGGCACCACTGGGAGGCAATATAGCACAGTCTGAACTAGATTCAAATCCTGCTTCTTTACTTAATTAGTATGTGACCTTGAGCATATTACTGAACATCTCTGAGCCACAGTTGCCTTACTCGTAAAAGATACGTTCCTGCGTTGGAGATTTGTTGTGAGAAGCCAAATGAGAAAAATGTGTGTCAAGGGCCAGACACTGCACTTGGCACATAGTAAGTGTTGAATTAATGAAGCTATTATTATCACCATCATGGCTGGCATTTCCTCCGAGTCCTACCTGCGGCTTAGGCCAGTTTCGTTCAGATTAATTTAGATTCCAAAAAAGATGTGCTAATTGGATTATTACATTTTCATGCGTTTATATTTATATATACACGCAGAGCTTTGAAATCTACACATGTATATATTTATCCATTCAAGTCTCTCTTTTAAAAATCTGTAAGAATTATATTTTTGAGTCATTGAACCATGATGAAATTGTTTTTCAAAAAAAGCTTTGCTCTAAGTGATCATTATGTAGGCCATCAAGATGGAGAATATTGTACAAATGGAAGTTATAAGAAACAACCAGAAAGAAGCCTGATGTTAATGCAGGGCCACTAGTAGAGTACATATTTTTATAATCTGGGGATTTAAAAACATTGGCACTCGCCTGCATTGTTTAGGGCTGGACGGCACAGACAAGGCTGTTTTGGGGTTGGGGTAAATATTTTTTTGATTAGTGCTACAACTTGTAGACTTGTAATCACGAGTGACTTATCAGCAGCTTTTCAAAATCTGACATTCCACACGGAATGCCCCAGTGAAGGAAAGTTAGCACTCTGTGAATGCTTTTACAGTTGAATTCCACACACATGAATTATGACAAGTGAGGCGACTACTCTGTGGTTTGTTGTGTCTGGTCTGGTTCCTACTTTTAAAGTTGCAGTGGCGTTTGGTCATTTGAAGCTTATTTTCACAGTCTGGCCAAGCCAGCAGGGTCCCGGGGCTCTGTAGGAGACATAAACCGCCAGCCTTTAAGTTAGAATGCTCAGTAGATAAGCATTTCAAGACTGTATTGCATCATACAAAGGGACTTATGGGCTTATTTAATGTACACTATTTGACTTAATTTAGATATTTAATGGAAAGAAAAGCCTTTTATTATCACCGGAGGAAAGAACTGCCAAACATTGTGAGGCTCAGTTGAAATATTATAACGGATGAACAGGGTGCAAATATATTTCACGGCCTTACATAATGGGGTGTTTAATAATAGTTGTTTCTTTAAATTTAGCGCGTGTACCTTAGATATTTGCACTCTGTAAATTGTATGCTGTGGTTCAAGAAACTCCCATTTTTGTGTGTGTGTTTTAAAAATTTGTTTTAATGAAGTATGTACTGATTTTTAAAAAATGAATTTCAACTGTGATTTATGTTTATTTCATGAGGCCAGATTGGGGAGTCCATGCCAGGAGTGAACAGTTTCCATCCTGTCTTTCGAGAAGCATAAGTGTGAGCAGTAGCTGGGTCTGCTGAACTGATGGGCCACAGCGCTCTGTGGAGCGGTTCGCTCGGCAGGCACTGGCCTGCTGTGTAGATCTGGCCGCCCCGAGGAGTAGGGTGGTGACCTGTAACCCTGCGGAGAAGGCACACAGGGGTGTCTTGGAGGGCACTCTGCCACATTGCTGCACCTGTATGCCTGCATCTTCCACAGGAATTGTACCCACTCAGATCGCTGAGGCATGAGGTCAGCTGAGTGCCAATTTGATGTCCACTTCTGTCTTTCCAGGACATGGGGAGCTGTTATGGGCTGAATTAGCACCCCCCCATTCATATGTTGACATCCTAACCCCCAGTATCTCAGAATGTGACCCTATCTGGAGATGGGGTGTTTATGGGGTTAAAGTAAAGTGAGATGATTAAGGTGGGCCGTAATCCCATATGAGTGGTGTCCGCAGAAAGAAAAAGACTAGGACACAGATGCACAAAGGAAGGCCTTGCGAAGACACAGGGAGAAGATGGCCATCTATAAGCTGAAGAGAGGCGCCTCAGAAGAAATCAGCCCTGCTGATGCCCTGATCTGAGACTTCCAGCCTCTAGAAGTAAGAGAAAACAGAGGTCTGTCCTTTAAACCACTGAATCTGTGATACTCGGTGATGGCAGCCTGAGTAGACTTAATTCCCAAGCCAATCAGAATCTACAGGAAGGTGTATGTCATTTGGAAAAGTCTTTTCCGTATAATAATTCAATGTTTAAATACGGAAAACAATGGTCAGAAAACCTTTACTGGGAAGAAAAGCCGTAAGACTGACCAGATTATCGGATGCCGAAGCCATAACACTGCGAACGTTTGTTGCCCTAGGCTGGTCACAGGGCAAGGGTCTGGGCATCATCTCTTTCAGTTCCTACCCCAATCCTATGAGAAAGGATTGTTATCACCACCTTTAAGGAAACTGAGGCAAGAAGACATCTGTGGGATTTCATAGTCAGCAGGGTAGGAGCTGGGGCTCAAAGCCAGATAGTCCTGCTCCAGGCCTTTCCACGTTGTTGCTTTGTCGGCTTTGGGAGATTGGGGGCCAAGGAGGGGTATTTGTCGGATCCATTATGATTATTAATTAAAAGATACTAGGGCACGCTACCCTAGGGCATGGTTTGGTCGCACCTCCAGAGAGAGGCGGTAAAGTGCATTGAGTGTGGTGAAGATATCACTAGTAATAATAATACTAATCAGGACTATTACAGGGTACTTGGTGTGTGTGAGTCCTGATTTCAGTAAGCCCTGTGCCTACTGCCTGTTTCTTCTTGAAGCAGCCTGGAGCCGTTTTCCCAGAGCTTTGGGGCCACACCCAGCGGATCTGACCCCAGCCCCTGAACCCCTCACCACTGCCTCCCCAGCAAGCCTGGTACCTGCCCAGCGTGGCATCTGTCACAAGGAAGGGCAAGGGGTTGGCTAACGTTTGGGTTTTGAAAACAGGAAAAATTTTCTCCTTTTTTCCCCTTATTACAAAAGTGATTTATGAGAAATATAAAACATTTTAAAACCAATCCAAAGCAAAAATAAATAAAACTTATCTATAGTCCCATTTGCTAATGAGAATTACTGCTAGTGCTTTTCTGTCTGCCTTTGTAGTCTTTTTACTTGGAAATATATTCCCTGTGACTGTACATTTATTAATGTTTTCACGAGCAGCAACGTTAGTTAGAAAAAAGCAAGGACTTTGGAATAAGACTTGGGTTTAAATCATAGCATTCACTTACTAGCTACGTGACTTTGAACAAGTTATTTGATTTCTTTTTGTCCTAAAATGGGATAAACAGATAAACTTACTTCATTGGGGTTCACAGTAACCCAGCGTATGTAATGTACTCTTTTGTAGCAACTGGTGCACAATAAATATACAAACCATAACTTTAAAAAGAATCCGTTTCTGAAACAAGTCTTTGTTACTTAGCAACATATCATTCCACAAACATTTGGTGAGCAGGTATGACGGAGGGTCATGTTTCCTTCGATGCCCTTGTCTATTTTTACAACCCTTCTTAGTGTCTGCATAGTATTTCATCAGTATGAATCCCTATTGTGCTTAAGTTTCACTGGACATTTATCTTCCCCAGCTTTTGTGCGCCCTCGGCAATGCCGTGTTTCTTTGCAACCTTGTCACTGAATTTTCCCCAGCGATGACTGTTTCATTAGTATCAATTCCAAAGACCAGGGGATGGACAGGAATGGCATGGTTTTCAGGTTGTTGAAGCAAAACCAAATCATCCCCTTCGAAGGTTGTGATCGCTTACCCTGAACCCAGCTGTGCACGAGGGTGCCCGTTTCTGTTTCTTTTTTTTTAAATTCCCTGTGCTGTACTTTTCACCTCCTTGACTTATTTCTGTTTGTGAGTTTTTAATGTAATATTAGATTGATGGACACAAAAGAAGAATGGGCGTAATTATGCCTGTGGGTCACTGACTCGAATCTGGCATCATATAGGATGAGCAGCAGCTCTAAGAACTGAAAGAGGAGAGGCCGTTGGGCACTAGTGTTCAATTAATTGTGTGGTCCAAGCAAAGGTGAGAACAGCAGCTGTCACATATGGAACCCTCACCATGGGCCAAGTGTGGGTGCCGGCTTTCAACCTGCGTAATTTAATCTTGACAGCAGAGCTTTGGGGTGGGGACACCTGGCGAGTCTTTTTCGCTCCATTTTATAGATGTAGAAACAGAGGTTTAAGGAACTTATGTGATTTGTCCAAAATCACAAATTAGGTTACTCTGGCAGAGCTGGGAGTTGAACCCAGGTGCTCAGATTCTCAGGTTGCTGTTCTTGTCCGGGGGCATTAGAAATGGAGATGGACACAAGAGCCAGCATGGCAAACGTGGCAGCTGGTTGGTGTTGGGGGAAGGGCAGAGTCTCTGGAACCCCACAGCTTTTCTTGCTCTTTGGAATAGAAGGCGGGGCTTTGACAGACACAGGGAAGCGGGGACGGAGAGCCAGTGTGGAGAATGTGAATATTCAGATGGTACCTATTGGGCCATGGAAACTTGGGCTGGAGACCTGCCAAGAGATGTAATAACACCACTTACCCTGTTTTAAGGCTTATATTCATTATTCCACTTAATCCTCAAACCACCCCATGACGTAGGAACTGTCATTACCTCCAGTTTCCTGCTGAGGAAACTGAGGCCCGGAGAGCTTGAATAACTCGGTGCATGAGTGTCACAGCCAGAATTGGACCCCCGGCAGCCAGATTTTTGCTGCCGTGAGCCAAAGCAGATCAGGAGCTAGAACTCCATGGGCAGTTTGCAACCTGGGATGTATTTGTTGGAAGTGATTTCTCTCAGCTTTTGAACTTTGTAGCGATTATTGCCTGTAGAATTCTAGCAATTAATTGTGTACTTGCCGTGACACAACTTTCATTTAAATCCTGTATTGTTACTTAACTTCTTATGCTGGGAAGATAACTGTGCCTGGATAGCCCTCCTCCCTACCTCCAAACATGTGTAGCACAGTTAAGCAGAGTGGGGCTCAGTGACTGTTGGAATTTCACTTGAGTAGTCTCATCCCATAGACTTCAGACAGGTGCCTTCTCTGGAAGGGGAGGGCTAGGGAAGAAAGGGTGGAGACAGTGCCCAGGTGTGTGAGTCAGAAGGAAACGAGAGAACAGACAGGAGACCGGGAGAGCGCTAGAAAGAGTCCCTTTTGCACGGGCAGTGGAAGGTCCAGATGGATACCTCGACGGCTCACCTAAACCCCTCTGCTCTCCATCTCCTTTCTCAGTGGGGGCATGCCACGCAGCTTCTAGAACTCACTTGGTCCATGCTCTCCTCCTTCCTAGGATTTGCTTGACTACAGGCAGGAAGTCAAGGGGCTTAGTGTGTAGGTAATCCCCATAGGATCCTAACCCTTGTATTCCGTTTGGGCTTTATCTCGGGAGCTGTGTCAGGTGTGCTCACGTTTCCCATTTGAGCTGGTGGAAGAGTGGTACTCTAGTATTGGGTGCCATTAGGGGAGGAGACGTGGCTTTGAGAGACACACGGCTCTGTCACTTACTGTGACTTTGGGGAATGGATACAGCTTCTCTGAGCCTCAGTGTCCTCATCTGTAAGATGATAGCACTTCCGTGTGCCGCTTTTGTAAGGCTTATGAGAGATTGGGCACAGATGCTCAGTACAGAGCACTGGGTGCGCAGTCAGGGCTCCGTACGCGTTGGCTGGTCCTAGAACTGGGCGTCCTCAGGAGAATATCCAAGGGCCTCCCAGTCTGTCGAGCCACGAGGGTGGAAGGCCAGCGTGTTCCTTCTTTTCTTGTATTTATAACAGACATTTCACCACTTTGACGCTCTGACACTTTTCCTTGATGATTTGGTCCTAATCATCAGCTCTTCTGCTCTCCTGAGGCTTTTCCAAACCACGTCATACCACGCCCTGGAATGTGCACTTCTTTCTCAAAACGAAATGTGGCCATCGGATGTTGGACAGCTCTGAGTCTGGTTGTTTTCTTCTTATATACTTACTGTCCTGATTAGTTATGTGTGTGTGTGTGTTTCGAAACTGTGAGAATTGTCTGGAAGTTCTTCAGTCATTTCATTAGTCATTTAACTTTTTTGGTTTTTAAGATTGAAGACAAATTTCTTTGAGGCAGTGGGTCAGATGGACGTGGCTGGCTGGGTAACCGTATCCCCGCTGAGTCAGCCGTCTGCTCAGACAACTAAAAGCTGAAGTATGCTTGATGACTAGTCGCTGGCCAACGTCACATTAACTCAACATTTCATTTCTGCTCCCAAGTTGTGGGAACTTGGATGCCTTTGTGGGTTGTTCGAAAGCCGTCCAAGTATTGTATGGATTGGATTTTTGAAGCCTGGAGTTGTCAGTTATCCCCTGATGAGGTGTTTTCGATCTGAGACGGAGGCATAAAATTGCGACATGCTATCGTTCAAAAGGGAAGGATTCCCTGCCATTAATTTACAGGAAGGGAAACCCAGGCTCTGAGAAACTCACTGATTTGCAAAAGGTCTCCAGCGGTTGGGTGGCCAAGCTGGGACAAGTTTTGCTCTTCTTCCTAATTCATCAGGCAGAAGCCACCCTCCTGGGCCTTGTTGTCCTTCTGCTAAAACTACCTGAGAAGCTGTTTATTTTGATTGCCTGACCTGGATTGGAGAGATGATCTGAATGTCAGGGGTGGTCGTTGCCTCACCACGCCCTCCTGACCCTCTCCTCCTAACTGCCTGTCTGACGTATCCCTGAAGCACGTTATAACCTCAGGAGAGGTCTGTTCAGCGTGCGTGTTCTCTGCTGTCTCTGTTGTGTACGTCACACGTCCTGGATGCCATATGGGATCTCTGTGTGTTCTAACGTCATCCTCTCCCTACAGCACCATACGTGATGAAATAATCATGCTTGGTAAATGAGGATGTTCATCTTATTATGGTACCACAATCTTGACGGTTTTGTCATTGTTTTTTAACTTCTTTAACTTGGGCATGAATTTAGAAGATGATTTGAGGGTATGTGGGGGATATTATTTGTTTTAACAAAGAATTTGGCCTCTTTGTTTTTATTCCTTTAAGTAATTTGTAATTAACCTCAAAGGCCTGTGGTAAGATGGCTTTTGTTTCTAGTTGGAATATGGGGACATAGAATTCTCTAGAAGAGAGATTTGGCTCAACTGCAGTGGAACTTGATGTTTCATCCCAGAGTCACTATTGTAAACAGCACTTTAAAATCCTTCTTCAAGACCGTTGGTTTTCTCAAAAAATGTTTTCTTTTTTCTTCCCTTAACACTTGTTATTTTTTTCCCTTTTCCAATAATGGAAGACTTTTCCTCTTTATAGTTGAAACTGCTACCTTTTTCTTAATTGTGAAGGAGGCAGAAGTCATCCCAGAGAACAAGTCTCAGAAGTATTGCTGTTGATCCTGTGACCTAGTTGGTTTCTTCATTCTTTGAAAAGTTGTTTTATGCCCCCCTCCCCAAATCAGTTATGTATGCTGATTATTTAACCTTAACTTTTCACAGGAAATATAGATCCTGTTAGCAAGACAAGCTCTGGTGTCCTCACGGGTAGCTTCCCATGGAAGGTTACCGCTGGGGAAACCGAGGCTGGAGTTCATGGCTTCCTCCTTACATGGGACCTGCCATTGTAGTTTTTTCTTGTTAGTAACATCATCCCTATGAATGTGACTTTTATTCTCATCCATTAGAGAGGCTTTGCTTACCCACAGTGCATCCCAAGCTTTTAAACAGATACATGGGGATTGTGTCTCTGGTGAAGGTGAAATAATATAATTTGTTTATCACCTTGAGTTGTTTACCATGGATTGTCAAAAATATGTTTTGAATTTAAAAGTGTGAAAAACAAGGTGCTAGCTATCAAAAAAGCTCTCCCCTCAAAGTAAACATATTTATAGAGCAAGACTCAAAACAAAATACTTGATCGTGATAAGCCCAGCCAATGAAAAGAAAGTAAACATGTTTACCACAAAAGCCTTATAAAGAGCCCAGATGGCACCCAGCTCTCTGTTCACTTGACTGTTCTTCCAGGGAGCTACTGAGGCTCCCCTGGGCCTCAGGGACAGAGATGCCATTTGCCCTACCAGCAGAAGATGTACCTTGTACAAGCCCTGCCCACTTAGCTTAGCCTGACTTGCCAGTGGGAATAGAACATTAGTCTTTTGAGCCATTGAACTGAACCGTGAATGGAAGGTGTTGGTGAAATTGAACCTGTAGTTCCCATGGTTCTTAAGTAGCAACCTGTTACAGACTGGGTGCCAGCTAGGCTGATGGGGAATCTTCCTGGCTCCCTGAAAGGACCCCACCTTAACACCGCATGTCCCAACTTTCTGACACTGTAGTGTAGGCATTGAGGATATCAGACACCAATCACAGCCAGCTCCTGCTTCACCCCGCTTATTCTGGTGAAGGAACCAAATAGCTTGAATAAGAAGTTGGTGGAAAAGATAAGGGTATCCTGAGCAATGCAGGGCATTTTGGGTACTGAGTGCTATGGAGTGAGCCTTAGATAATGTAACAGAGAGGAACTTCGGAAAGGGGGTGTTGGATGGTGAGGAGTTTTAGACTTGAGGTGGTGGCGGCTTGCCTCAGTACAGTCCAGGCATAAGTTTAGGAGAAATAACCCAGTGAAAGGTGGCTCAATGGGCGACTTTTAGTGAATTTCAGCATTGAAGTTCTTAGAGCAGTTTCTAAAGGATGGTGAGATCCAAGTTTTGGCCATGCCCTCAAGTATAGAGAAAGTGGTAGTGGTTCATTAGCACTTAATGAGCCCTTACTGAATATGGGCAAATATTATCCCAATTTTCAGGTATAACTGGCCCAGAGTTGCTGCTGGTAAGTGGCATAGCTAGGATGTGACATTCGCAGTCTGTTCCACAACCCATGGTTTAAGCTACTGCACTGTACTGTTTCTCAAAGGGCTTGGAAGCTTTCAGGGTAAGGAAGTTAAGATAACCAGATGTGTATTCACTCATTCGAAAGTTGGTTGTTTTTTGTTTTTTTGGTTTTTTTTTAAGTGCCTTGTTTATATCAGGCCTTAGGTAAGCAGTGGCCAGGCTGTTAGAAAGACCATCTTCATGGCCACTGAGTTTTATAGAAGTGGCCACATTGGAAGGATCTAGACAGTAATTGTGAACCAGATACTAAAGTATCTGAAAAGATGTGGAAGACTGTCCTTGACACTTAGAATTAAAGGCCATATGGCTGGGCTGGGAACAATGGTTCCCTCTTATGTGGTCATCAGAAGAAGGGTTTTGGGGCAGCTGGGTGGCTCAGTTCGTTAAGTACCTAACTCCTGGTTTCAGCTCAGTTCATGATCTCAGGGTCGTGAGATCCAGCCTCGCATTGGGCTCCACACTAGGTGTGGAGCCTGCTTAAGATTCTCTCTGTCTCCCTCTGCACCCCCTCCTCCACTGGCATGCGTGCTTTCGCATGCTCTCTCTCTCTCTCTAATTTAAAAAAAAAAAAAGGTTTTTGAAGGATGAAGGAATCATAGTGGAGAGGGACGATGGTTTTTTTCTTTGGAGATAAATGATGGGCAAAGTGGGCTGTTAGCAGAGCAATACCTTGGTTCTAAGAAAGGGACTTAGTTGCCTGAAGTCATGGGATGTTGAGTGGATGGCTTCTGGAAAAGAAGAAAAGGGCATCTTTAAGCAAAAAGGAAAGTTTCTAGATTTTTCATGATGTTGGTAATGGAGGGCGGTGGGAAGAGGTGAGCATTGGAGCCAAGGTGAAGGATGAGTGGAGTTTCTCCAGTACAGAAATGGGATTCTGGGGTTGCCAGAAGGTAACAGGATACTTGAGGTGCCTCTCATCCTTGAAGAGGGGGTTCCAGAAGTCACACATCTTCCATGGAAGGGTTCAGACATAAGCTAGGCTGCTTATTGGGGAGGACAGAAGGGACAGACAGAAGCCACAGGAAGACAATCCTTCAGGTTTTAAATGGATCGTTAAGATTTTTAGTGAAGAAAGAACAATAAACAAGCAAACACAGAAGGTTTCTGGCTGAGCCTCAGTGAACTAGAAAAGTAATTACATGGAAACCATATTCCCTATGCGTTCTAATTAATCTAATGGGTTTACTTAAAAACTTGTTTTTGAGCATAGATACCAACAAGTCCTCTGATGAGTTGAAACAAATCTTGCTAGTTAAATTTAAGCAAGAGAATAGTAGTTAGCTCCAGAGAATTTAATTAAAGTGAAGTCAGGGGGGCTCGCTGAAGCCAAGAATGCTGGGATAGTTGACCCATTTGGTTAAATCTGGTTGACCATTTTTGCTAGAACTTTAGAACTTAGCTCTTGTGACAGAAGCTTCTTTAGGGTACATTTGAGGTGATTATGATTTTAAAAACAGAAGTATTATTTGTTCTTATCTGAGCCTTATTAATTGAGGCAGATTGGCATTTTATTTGTGAGCTGACAACACACACCTTTTTTTTTTTTTTTTCCCAGCCGGTGTGCTTTTTGAACTGGGTTCAGCATTGTCAGAAAGTTATTCATGGGAGTTGATGATGGAGCTTGCTCCACCCACTTCTGTTCTCTTTCTATTTTGGTGCCATTTGCAACAAAAGAAACTAAGTTAATAAATTAGAGAAGGATTGAAGCTCTCACAAATGCTCTCCTTCCGATCAGGTTGTGTAACTGATGAGACAAAGTGGGCCCGCTCTTCCTGTAGCACATGAGACCTGAAGGAACATCCGTGTGAACCTCCCAAGTTGGCCTTGGCCTTGGGGTCCCCGGGTCTTCTGACCCATCTGATAGAACTGCATTAAAAAGTTTATAAATACATACAATTATGGGCGTGTACATTCATATGTACATTTGTGTATGTGTGTACATTCATAGGTACATATATTTTTGTGTCCATGTGTCTATATTTATATACGTGCATGTTTATGTTACGTGGCTATTTAAAATTCCAGATTTAGCTTTCTAAAGCCAGGGGGGGTCCAGTGTTGAATTTGAGTTTTGTGTCAGGGTCCTTGTGGGAAAAAAGTGGCTTTTACCTCTTCTGGGCCTGGAAGGGCTAGGGAAGGGCAGGTAGTGGTTACTGGAACATGGAGATTATATCTTTATGGAAAGGGCTGCCTGGCAGGAGCTGTGACCTTTCATAGAGGGACTCAGTCAACCTGCATTTCCCTGGAGGGAAGGAAGCCTGGCTGTAAATTCCCCATCTTCTCCGTCCTCCGAAGATGAGACCTGCATTGGTGGTAATCAGCTGGAAGCCAGAAGGCAAGAGTACCTGTTGATGTCATCCACACAGGGCACTCAGCAGGGTGGGGGGATGTTGGGCAAAGGATCTGGAGAAGCCCATGGAAAACCATGCACTGCATTTTGTTCTGTGAACATCTTTGGGCTCGACACCGCCATATTCACTCAGATAACCCATGGGAGAGGTCAGGGTGGCAAATCAGTCCTCAGGTCTTCAGGCTGGCCAGGAGGCATCGGACTTTGGAGCAGGGCTGCTCAAAGTGTGGTGCCGACACCAACAGCACCAGCTTCACTTGGGAGCTTTCTAGAAATTCTCAGGCCCTACCGTGGGCCTGCTGAATTAGGCACTCCTGTGAAAGGACCCAGCCCTCTGTGTTTTATTAGCCCTGCTGGGGATTCCAGTTGTTGTTCAAGAAGGGGAACGACTGCTGGATGTCTGGTGGTGCTAGATGGCCGGTAAACTACGACTGTTCACTGAGATGGCCAGTGTGAGCTTGCTTGGAAATGCCAGGCAGGAGCCTATTGTCTGTATCAACCCACTTCTTTGCACTCCCCAGACTTCCAGTCCTCCTTTTTTAGGATGTTTCTTAGGATTTCAGAGAAATGGAATAAGGCAGTACAGTTAGGCCACGGGTGCTAATACCTAATGCAGTTCATGCCTTTAATTTCCAAGTTGCCCTCAGCCATACAAGGAAGTACCAGGCCAGGCCCTAGACTTTTGGAGGTTGTTTTTGAAAAGCAGATGCAAATGCAGCCTGCGAGCTTGTTGTTTTCCCGGTGCCTGGCAGTGTTTGGTAAACAACTTGATTGCTAGGTCTTGGCCTCAGGGAACCACAGCTGCTCTCTCCAGCTCCCTGCAGACTTTTGTACCGAGCAAGGATTGCTTCAGGGAAAAATAAACAGGGGAGAACAAAACAAGTAAACATCACGGTTGTTTTGCGGCTGTCTCTACCTGTTTTCCTGGAGCTGTTTTGCAACCACAGGCCCTGGCTTTGGTTCCTCTATTTGAAGAAAAAAACAAAACGAGGCAGGACCCTGTGGCATCCCGGGCTGCTTTCTTCGCGGTTAGACTGTGGAGTGGCCAGGGGACCTGGGAAGTGTGGGTCACAGCGATTGCAAGCATATGTGCATTTTTAAATATGTAAATGGAAAGGGAGCCAGCTTCATTCTTTCTAATGACCCCCAGGATGGTAATCTGGTTTTCTCAATCTCTAAGAAAACAGATTGAATATGGCACAATTAATGTTTCAGCACTTCTAGGCTTTTCTCTAAAATAATTTAATGGGCTTTTAATTTATTACAGCTCCTGATTAGTAGGATTGAGGCAGGATTGCTACTGATCCCCGGGGCCAAGGTGCTCCTCTGGGGCTGCAGTGAAGGGGAAGACAACAGAGTCCTGCTGTGTGTCAGCTTTGACCTCCTGGAGCTGAGCCCTGGCTCCCTGAATTCTTGGCCCTAAGGAGGTGGAGAGCTTGGCAAGGACCCAGCTTCATCCGGATGACCTGGGGTATCTGGCTGAAATGCAGATTCCTGGGCCCTGACTCTCTGGACTGGACGTGGGGCGGGACTGTGCCGTTCAAGCCGGTGCCCCGGTGGCACAGTCAGGCTTGCCAAGCAAGGCCCTGGCGATCGAGAGTGCCCCCGTGTAAGTAAGTGAGCTGAGCTAGGGGGCATGTGATGTGTTGCCAGATTTTCAAGTTTAGTTTTATGTAAGAAATGTTATTTTTATTTTTGAGACATGCACGTCATTTTGGTGCATTTACTTTTCATTGACTCGTGAGTTCAGTATTTTGACTCCCCCTTGCTTCTTAAGTCAGAGAAAATCATTTACTTTTGGCTCGAAATACATCTTGCTGAATGTCCCTGTAGAGAGGTGATGAACTTATGTTTGTCTGAAAAGATCTTTATTTCATCCTCATTTTTGAAAGATTTTTTTTTTTTTTTTCTGGGTATACAGTTCTAGGTAGACCGTTTTTGCCTCTGGGTGGTTTTCTGGGTAATTTATCTGGATATCTGTCTTCTCTTCTGTTTTTTTTTTTTTTTTTTTTTTAATTTTTAAATTTTTTTTATTTTAGTGGCTGTATTTTTTTAATTTCTGGAGTTCAGAGTTTGGTTAGAGTTATAGAGCTTGTATCATATATGTATGGACTATAGTGTGTACGAGTGTGTAGAGTATACTGTATACATAGTATATAAAACTACAGTGTATATTTACATAGTATTTTGGTTAGACTTACAGAGCTCATATTTTATAGTATATAAATGTGTATATATATGTATTACATATATGTATGAATTATAGCATATGTGTATTTATATATTATGTATTTTATAGGATATATACTCCAAATACATATAAAAACTACAGTATGTAGTTTTATCAAGAGTCGGATGCCCAACCGACTGAGCCACCCAGCAGCCCCATGGTTTTTTATTCTCATATATGCCTACTAACTTTCATGCTTTTAGGAAATCAAGCAAGTCAGCATTAATGATCATCCCCTTAGAGCGTTGTTTGCCCAGCCTGTGTCTTAGCTGGAAACCTGCAGCTACTGCAGGCATGAATGAAAGGAACAGCTACCTGAACTCTCCCTCAGCCCTCCCTCCTCACTGCTGCTTCTGGGGGTGACTTGCCTTCTCCTCCCACTTCCAGGCCTCTGAATACAACGTTCTGCTTTTGTGAAATGCCTTTTCCACCACACCTTCCAGTTCCTTCTAAAACTTGCTCTGGATAATTCCTCTAGAAAGCCCTTATCCATTCAGATGCCTACTCTGTTTTTCTATGGTCGGTTGTACAACTTCTCTGTGCGTCTGAATCCCTCTAGAATCCCAGACTTCAGTAGTCGTCTGGCGTAGGGTTTGCAGGTTTGTTCTTTTCTTTTCTTTTCTTCTTTTCTTTTCTTTTCTTTTCTTTTCTTTTCTTTTCTTTTCTTTTCTTTTCTTTTCTTTTCTTTTCTTCTCTTCTCTTCTCTTTTCTTTTCTTTTATCTTTCTCATTCTTTTCATCCCCCCTTCCTTCCTTCCTTCCTTCCTTCCTTCCTTCCTTCCTTCCTTCCTTCCTTCTCATGGGTGCTGTTAAAGATTAGCTGATATCTTTGAAAAATTACGAAATTTCACAAAATAGTCACCTAGATTACTGCCTTCATTCATACAATTGAAAGCTCTCGAAACCCTGGGCTTGTGTTCCCCTCTGGCAATGATTGGCTTGTGGAGGGCACTGGCTGCCCTCTTTAGCTGAGAGACTGCTGGTCTTTAGTCTGCGACCTTGCGCCTTGCTCCCTGTTCCTTACTACACCTGGCCTGGTTTGCTCACCTGCATCGTCTGCCTGGTCATTGTGGGACGCCTTAACTTTCCCTGTGTGAAGCAGGAAGCTCACGGTCAGAAAGGCTGAGTATCCTTTGCAAGACCTTGCAGCGAGCTTGAGTCAGAAGGGTGTCTAGTACAAGGTAGGCACTCAAAATGTTTGTGTTACTGTATTGACTGGAAAAATACAGAGTTAATGAGCGCCCACTTTGTAGAGTCAAGGGCCCTGCCACTGTGTGATCTTGGGCAAGTTCCTAAGACTCTGCTTCCGTTTTCTTATTTGCTTATTAAGGTTATAACAGTGTCTACCAGGAACTTTGTCGTAAGAATAGAAGTAAATGAAATAACTGTTGTAAAATACTTTAAACAATATCTAGCACATAGTGGGTTTTCAGTCACTAGCAATTATATTTTTGTAGGATGCTGAAGAGCGAATTCTTTTGATTGTTGAATCATTTGTTGATCCAGTAAATCTGTCTAGAGTGCCTGCTATGAGCCAGGCATTTTTCTGAAGTTCTGGAGTATAGTGATAAATCAAACAGAGAAGTTCCCTTATCTTCCGGAGCTTAGATTCAAGTGGGGAAGACCAGTGAATAAACGAGAAAAAAAGTTTATAGATTACAACAAAAGCTCTGGAGAAAGCAAATAGGATGATATCACTGAGAGTCACTGGGGATCTAGCCTAAGTGGGTAGGCAGGACAGCCTTCTTGAAGTGGCCTTTGCCCCTAAGACCCAGTGATGAGAAAGAGCCATTTGTGTAAGGAGTAGGCTCAGGGCACTCCAGGTAGTGGGAAAAGGCACGCGCTCCAGCCCTGAGACAGAAAAACACAGCATGCTCAAAGTGGAAGGAAGACCGCTGTCTCTGCGTTGTAGCTGGGGATTGGGTTGGTGGCTGGAGGTGGCAGAGAAGTAGAAAGTGACCGCTTTCCAGGGCCTTGTAGGCCACAGAGAGAAGTTTGGTTTTGATCCTAAAGTTGGGCAACAACCTCAGCCCATTTCCTTTTTCTGTGTGACTCCAAGTTGTGCTTATACGGACACAAGTTTGAGAAACACTCACGTGCGATACATTTGGGCAGATGGCCATAACAGTTGGAGCTGTCCTCTGTGGAGAGAAATGGAAGCTTTCCATGGGCACCCAGGGGATGCTGTCAGCCACCGAGGGGTGTGGCTCACCAAGGTTGGGCACTAGTGCCAGGGTGAGAATTCTTCTATGCATGTGCAAAACCCTCTGCCTGTAGCACACCTTCAGTGTGGATGGCAGATCGACGTAAGAATGGTACGTGATAAAAATCTTTTTAATCAGGAATCTTAAAGGAGAAGTTGATAGTTGAGCTCATTTGGAATAAGTATACTTTATCGAAAAAACGCAACAAAGCAAAGCGGTGGAAGGGACTTAGGGAACATCAGTTACTGCCCTGACCTCGTTCATGAAGTAGCCAGAATCCTGAGATATTATACAGCTTTCCTGGGTCCACACCGCTGGTGACAGTATCAGGTCCAGAATTCAAGCTTCTCCACTCTGACACCTGCACATTACACAGTATGGTCCCTCTTGATGGACATAAGTCCCTGAGTCTTGCTCCTTAAGTAACTCGTAGACATTTTTAGAATTATTTTGGAGGAGAAATGAGGTTCGTTATTGTTTAAAGATAATTTTAAATTAGTATTATTTAAATTTTCATGTTTTTCATTCTCTGGAAAAGATAATTGCTTAATAGGAAATGGTATCCTTATCCATCTAATATTTGAGTTAAAACACCTTCTCGTGACCTGAGCCCTCTGTAATGGAGCCTGATATTTTTTTAATGCCAAAATAAGTAAAATACTTTGCACAAAATCTGCAATAAACAACAAACTTTGGTGCATGTGTTGAAGTCATCGGTAAACGTATCTTTCAAAACCGTATTTCCGGTTCATGTTTTACAGGATCACATTTGATATATTGACATACCCTCATTGTAAAGGTGTTTTCCCCTACCTCTAGATTCGATGTCTGCCTTGCTGTTTTCAAGTTTAAGGAAGTGGTGGTTTTAGAAGCTACATCTTAGTTATGTGTAAAAAATATTTTTGTATTGCAGTGTCCCAGGACCTTTTGCTGACAATTCCAGTTTCCAAAAGAAACATTTGGGCGATGGTGAGGGCTTCGACCCCTTCTCTGATTTGCTGTCAACCATGAACGGGTGGATGTGATGATTGCTGGCCAGAAGGGTAAGTGAATGTTTATGAGTATTTGTCTGAAAATTCACAAGACAAAAACGTGGCTGCAGGGGTCACACACAGTGCAGGAAACCGATAGAAGTCCCAAGATCATCAGAACAATTGCACACTGAGGGTGAGATTCTCATCTTGAAAGAAGAAAGCAACTCTGCTATTGTTTTCTGCTGTAACCCTCTCAAATAACTCTTGCAATGACCTGAGGATTTATAAAAGGCACCATAGCACACAAAGGAGAACGTTTTTTTGTTTGCGTGGTTTTTTTAATTCATACAGTGAAGGGTGGGCTATCTAAGTTATGAGCCACGTGCATAACTGAAAGAATAATTGCTTTTTTGGTCCCCGTAATCACTCAGCAAACAATAAACCAGCATGGACTAAAAGTATAATGATCTCATCTTGAGTTTCAGAGGGCACTGAGCTCTGATTTGTTCACGAGGTAGGTCTCATCCCCAGCTTTCCACAGGATGAGGGCTCTTGAGGAAACTACTGTGGATTCTCAAAGATTTTTCAGAAAGACTTACAAGCATTTTACTCAATCATTGTTCACCTCACCACGTTATTCATTATAATTGTTAGGGGAGGTCAGAAGGAGCATGATGACCCTTTTCTTATATGCGTGTTCTGTATTTGATGGCATCTGCCATGTTCCTCAGCAATCAGCCACTCTCGTACAGTAACAAATGAGCAATTGTGACTTACCTTTGTCAGAGAAAATAATTGGTTGAGGCCAGGTGTTCTGGATCAAAAGTCTGACATCATTCAGTGGTAGCTTTGTCTAGGGTGAGGTCACCTTTATGGGGAGCCGTTTCGTTTCAGATTTTGTATTTAGCGACAATGATAAGAGAACCATTGGCATAAACCCCATCTTGTTTGTCTTAGTATAATTGTATTTGAAACAGATTCTTTTTAATGGAGAGAAGGGTAGGGAAGGAGAAAGAGCATTATATTGGTATTGGGAGGCCTAATAATTACCTGACATGGGACAGGTTAGTCTCTGTTGTGATTTCCTGTATTTAAAAGAAAGCAGGTAGGGTAGAGTATCCTATTTGTCAGTGCTGACAAGGCCCTAGAAGCTGTCAGTTTAAATGCCCTCATTTAATGGATGGAGCAGCGGAAGCCCATAGAGTCTAATTGAGATGTCTAAGTCCTTGGCCTGGTTGGAACTGGAGCCTACTTCTTTTGTCCTTAGTGATCTTTTTCCTAGTTTATCTCAGTTATAGAGGTTGAGACATCCAGCCCATGCAGTTGAGTAAAACTTCTTTGATAAGTGTCTTCTGAAGACATTGTTACGTGTTTAGGTATTGGGATGGATTTGAAAAGATTTTATTTTATTTATTTATTTTTTAAAGTAGGCTCCACACTGGGCTCCAGTGTGGGGCAACTCAGAACCATGAGATCAAGACCTGAGCTGAGATCAAGAGTTGGATGCTTAACCAACTGAGCCATGCAGGTGCCCCAAAGATTTTATAGTTAGAGACCAATCTGACCTTCCCATTTCATAGATTAAAAAAAAAAAAAAAAAAAAGGAGCCCAGTGAAGCAATTAAAACAGTTATTATTGACTAGATGATCTTCAAAGAGCCTATGAGTTCTAAAATTCACTTTCACTTGGGCTATTTTGTTATTGCATTCTGCTGAAGCTTCAGATAGAGGAAAATCAAAGTCTTCTATCTTCCTGATATTATTCCTTCTCTAAGTGGCAAGAAATAAGGCAAATAGTAAATAGTGACATATGAGACAAGGATGTCCACAGTGAAAAGAAACGGTTGACGGAGTCATGGAATTTAGCTGATAAGGATCCTCCATCTTCTTCCTTGGGTGGTCTTGGTAAGTCCTTTGATTTCTCACCTTTGAAGTTCCTCTGAGGGTCTTCCAGTGCTATATAGCTATGATAGACTTTTGTGGATGGTCTGTAGATCAGTGAGCAGATAGCCTGCATTATGAAACATGGTATCTTTGTGGATCCAGGTCGAGTTGAGAACAAAGCCTGGGCCTGTCTCATATACATAGGAGAATTCATAGAAGTGGTTGGAATTCTGAAGTTATTCAAATAGTAACAAACTCAGATTTGAGATTACCTGTCATCTCTGTCTCCAGTATTGAGAAAGTCTGACTCAATCTCAGGATCATAAAATTGATGTATGAAGTTTAACAAAACCACATGAATGGATTTATTGAAGACAGGGTTCATTTTATTCATTAATTTCATGGGTGAGGCCTGCTATTTGAAAAATCAGTCTCAAGAACTATAATGAAAACAATCTCTCTTTTGAATTGATAAAATGGCCTAGTCGAATACCAGTTTTTTTATGTTAAGGGAGAGCTTTGTATTCATCAGATGGTGATAAACTTCCCTTTGCTATGTTTTTAGTAGGAAGTGGAAGTCCCTGAAATCTGATGAGCTGGAGCATGTGTTCTGATTTTCTAGCCTCTTCTTCCTCAAAGCACACCTCCAGGGTTTGCTCAAAGGACTAATTCTCTTCCTCCATGATGCAATAACCCAGCTTTCCGTGTATTATGTCTCTGATATCTAGTTAGTCCTTTCATTGTCAGAAATGTATTCACAGTCCTGTGGCTTTTAGAACTTTACAGTTTATTGGGTAACCAAAAGAAGCGCCAATTAGTTGTTACTGCTGATAATTGGAAGTCTTTAAGCTTGGAATAAACTCTGATACAGTGTTTCATGCTGAGTGCCCTCATGGTAGACCAGGGTCATAGTCACGGGGGTGGGCAGCCAAAACAGTAAATTGCTGCACTCACATTCAAGGCAAGTGAAATCATACGAGAAAAGGTTTGCACAGATAGATCATTATGGCAAATTCTTAAGGTCAGAAAATGGGTAATGTACTCAATCTATGTTGGTGATCACCATGCCTGCATTGTAAATTACTCTAGGTGCAAGATAACAGAGAAAGACGGGCTGAGCGCTTGAGGTCTCTCTTTGGGATGGTGCTTTCATGCCACCATTCGCCAGCAGGGAATCAGAGCTGGCTCCTGTTTCCCTGCCGTGAAGCTGAAGTTGGTATGGATACCTATCTGATGCACATCACGAGACTCCCAGAGTGAAGAGCGGCTAAGTCTGCTGCATATTTAATAGGCAGTTAGCCACAGTGTTATTAATAAATGTGATAATAACAGTCTGGATTTGCATAGAGTTTTCCTGAGAAGACTGGGGTAGAGATGGCGAGTTGCTGGCTTGTTATTCAGTCTGTGCCTTGGCATTGCCCGCTCCCTATCAGTAAATTGTCTTTTGCTGGAGGATCTGGTGTAAGAATGTAGCACCGTGCGACATTGTTTTGAAACCGATTGTTTTTCCTTCTTTGCCCACAGTTACTTGTTTGATCTCTCTCGTAATGAAATTCCTAGCTTTTAACCTACTTGGACGAGGGAAAATGATAGGAAATATTTCTTCCCACTTAAGGCTTGAGAATGGGCTACATATTGGCTGGGAGTTCCTTGCTTTTGTATAAAACTTGAGTGTGTACTCTTTTTTTTTTTTTTTTTTTTTTTTGTCATCGGTTTTGGGGTGCGGTGGTGGTGGTGGTGCAGCTTCCAGGAAGAGGTGGCAGGTAGCAGGTGTTTTGGGACAGGAAAGATGTCTGATGGGCTCCCCTCCTGAGCTGTCTTGTGCTGGAGCCTGTCAGTGGGCAAAGCCACTTTGTTGTGCTTAAACTTCCAGTCCCTGAAATTTTGAGTTTGAAAAGTAATTTTAACAATTTAATAAACTACA
This sequence comes from Ursus maritimus, assembly GCF_017311325.1. Classification (NCBI taxonomy): domain Eukaryota; kingdom Metazoa; phylum Chordata; class Mammalia; order Carnivora; family Ursidae; genus Ursus; species Ursus maritimus. The sequence goes on from NW_024423786.1 coordinate 20,356,528, forward strand.
TAATGTGTTTTATAAGCTGGAGCGAATGATCTTAAGTATTTTGGTCTCTTTCATAACACAATGAACCTAATATTGGTAAAAATACAGATCTTCACTCACGCCATAAAGAGAGGCTAGATTTAATAAGCAGTTATGAGTGCTGGCAGCTGCCTATCAGATTGTATAACTTGGACTCCAGCTTGCGAAGACAGTGTCAACTTACATTTTATCTCCGAAGTATTTTCAAGGCGTTTATTTTGCCTTTCTCTCCAGTCCCTAACCTAATAGAAGTAATGTAATTGGCTGAATATTTTCCACACAGCTAATTGGCCAGGGGCCAAGGTGGAAACCATTGTCTGGCTTGATGAAGATCAGAAATTAACATGACATTTACGTGGCGGTAATGGAATATATTAGTAATGTAGTCATTTGGGATGGTGAGAGTGAGAGTGTCCATCGTTTTCCTGCCCGTAAGCAGCACGAGGAGTTCTGAGGATGATGAAGGAACCTCCAGTCCCAGCTCCCCCGAACCCCGTGTACTTCACAGCAGTGGCCTGCCAACACCTAGGTCAAATTTACTTTCTAATTCTTCAGATAGACCCGTAAGACAAACTAATGAATTATTCCGTTTGTCAATTAAAAAAGAAAATCCACTACTATTGTAAGATTAAATTCCAATTAGAAGGTTGCATTTAATTCCAAAGCTATAACATTGTTTTAATGAATTCTGTTGGAGATGACAGTTTATGTGAGATAAATTTATATGGTGTAGGTAGATATAAATTCATTGGATAATGTTAAACATGTTACTTCATATATATTAGCTGTGAAATTTATTTCTTCTCTAGTTATGTCCCTAAGGAGGTAGAGTCAGAGGGAAAAACATATCTTCAAAGAAAGAGCCCTTTCGGTCCTTTCAGATACTTGCTCGAAAACAGCCTTTTCTCACTTTTATTAAAAAAAAAATCTGTTAAATTTCTGCATTAACTGAATTTATGATTCTTGGTGTATGCTATTTATAAAATTGAATATAGGTTTTATGATATAGGAAATTAGTCTAGGAATGAGAATATGATCCAATTTTGTAATAAAGGTAATCTGCATTTATATTGCAGATATGTTCCATTCCCCTCTAAGCCCCTTATGGGATTATACACACATTTTTCTGGACATACGGATTTCACTGTCGAGTAAACTTTTAATGTATGGGACAGGCTTTTGTTCACATGACATTTACAAAAGCGTCACACCCGTTTGCCTAAATCAAGGGTGGCGAACATTCCTAACATACTTTGGATCTTACATTTTCCCCACTCCTGCCCATTCCTGTGTCCTTGACAGACATCACGAATTGATCACAATCTCTCTTCTGCTGAGTGCTGATGTGACCTCAGAATTATCCCACTTAAGTTCCCGTAGGCAAGCTTACACATTCACCATTGGCATGAGAACGAGTACGATGATGGCCAAGCGAGTGACTTGACTGGTCTTCGTAGTTTCTCTTTTTATACCCAGTACTTACCTGAGTATCTGGCATCCAGTGGTTAAACAGTATATGTTTGTTCTCTTAATGAGAGACTCTCACACACATACAATTTTATCAGTTATCTGGTTGTGTAACAGTAGGGTTTTTAACACGTGTCTGCCATAATTGTATGATGTGAAGTAGTTTATTTTCTACCTTTCATCTGGTTTTGGTGTTATGTATGTGAAGCATTATAGTTTTGTAGGGTGTTTCTTTGTTTTTGTTTTTTTTTTTCAATTCTGTAGCTTTGGAAAAGATAAAAAAGAAACCATTCTAACCCTCTTGTTACCTGTGCATCAACTGAGGCTAAAACCTAGCAAGGAAGTGGTGGGGCGAGAATGAAACCCAGACTCTCACTCTCCAAGTGCAGTTTCTTTCTCAAAGGGAGGGGCAGCCACATGTACCAGGTGCTGACCGGTGCAGGGCAAGTTCCTTGCAATTTCCTTTTGCATATTAATCTTGGTTTTTATCAATACACTGAAGCAAGCTGTACCAGGGAGGAAGGCATTCAACTATTACATTTCAAATGATATCTTCCGTGATGTAAAATTCTAGGAACTTAAGTTACATTGCGTGTTGTTTTTGAAAATAATCTGTTTTCTGTTAACTTGGTTCAAGTAGTACACAGAGACTAAGAGAAGGAAATTTCCACTTAGTCTGTACGCAGGCTGGTGGGGTACCCTGTTGAGAATTGCCATCATTTTAATTCCTTCTTAAAGAAAAATGAGCAATTAGTGCATTTAAGCACCATTAGTTAATTTACATTTTAATCTCATTTCAATGTATTGTTTGATTATTTGTGTTGTGTTGGTCATGGAACCAGAGTTCTGGAAAGTGATTGCAGGTGAACACATGAATTGTTAACCTCTTGGCGTGTGTTTATAGAATGATATGGTTGGCCTTAGGTCAAGGATGGCAAAATCAGTGGGACCCATCGTGGTCTGTTCTGATGGTGACTCTTGGATTTTCTGTACGTACTGTTCCCTGCAGCTCTAGCCGGTTGATTGGAATGGCTCATGAGATGAAATCTTTTTCTTCCCTCTTTGTGTCCCACAAGATTTAGTGATGTTTGTAATAAATAATTGTAGCAGCCGTTCATGAGGCATTAAGTTTTCCTAGAGTGGTTTGGATATCACAGTAGTTATCTCTTTTGAGTCTAACAGTGTTTCTGTGTTCTGGATATTATTATTTTGGTTTTACTGTTTTTTTTTTTTTTTAAGATTTTATTTATTTGAGAGAGAGAGAGAGAATGCAGGACTGGAGGGGAGGGGCAGAGGAGGAGGGAGAGAGAATCTCAGGCAGACTCTGAGCTGAGTGCAGAACCCTCTGTGGGGCTCGATCCCAGGACCCTGAGATCATGACCTGAGCCAAAATCAAGAGTCAGATGCTGAAGTGACTGAGCCATCCAGGTGCCCCCGGTTTTATTGTTGAGAAAACAGAAGCTCTCAGTGGCTTGGTCACCTGCTCGGGGTCACATAGCAAGTTTTATAAGTAGGGTTTACCTTAAGTTGGGCCGGTTTCAGAGCTTGTGTCTTAACCACGAGGCCATGCTGCCTCCTCATCTTCAATAGATTCTGTGGTTCTTTAAGGCCCTTTTATTTCATTTAGGCAGGGAAGATTTTGTAGCTTATAGTTGTCTTTATGGAAGAAATTGGAATCCAACTCATTTGAAACTGCAGCTTAATACACAAACAGGATTTTTATAGAACCGGTGATATAAAAGGAAATAACTTCTTCCAAAAATTTTTTCAAAAATATTCCTTACCTACTGGCCTTTTCCTCAGTCTGAAATCTCCCAGAATCATGCGGGTGGGCTCAGTGTTGTGTGCTTCCTTGGGTTCTCTTCTCGAGTAAAGGTGCTCCTGGTAGTGGCAGCTCATGGGGTCCCTCACATTTGAGCAGATGAGTTTTTTCCCTTGATACGGTATGAACAGACTACATAGAACTAGCAGTCCAGCCGCTCCAGAGAATGGGGGCGGGAAGGGAGACCCTTGGCCGCTGGAATTTTGTGCCCACGGCTCTAGCATTGGAAAGGTCAAGTGCTGCCACTTTGTCAGGTTATTTAGACCCCTTGTCTATGGCCTACGGGGACAACTGCCCTTCCAGGATAGACGTTCAGGCTAGATGGCCAGAAGGCTAGTCTCAGGGATGCTCTTTGGAATTGGTTTTTTATGACATGTGTGTTCAGTTATTATTGAGGGGGTTTTTCTCTCCATATTTTTTTTTTAAAGATATATTTATTTATTTGACAGAGAGAGAGAGACAGCCAGTGAGAGAGGGAACACAAGCAGGGGGAGTGGGAGAGGAAGAAGCAGGCTCCCAGCGGAGGAGCCTGATGCGGGGCTCGATCCCAGAACGCCCAGAATCACGCCCTGAGCCGAAGGCAGACGCTTAACTACTGAGCTACCCAGGCGCCCCTCCATATTTTTTTAAGAGTTGCGTATTGGGTGGTGTAAGGGTGTAAGGCCTGTCACTTGTGATATCCTTTACAAGTCTTCAGGAAAGAGCAAATGGAGCAGAAGCTTGGTATTCTGGAATCTGGGTGATGGGTTTATGGGGCTCATTATACTATTTTCTCTACTTCTTTATGTATTTGACCACTTTTGTAATAAAACAAATTGCATGTGGGTGGGGGTGAGGGGTATGTCCAGCTCATTATCTAGTCTAGTGGTTGATAAACCAGTCACTGGGTACGACCACATCCCTGCTCCCCTGTGTTCTACCCCACCTTAGCCAGATCTCAGCTGCTGGTGTAATTTAGTTGATGTCGTCTTAGGGCAAGAAGATGCTAACCTAATCGGCCAAGAGTTGAAGCGATTTTCTGGACAATATAGATAAAGCGACTTTACCTGAAAGACAAGCATTCCGTGACCTATAAGAAATGATAGTCGTTCAGTAGCTGTTGGAGGTGAGCCTATGTGGCATGCCAGGGGCTACGATTCATCTGTTCCAGGTCTTCTCTCTCATTCTTCCGTAGTCAGTGTTTGGAGGGCAGTCGATGGGCCTTGAACCGAGGACTCATTGGACTTTATTCTCCTCTTCCCCCAAGTCCTTGGGGCCATGTTTTTCAAAGGGCGATCTCTAAGGGCTGCCTGAGGAATCTGTTAAATACGGGTTTCCGCAGCCTGCTCTGGGTTATGGGGAGCATGATGTCGGACGTGAGAGTAGAGAGCCTTAGGTCCTAGTGTCACGAATAGTATGACCACGGCCAAGTCATGTATCCTCCTCAAGGCTCAGTTTCCTCAGCTGTCAGAAGGGGGCAATGGTAGCATCTACCTTGTTGGCCGCACAGCGCTTGGCATCTTGTAAGCACTGGAAATAGGTTACTTGCAACCGTATTTTAACCTTTTTTAAAGACATTTGCAAATACACTGATGTAACTGGGAACGTTAAAGATGCTGCAGCTAATGCTCCAGGTGGCACTCTTCGGCGGATATAATTTAAACCTTATACATCCTAGACGTGTTTTTTTATAATTATTAAAAACATTTTAAAAATCAGTATTAGAATTTTTTTACATGGGTGTTTGAAAAAGAAGTCTGTCACCAAAGTGTATGAGAGTTGACAAGTGTAAATATGCAGTTAGACAGTTTCAAAAAACGTGTATTATTTACTGATCAATGTAGTGTCTCCTTTGGAGCCATGACACTCAGCTTTTCCTGTCAATCTCTCCGCGCTGGTATAATCAGACCATGGATATGCATATTAAAGTACAAGAAAGTTATTGTGTATGTGTGGTGGCAGCCTTTTAATTGTTAATAATGTTGCAGCTTTAAAAAGGCATCAGGATCGTTTACTCTTAGGACGGTTAATAGTCCTCAGAATCGCATGAGAAATGAGGCGGTGGAGCACGCAGCCCCACACGGTGCCGACGGGCGGGTGTCCGTTCTTGCAGTCAGTGCACAGGTCCGAACAGAAGCTTTTGATCTGATCTTGGTGCTGGATACATGGACATTCCTTAGGCTTTTCCGTCTTACTCCTGTTTTTTTGTTTTTTTGTTTTTGTTTTTTTAATTTATTTTTATTTTTTTTGTGGGGGTGGGGCGGGGGGGTGGGGAGCTTTTATAACTAAAAAGAAAAATGCTCATGTATGTGTGTGATGGCAGAAGGCTCATAGAACTTCTTTGTCCATACCAGGGATCAGCAAACTTTTTCTGAGCCGGGCAGTCAGTATTTCAGCCTTTGGGCGCTAGACTCTGTCACAGTGACTGTAGTGTGAAGGCTGTCAGAGACGACCCGTACACCAATGGGCACGGCTGTGTTCCCAATAAAATGTATGGACAGACAGTGAAATGTAAATTTTGTATAATTTCCCCTTGACACGAAGTTGTAGTCTTAATTTTTTCCCAACCCCGAAAGAATGTCAACACTATTTTAGCTCATGGGTGACAGGTTCAGTTTGGCCCCCGGGGGCCTGTGGTTTGCTGAGCCCTAGACTAAAGAAGATAGAGCACGAAGCCATGCCAAGGATTCACTTCTTTGTTCTCGTTCTCTGCTGTATCAGCTCGATCATCTGCTCTTCAGCTTCTGATGAAATAATAATGTCTTCACTTTTGTTTAAATCTCATCTTGAGATAAGCTGTTCTGTGTGATTGGATTATTTATTGATTTAGTGGGAAATGTAGTAGGGGTCCCCCTCTCCCTTCCTGTATTTCAAACAAGGGAACTATAAACTAGAAGTAAAAGTGAGGCTAGCGGTAAAAGATGAAGTGAAAGGGAAGACAAGTCAAGGAAGAAAGTAGACTTTGAAAGTGGCGTGAGATCTGTACTCTCCTCAATACCAGCATTTTCTGAAGTGTGTTCTATATCTCACCGGTGGAATTTGAGATGAGTTAGCAAGAGATTCAGATGAACATTTTTGAAAATCCAAGAGTTATTACTTTTAATATGTGTTCTATGTTCAGTATGTAGGAAAAATATTATTTGCACATCAGGTCTGGTGTCTCCGCTAATACTCCTGCAATGCAACATTTAATAAAATTGGGACATTTAAAGAAAAATAGAAAAATTATTATACAAGTGGTTCTTGGGGACAGCAAAACTCTGAGAGAGGTGGTATTGAATGATTAAAGTAGGAAATTTTCTTCTAAGTGTCCCTGACTTTGTCATGAGGGAAGTGGAGACCAGGAGACCTATTATACTGTGTGTCATTTGATTTTCTTTATAAATCTCTGGGGGACAAGAATGGTTAAAAAAAAAATGAGTGTGAGCATTCTGGAAAGAAGATGTCTTCGATTAGAGTTCTCTACTTTCTGTTGAAGATTTTAATCTTTTATCATGTCAACAGGTGAGGGAAGTCAAGGCAGAGGTAAACGCGGGCAAAAGTGAATTCAGGGGATGGGGCATTTTAATAAAATGGCCAAGTTGTAACAGAGCATTGAGTAAGGAAAAAAAATGTATGACCAGGGAAGAGAAATGAAAAGGATGTTTTTCAAGAAAGGTACAGGAGAATAATCTAGGGGAATATTTTGCTGTCAAATATCATGATAAAATTGGCTGGGATACGAAGGGAAAAGAGTTTCTGATTTTCAGCACACCATAATTTGTGAACCAAGGTATTGTTACTACAGCTGGGGAATAACATCTAGAAAAGATGAACCCCCAAGAAGCCAGTATGTTTTCACAGAAATGTCCATTGTGATTAAAAAAAATGTAGGAAGTGGCAGAGAGAACAAAGTAAAGGTAGAATTACGTTGAAAATCCTTGCAAAGGGTTATTTTATTTTATTTTTTTTATTAAATGAAAAATAAACGTATTCCGTGATCCAGAGCCAAGATGTGGAACCTTTAATGTGTAATAAACAGCTAAACGCGGTGATTAAGAACACAGGATGTTGGCCAGACTACTTGGGTTTGAATCCTGGCTCTGCCGCTTACTAACAGTAGAATCTTGGGTAAGTTACGACGCGGTTCTGTACCTCAGTTTCCTTGCCTTTAAAATGTGAATGATAGGAGTACTTAACTCGTAGGTGATTGTAGGATTAAATGAGTTAATACACAAAAAGCATTACGAAAGGGTTGGCTTGTAGTAAATTTTCAGCGAATGGTATAGGGAGCTATGAGCCCTAACCTATGCCCTAAATACAAAATGTACTTTTGGATTATTACAGCCCATTTGCCATTATCTGTCTGCTGTGTCCCAGGATGTGAATTGCATGTGTCTGTGTGTATGTACCTTTGTGTCCTCGTGATCTATCTTATATATATTCAAAGACTCCTGGGTATCTAGTGTTCAAAGGAGTACTAAAGCCGACTGCTGTCCCCGTGCATCTGGTGCCTAAACCTTCGAGACTGTGGTGCTGCCCCATGAACATCCAGACCATCTGAGTCACTCTGGGATGCTGAACTTAACATCTTTCAGGAAGTTCATTTTTATCTCCGACCAAATCTTAGGGCTAGAAAGTTCTTTCTTAAATTGGACTAAAATCTGCCACCCATGGTCTTGCCACTTAGTTGTTTGGCTTGGTACCGGGATATTCTACAAAACCTATCTCTCCTACATGACAATCCATCAGTTATTTTCGGATCTGCCATGGGTCCTTCTTCAGTCTTCCCCATGCTACAGGTCCCTTGCTCCTTCAGGTGTTTCTCCTGTTGGGTTTGAGGTGTCCCGTAACCATCTTGGTTGTTTCTCACAGCACAGAGGCGTATTTTTTCTATGTGTCTACCTTTCTATATAATTCACTTAACGGTCCCTCTTTTTGACAAAACTGTCTTTATCATTTGGAAAGGAAACATTTTGACTTTTCTTAACCCACTTCTTAAGTTCCAAATTCGGGAAGCGGGCACATAAACTGTTGGTGATGGATCATAGGTCTCTCCTTGAAGTCCGTATGCTGGAACAGGCTTCTCTTTGTGCCAAGCCAGGCGGCTATAGAGAAGTGGTAGTCATAGCCCTGGTTCTAGACCCTGCAGTAGCAGCTTCCCATGTGACCCCCATGCGCCAGATCCTCTGTTCAGTCCATAAGTGGATTCTTCAGTCCTCACGGTGGAGCGTCTCTTACAGTTGTTACTCATGCTTTCAGGTGATAAAAGCAGTGCTAGGGTAAGATGGGAGACTCTGGTAAGAAAAGCCCAAGGGGAGGATTTTTTGGTAAACATGACAAGGGTGATTCATCCGTAGCTCTTCAATCCATATGATATTTCTGTTCTTCTCCAGAAATTGTGGAGTTTTTGGTGTCTTTAGTCTTATCCCTTGTTTCAACGCATGGAAACGATACAAGTAACATAAAAATGACATCCCTTTTTGGGGCTAGCCTACTTTTATCCCATCGAAAGAATTGACTGATTATTTTTAAGGATACTGCTCTTCTGGCTGTGTTGGAGCCCTCCCCCGCCCACCCCCAGACACTGGGGATGCTATACTTGATTTTCTTTCAGCTTTCCCCAAGTGACTTTCTTCCCCTCTGCTTCCAACAAGACTCCCAGCGAGGAAGCCAATCACAATGTTATCGGCAGTAGAAAGATTTCAAAATGCATTCACGAGCATGGGTACGTTGGGGGATGGCTGGGTGCCTTCTATGAGACTTAACACATTTCCCGAACATGGATCCTCACCATGGCAACAGCCATGTCACATGACACATTGGTGACACACGTAAGGTGCTGCCACAACTCATCCCAGGTTGCACGTCTGTGATTCATTGTTTCCACTGACACAGTGACTGCAACTCGCAGTTGGAAGGTTCTCTGGTGTTCAGTGCCATTAACGCACACTGACTCCCATGGCACATGGAGGGCTCAGGGAAGGGAAGCATAAATAAATAAGTATGCACTGTAAACATTGCCTTCATTAGCTTTACAGAGAAGTACGTGTTCATCAGTCAACCTCCTTGCCACTTGCATTCTTCTTTTTGTAGGCATATTTTGTTGGTAACACCTTGGAAGCTCAAAGATTTTATTTTTAATCATAGTTATACCCATTTCCACTTGGCAAACTTCAGAAGAGAGAGTTCACGGTGGCCCCTTTTTAGTATTTATTTATATTCTTCTCATGTAGCAGATTTATTGATGAAGGCACGATTCTGGGAATATTTTTTTTTCTCATTGTGAAATTTATGGAATACTTTACATAAATCATTTGGTGGCATTACGGGTCCATTGCGCATGTGGAAGGGCCCAAAGGTTGTACGATCCCAGAGGACTTTTCTAGAGGTCCAAGATGAGTGGTATTTTAACATATTTTGATTTCTGAGTGATTCAGTGAGTGATTAAAAAAAAAAGGAGATGTGGAATCTGGAAGACATTAAAGAGATGTCAAGGACAGACGGATTTTGATTTGTAGCCTAATGAAATGTTTTGCCAACTTTTAAAGATTTTTTTGAGAGTAGAACTTTAATCATTTGCTTGTGTTTCTGGCATGGTAAGGTTATTCCTGTTTCTGTTACATGATGAATCCAAAGTGAAAATGGGATAATTTTTAATTAGCAAAATTATAAAACCATTTGCAGCCAAATGTTTCTTGTCTTGTATAAACTGTGAGGTTTCACATTTTACTTTAATCGTTTTAGGAAATTTCATTCTGAAGATCTATTTCAGTTGGTATCTTATGTATGGATACAAATCCTCAATATTAGAAATTACCTTGTAATATTCTTTTCCCAGTGTCACTTGAATAATCTGACAGGAGTTTGGTCATGTTTATTGCTTGTGTCTAGTTTGGAGGTGTCATGGTTACCTGACTTGGATGTAGCACTGATATGCAAATCAGCACTATGAATGCCAGGCTGAATGTTACAGGAGAAATAGTATTAGGGGGTTAGAAATGTGACTTTAATTTTATGTTGTGTGATGATGTACATTTACAGAATTGCTTTTGCTGGGGTTACCTATGTAATGATTTGAATCAAAATGCTATAGTTTTACTTGGTACTATAAACACATAAATGGAGAGTTATTTTAAAATATATTTTTATTAAGGAAATGAGAATAATGAGCCAAGTCATGGCAGCCTACACAGAGTTCCCGACTTTTCATTTTATGGTGCTTCGATCAACTGCTTAGCTGGAGATTATGAGTTTTACATTTTTTGGGGGGCTCATTAGAAATGGATTTGGAAACACAAGAATTTTGTGGAAATAAGGGATTTAGTGTTCAGAATTTGAGGATCTGGCTAGATTGAGAAGTTCCAGCTCCTTGAACTTTTGTACTTGCTTGTTGGTTGATATGGGGGCGGGGGTGGAGAAGGGATGCATTTTGTGCTGTTTCTGTGGAATCCTCTGGAGGGCGCTGTGTCACACCTCACAGTGCACCCATTGCTGCAGGAAGAAAGATCGTGGAAACCAGCTGGTGGAAGCTGTAGGTGCAGCACAAGCTTGAGGCCCTGGTGATATAGAAAGGCCCTCATCTTTAGCCATTTGTCTTTGAAAATCACAGGTGTCGCCTACCAAGAACAGGAGGGAAAATGAGATAAGTGTCAATAAATTTCCGTCAGACTGAGTAATTCCTTAATGAAACAGATTCTTAAAGCAGTAGAGTTCCCAGGGAATATCATGGGCCTAATAATTTATTATTCAACTGTGATTCAGACTGAAGGACACGAACCTTAAATTAAAAACAAACAAAAAACCCGATTAATGAGTGTTATTTTTGTCCAGAATTTAAGGAGGTAATTCTAGTTTTGGGAGGTTGAAAGGCATGTACATTATGTAGGAATTATTTAGAGTCCGTCCCTGGTTAAAGGCCTTCCATTTAAGAGTAAATACAGTCAACTCAAACAATAATGATAATTTTCTAAAATAGAATCAGGTTAGAGTTTCTTTAGGAGATCTCTCTTTCACAGGACATGACAATATGATCTTCGAGAATTGTACTTTTCAATACCTGTGCTAGCCATCTGTGGCTGCTGGTCACACAAAGTGTGTCTGTGGCTAGTGTGAATTGAGATGGGCAAGGTGCCACGTACACACTGGATTTCAAAGACACTTGATTACATACCGAAGTGATAGGATTTTAGATATATTGTGTTAAATAAAATGTATCTCTACAATTAATTTTATGTGTTCCTTATCTTTCTAATGTGGCTACTAGAAAATTAAAAATTACATATGCGTCTCACTTTATATTTCTCTCAGGCAGCATTGTTACGGAACGTACCACTTCCATATTTCTAACGTCAGAAATCTTCAAGAAATTCTTTTCCTTAGAAAGGGGAGCAAACATTGCCGACGTTGAAAAAGGCTTAACTAATTTATTTTATTAAAAAAAGAGCTAGAATGCTGTTTAAATGAATTCATTTCATCTGCTGTAAATGTAGCCCAGCAGTAAATATTCCCTCATGGATTATAATCTATGAGAAAACCACATTAAGCCATTTCCAGTCTGTGTATACCACACTGACGTGTCCAGTTAAAGAGTCGGTTAATGAACTTGTGAGTTTGCTATTAAATGCCAGCAGATAATCTTTTTTTTTTTTTTTTTTAAATTGTCTTTGGTTTGGTCCTGTAGACCTGTAAATCTCAAATGGTCACATGCGTACCATTAGGTCCATGCATCAGAGAAGTCAGGATCCTCATTAAATCACAAAATAATTTACTCTACTTTATCTCCATGAAGAGGCACCTTTTCTTTGAAGATTTCAGTGGGAAAAGGCATCATTTTTACATTTTAATGGACACATTTAGGCTGACATACAACACAAGATTTTGAATCTTGACCATGACTTTCCTGCTTACTTAGGTCCTCTTTGATTAGTGCTTCCAGACTCTTCCTGCCTCATGAGTGGACATGAACTATCCTTCCCTTCCCCCTTCCTCCATTGCCATTAAGGTGTTTTTGTTTTTTGTTTTTGTTTTTTAAGTAATCTCCACACGCATCATAGGGCTCAAACTCATGACCCTGAGGTCAGAAGTTGCACGCTCTCCCGACCGAGGCAGCCAGGTGCCCTGCCATTAAGGTGTATTTTGGTAGAAATTTTTGAGACCAAACTTAGTCTCTAACTAATCATTACTTTAAAAAAAAATTGCAGCTGCTACTTCCATTGAGAATTTAATAGGGGCGTTTGATAGTCTTAGCTTACTAAAAATGCTGGGCGTTGCTTGCACATGATAGCAAAGTGACTATCCTTTAGCAGGGCAGGAGGGCATGGTGACAGCTTCCAGGGGAGAGGAAAGAGCTTGAGTTAGAGTGCTGATAGTGGGCATAGAAGGCAGGTTTAGACAGACAGTACAGGAGTTGAAGCGAAGACTGGATGGAGAGGGGAATGCCTACAGCAGGGGAGGCATGGGATGGAGGAGGGGGAAAAAAAAATAATGACTTTGAACTTTGACCTTGCCTGACAGTGGATGGCAGTGTGCTTATCAGAAGTGGGAAACTGGGATGAAGACGACTTTGGTAGGCAGGGGACTGTAAATTCTTGCCTTCAGTTTGGAGTACTCTGGATTTGGAAGTGAGGGTGGAAAATCTGTCTAGAAATACAAGGTGATGGTCATAATTTATCTTTTTTAGAAACTGTTTCGCACTCTCCTTTTGGCCACATTTATTCAGGGTTGCTTGTACTCCAGTGGTTTTTTTTTGTTTTTTTGTTTTTTAAGATTTATTTGTATTAGGGGGAGAGAGAGAGAGTGTGTGCACATGCGCTTATAAGTGGCGGGAGGGGCAGAGGAAGGCAGTCTTCAAGCAGACTTCCCGCGGGGCGTAGAGCCCGACTGGGCTCCATCTCATAATCCATGAGATCATGGCCTGAGCTGAAACCAAGAGTCAGACGCTTAACCACTGAGCTACCCAGGTACCCCTACTCCAGTTTTTCTTTTTTTTTTTTTCCTCCACTATTTTTCTATTCTAGACCTCTTTTGGGCAATTAAATATGATTTAAGAGTTTTACTTTCGGGGCGCCTGGGTGGCACAGCGGTTAAGCGTCTGCCTTCGGCTCAGGGCGTGATCCTGGCGTTATGGGATCGAGCCCCACATCAGGCTCCTCCGCTATGAGCCTGCTTCTTCCTCTCCCACTCCCCCTGCTTGTGTTCCCTCTCTCGCTGGCTGTCTCTATCTCTGTCGAATAAATAAATAAAATCTTTAAAAAAAAAAAAAAGAGTTTTACTTTCATCATAAATGATTATCATACTTATGCAATAGGGGGAAATAATTAATTCATTGTTCTGTAACAAGAATTGAATATTTTAGTCCATTTCCTAGTCTTTTCTGGATACGGTATTTAAATAAGTATTGCAATCACTTGTGGGAAAACCAGTTTCTCACCCGTGTGGGGCTTATTGATTACTATTTTTCAGGGAGTGCCGTTCCTATTTGAGACATAGCAGTTCTTTTCATATGTGCCATGCCTTCAGCAGGGTGTTTAGCTTTCTTGGGTGTCCCCCAGTTGTGACGGCCAGCAGTGCTCCCACATGTTCCAGATACGCTGCTCCTTGGCTGTCCATTTGAGGGTCAGGGTCTTAAACCATAATTTGGTTTACTATTTTCCCGCTGGACAGTACATTAAATGTTGGAACCGAAGGTAGACTACCATTTACATTTTCTTTCTTTCATTTGGTGGTTAGGTGGTCACACATCAGTTGTATCTGTGATTGCCACTTCACTATAGAAAGAGGCCTTGAGTGTTGGGTGATTCTCCATGCTCCTTTGTTACCTTAGAGTTTTGCTACTCACAATTTTGGGACACAGTTTTGATAATCTGGGAGGAAAGGCCTATGTCATCATCTCAACTAAGATCTCAAGTGGGAAACCTATGTTTCTCTCTCCTAGTTGCTTCTGCCACCCTGAAAGGTCAGGTGAAGTACACTTTTGGGGAATACGTCTTGGAGAGTATTTAAAGGCTCATAGTTTAGAACCTTATTTCAAATCCTGGTTCTGACACTTATTAGCTGCCTGTCCTTGGTTAAGTTACTTAACCCAATTATACCTCTTTTTATCTTCTTCTATTATATAATAGTACATACCTCAGAAAACTCTTGTGAAATGAAATAGGCTGCGGGTGTGAGAGGTTGGTCTGTTCACTCAAATGGAGACCAGTATCAGTCTGTGGATGTGTAGTGATCGTAAGCATGGGCTCTGGTTCCAGGCTCCGGCTTCAAATCTTGACTCACTTACTTAGTAACTCTCTGAGCCTTTCATCGGTTCCTTTACTGCTCTGAGCCTTGCTTTTCCCATCTGTGGAATGGGAATGCAAAGACAACCCCTCTCACTGAATCACCGTGAGGACTCAGCAAGGGTGTGCTTTGGTGCAGTGCCTGCATGCGATAGCAGGACTCTGTAAATGGCAGCTAGGGATCTAGTCATAGCTTAGGGAGTCGGAATAAGTGGGACTATATATAGACAAGTGCTCTCCCTTCTCTTCTCACTTTCAGGGGGGAAAACTGTGTCCAGCTACCTGCTTTTTTTTTTACTTATTGACATTATATGTTAAAATTAATAAAATACCTTGGTGTGGGTAAAACTGTGAACTTGTGTGTCCTTCTTTTTTCTTCTCTGGTCTTGGGCTTCCAGTTGGAGTTCTGGGCTGGTTTCAAAGTCCTGAATGGTGGGTGGAAGATGGAGCAGTTCTGCATCAAGTTTGGCATCTGTTTTTATGTCACTGGGTCCAAACATCATATATTAAACCCAGTGGAACCAACACCCAAAATATCTGGTTGAAGAATGTAATTTTAAGTGATGCATAGAGAAAAACGGGAAGGCATTTGATTTGAATTCACATAGAAGAAAAGATGGGAAGACATTTTCAAACTTCTGCTGAATTCTCTTGGGCCTCCTTGATCCCCTCCCCTTCTTTTTGGGTCAGTCACTTTGATATATTTTGTATTGGGTGTGAGCAGTTCTGCATACCCTATCTCAAAAGTCCAAATCCGTCTTCCCCGTGAAGAATAGTACGCCACACGTAAATGGCAGAGTTCCAGTAATCCGGAGTTGGGGTGGTTCTGTGGTGTTAAAAACAAACACCCTGACAAGAAAAGTATGTCGTCCACAAAATAAGTATTCCGTACTTATAACTCCTCCCCCGACAACAATACAACCCTAAAGGCAATGAAGCACACAATACATAATGAAAAACAATAAAATGTAAGTTCTAGCATGTACTCTGAGTGACTCACTGACTTCATAATAAAATGTAAATGTAATTACATTTGTGCGTCTTCTACCATTAGGCAAACTGGAGGAAGAAGGAAAAGTGTCCTAATAGGGTTGTAGAACACTTTCAGATAAATCCTTAAATTCGGGAGTCACCTGGTGTCACGCTGTGGAGTCTCTCTTGGCCTGGTCAGATGGAACCACTATGAGTCATCAGGACGTGCTTCTTTCATTTTGTGCATCCAGCAACTTTGCAGAGCTGCATGCGTATGCTGGGTTCTTACGATATTTATGATATCAGTGATTCACCAAGTAGCTCAGGAACAAAACACGTTGAGACTTCGACAGTGTGGCTTTAAGGTGGCCTGTCTGATTTTTACCTCCCCCCCACCCCCCCAATCACTTTCGTATTAACTTGCGTGACTGCTATAAACATCAGCCTCGCCTGTTGTTCACCCGGGGAGAAAAGAATGGAAACATTGCTATGGTTTTGGCTTAAAGTAAAGCCCTACAGTAGTACTGAGTCCTTTCTGGAAAAGGCTAGTATACTGCAAGCTTTTATACTAGGGGACTGGGCGATCTTTGATGGGATATAGCATCTTTGGGTCATTTTTGGGTACTGGAGAAAAATATTTAAAATGTGACATACCTTTGTCATTGATAAACCTTAGTCACTTGCCCCTACTCTGTTCCTTCATAGCACTCATCAGAGTTTGTAATTACATATATTTTGGGTCTGTGTTTTCCATATCAGTATTCCCACGTGGGCTGTAAACTCTGTGAGAGCACAGACCATGTCAAGTGTTTTGATCACACACTGGCTTGCACACACATCGATAAATAGTTGTTGAATCAGTGTTATGTGTGAGCAGCTCAATGTAAGGATAAAAGTCGACACATACTTAATGTTGGCTTGTCACGGATCCCGGGACTAATGCTGCCTGGGAATTCTCCCACTCGATCATTGCCACAGGTAACCAAAAGGTGGTTACTCTGATTGCCCCCTTGGAGAGGTCGGAAGCTGAGGCTTAGGCACGGTGAGGGATCTGCTCATGGTCACATGGCCGTGACCCATGTTTCAAACCCAGTTCTGTCTGCTTTGGCCATGGAAGCCACGCAGGACGAGCTGATGGGCGGTGTGATTGCAGTTTTCGAGACCTCCTCGTGAAATTGTTCCCAAGGTTTTTGCTCACTGTATTTGTCTCTGCCACACCGAGAGGTCTTTTCTAAGGAAACCCCATCTGAATGTGACTGTGCTCATTAACAAAGCAGAATTACTTACGAAGAATAATAATAATAATGATAATGCTCATACTAGTTCTCTCTTCTTGTGTATTGGGTCTTTTGCTGAGCTTTTTCTATGTGTTGATCCATTTCATCTTTATAACATCCCTATAAGGTAGATGCTTTTATTATTCCTGTTCTACAGATTGAGGAAACCGAGGGGCAGGAAGGTCAATGAAAGGTTAAATAACTTACCCAGGGTTGCACAGCTAGAATGTGGAGATCCCATTGCTCCACCACTATAGGACTTCTTCCCGAAGGATGGGAGGAGCCGGGGACACAAAGTGCCCATTTGTCCCTCCTACGAATATTTTGTTTTTATTAGTCCGTAATATTTTGAAATCAGGTGGCAGTATAGGAAAGAGAGCGAGAGGGAGAGATTGCCAGGACTGTGGATTTTCAGAGTTCACAGAAGACTCCGCATGAGGCCCTTCCTATCCGGCACATAGGGTGCTGCCTACAGAGGTTACTTTGGGTTTTGCAGGTTTAAGACCCACAGAACTTGCAGGAATGTGGATAAACTAGTCCATATCATCTCTGTGCAAAATTCACTGGGGGGAACTGGTATTCGAGAAAGTTCCAGTGAAAAAACCTGGCTGTCAGCTGGTGATGGTCTGTAGCTTTTCTGGTCGTTAGCTCTCCGGCTTTGATTTTTGGCTTTTACTTCTTTTTCCCCTCATTACATTCTCAGAAAGAGAATAGATACCTTAATAGGACGATCAAAGCCCAGTTAAGGTTTCATAATTACCAATTGGTAATTAATCTGAGTTTCAGTGCATGCTAAGTCAGCCAGTAGACGTTATTTTCTTCATCATACTCCCATTTGAATCCCAGGAATGACTCAAGAAATGTACTTCTTTCCTCAATTAAAATGGAGACAATTTTGCTTTTTTTTTTTTTTTTTGGTGGGAGGACCAGCTTTACAAGAAGGTGACTTTGAAGGAGCTGGTGTTCTGGGAAAGAGATTAAACTATAGAATGGTCCTAAATGTGTGTTTTAAATAATGCTGACATATTTTGTTGATGCTGGCTATTTTATTTGATTGCTATCCGTTCTGAAGTCTTCCCTTCCTTTTTCCTCCTTTGAAATCTGTTGGTTACTATGGAAACGGTGTTGTTTTGGGTTTGGGTGGAGCTGTATCCACAAATGCAGTATAAAGTCATTTATAAAATGGGTTAATATTTATTCTGGCTGGGCATATATGGGCCTGATGTATGATAATCATGATCACACATGCAGAATAAATTTGCACTTTTATTGTTATTTTCTTAGTCTGTCTAAATGTGTGCAGTTTTGCTTGGAATGCACTGTCATTTCCTCTCTGATTTGGATATTGCCATTTAAAAGCCAACACCCAGCACTGGTGGAATTGCTCGGAGTTATAAGTGCTCTGCAGGCCACAGACATCCCTGCCACCAAGTTTTCATTCAGGACAGGTGGCTCCCGGGATATCTTTTTGAGTCTTGCTCCAGTCCCCACTTGCCATCTTGGTCCTACTCCTTTTTCTCTTCAAGTAAGTCTTCTCGATAGCTTTGCCTTTAGTAACGTGGATATGTCCGGTCCCTCCCCTTTCCCGTTTACTCTTGTGTCAGCACCGCGTGGCCAGTATTAAAGACCTCGTGTGACTCAGGATGTATTAATGAAAGTATGGTGAAAGATGAAAGGACCAATGACTTGTCCAGCCCCAGGTGGAAGACAAGAAAAGGGTAGGGATTTTGGAAAGTTTCCAGAGATGATCAGCGAACACGATGGAAGGGTGAGAGAACAGGATCTCTGCGGGAAGGTTAAAGGAGCTGGAACCACTTAACATAGAGAGGAGAAGCCCAAGGGTATGTGTATATGTGAGGGGGTGTTCAGTGCAGTCTTTGTACACAGGAACAGTAATTATAAGGAAAGGGGTGTTCACCCTTTGGCCTTCTGAAGACCTGCCATTAGGAGGGCATTAACTGTGGAGGAGCCGTTGAGATGACTGTGTGACGTGATAACATGCCAAGAGTCTTTTAAAGATGGCCGGACTCTGGAGCGGGATGCCACCAAAGAGAAATGTCGGGGCCCCTCACCTTGATGTCAGTTAGGCATATTTGAGGTAGGTGATCTGGTTACTAGTTAGCAGATCCTATTGGAAGCCAAACAGTGACTTAGAGGACCCTACAGAAGCTTATTACAGGCTCCTGAATTCATGTTTATATTGTCTTATTGTGACTGAATTTTTGAAATTCATTTTTTCAAATGTTTTGACAGACATTTTTAACTCTCCAAAAAAGAACATAGTAATATAAAAAATTGCTTCTCTGAGGATTAAAAATCCCACATAGTGAGGACTGTTGGATTGGTATCCTGATGTTAAATTTAGCGATGCTGCCTACCTTTATGCTACCTCAAATAGTGTTGGGTCTACTTTTCAAAATTCATTCCACTCAGAAGAGTAGGGGTAGCTCCTGAATAGACTTGCGGGCTACTACATTTGGGAGGGACCTTAGGGATTGTCTGGAGCAGTGGTCTGCTGTTCGTGGTATGAGCATCCGTATCACCTGGAAACTTGTTAGAGAAAAGAATTCTTGGGTCTTATCCCAGACCTACAGCATCAGAAACTCTGAGCGGGAGAGATCCAGCAGTCTTTGTTTTAGCAAGCCTTCTGGAATGAGCACAACTGGTCTTGACCATCCCTCATTCACTTAGAACGTTAACGTAGTAAACATTGGCTAATTGGCAATCTGTGTCATTGTTGTCGTGGTGACCAATTAACCTGGCCTAGGAAAAAGAAAGCTTCTTAGCCACAGGCTGCCCCCAACTGTCTTGAAAGACTTCTTTTTTTCCCTTTAATAGAAAAGCTGCCTTAACACAGCACAGGCCCACCTTTCACAAGAGCAGGGAGGACAGAGTTCCTGGGGTAATGGGCCACCATCTGTCAGCATAATGTATGAGAATCTTTTGTATCAGTCATTTCTCTTTTTGTGGGAGATCTTTCCGTCCGTCCGTCTACCCACTCGCCTACCCGTGTGTCCTTCTGTCCCTTCATGCAGCAGTTCTTTGTTGATATCCCACTGGGTTCCAGGTGCTGTGTAATGAATGGAGCAGAAGGAAGAGAGCGGCCATCCTCTGAATGTTACTGGTGTCTTTTCTTTCCCTCAAATTCGTACCATCTGTGGTGCCCAAAGCCCAAGTACCCAGTTCGCTCCTTAACATATTTTTTTTTTCCTTTTGTATTTTTGGCCTTGGGCTGTTTAGCTCTATGGCTCACTGAATTCTTTTGCAGTGATATGTGTTTTCTCATTGAAGCTAAGTGTTTATTAAATTGTAAAGGCAAACAGAATATATCCACGGAGAAGTATCCCTTGAGAAACACAGAAGTCCTCATTCCTTACATTGTGTATTGTGTTTGGGTTGGTACCTCTCTAGTGAGGAATTATATGGTGCGGAAAAGGAAGACACAACCTCTTGCCCTAGCAAACCCTTTTATGGCCCTCCAGATGGTGGGATGTATCTTTTTACGTTCTCCCAACAGACCCAAGGGTGGGGCTCCAGTACCCACACACACCGCTGACTCAGCATCCCTTCAAGTCCATTGTCTTGTGTCACTCTCTGCACCCACCCCCCAAGCTATTTTCTCAATGGAAGAGGAAGGGGAAAAAAATCCGCTGAAAACAATCCAATCCTGATCAGATTCGCCTAGCATAATAAACGCTTGTTTGGACATTGCTTGGACTGTCATTTTAGCAAGAATCTTCTGTTTGATTAAATAGCTTCTCTGTTATGTATTGAACAAAATGAAATGTATGTCATAACAGATATAACTAGATGATGACAACTTTTCTTGACTGTGAATTTCATTAGAGATATACATTTGTGTTGTATCCCTTTGAATGACAGAAGTTGACAAATAGCTGAGCAAAGTTGTTTTCTAGAGAAAAGTTAGCAGCTCGCCCCTGATCAGATTTCCGCAGCCCTACGACAAGAATAAGGGCTGGCTAGAAAAGCAGGAGAGGTTGGGGGGGGTCGATGAGTGGGGTGAGGGGTGGGGAGAATGTGTTGTAGCCACTCCGGGAAGGTCTGGGGGAGGCTGATGGTGAGCTGGCGTCTCTGGGCTACAGGTTACTGTGCAAACTTGTTCATGGTTGTCAGCCTCATAAACGTTTATTTTTACCAGCCCAACATGTTTCTGGGATGGTTTGTTCATTTACTGATCCAATGTGTCCCCACGATGTGCTGAGTCCTAGACAGTAGGAGTGAAACAGGGCATAGTCCTTGCCCTCATGGAACATTCTGTGAATAAATGTAAGAGTTCGGACAAAGCCCTAAGCACGCTCTGTCTCAATTTACCCATCTGCCAAGTGGAGAGAATATTAGTATCCACTTCATAGCATTATTATGAGGCAGATGTGACAATTCTAGACAGACTTTTTCCCAGGAACTTATGCAAAATTACTCATTTGATTAGAATATGATGGGAAAAAACCCTATGCTGTAGGTACTCTTACCTCCATGTTATAGATAAGGAGATGGGGGTGGGGTCAGATGGAAAACAACTCACATGAGGTTATATAAGGAGAAAGGGGCAGAGTGGAGATCGGACATCAGGCACTCTGGCTGTCAGAGTCCCCGCTGAGCCTCCTGCTTGGCGCAAAGTTAGTCCTTTAGAAATGCCACTGTATAACACACAGTCAGGAGTCTGGATCCCCCAAGGGAATGACCGTTGAGCTGAGATCGGAGAGACCACTTGATAGCTCATTCATTCTCACACTCTGGGGGTGAGAAGGGTAAAGCAGAAGCAAAATTGATTCCTGGCACTACCTATGGAGAAGGGCTATCTTGGAAGAGCCAGGTGGAGGGCATAGCATTGTTTGGTGTCTTGATTTTCCAGTTCCCAAGAGCCCAAGGCATCCTGGCTCTGTTCAGTTCCCTGAGGAGGACAAGATGGAACAGTAGTAAGTTGGCCTCTGCTTCACCTCCCCCCTCCCAGGAGAACCCTCGGAGGAGACTTTCAGGGCCCTCTCCTCTTTAGGGTTGCTAACCTTGACAGTTGGCCATGAGCTGCATGCTGGGGTGAGCAGGGCATCCCGGGAGGTGCAGATTACCTGCTCCTGATGCAGACTGCCTGAGTCCTGCGGGCAGTCACCTTGTTTTCTTAAATAATGTACCCATTGACGGATTGGTAAGCTGGCCTCCCCAACCTTTCAGAAATGTATGCTTGATGCCATTGCTAAGTACTGCTCAGGCGAGATCCCCTTCTGCCAGGTCCTTCCTCCTTCTCATCATCAATACTTTTCTTATTACAAAATATATGCCTCTGTAGGACATGTTCTTCGTTCTAGACTTTTCCCATCCATGTCAGGCGTAGTCAGACAAAGCTTCAAGAAGATGATTAATTAAATAGAGTTGTAGTCAGGGGTCAAGACACCCTTGTGACCGCTTTTGTGCTTTCATCTGACAATGCTTTAATCTAGGCATCACAAAACATTTTACAGACTGTAATTGAAATTACAGCACCCCCGTGAGGTAGGCATTATTATCCTCATTTCTCATGGGGACAGAGCCCAGCCTGGGGAAGTTCAGTGTCACCAGTCACATGGTGCCACTGGAAGAGCCTGTCACATGTGGCCCGGAGTGAAGGATGCGTTCCCAGGCCAGCCTTGACTGAGCAGGCCTGAAACATCCTGAACCCACAGCCACCTGTTAGGTGTGAGCTAGCTTTTGTACCCGTGACCTGCTGGTGGAAGCTCGCCCAGCCCTGTAGTCAATGGCGAGGTCTGAGAGTGGCAGGCAGAGAGGTTTTCTATCAAAGGGGCACAGAGACCAGGATCCTGGGATTCAGTAAAGCACTGGACTTCGAGGCAGGCACCTCTCAGGTGAAAATGCAATTATTGGATTTATTTGGAGGGTGGTAGGAGGTGGGTTTATATGTGCTGCTGGGGGTGCCAGAGCATTGGAGAACATTTGTGCAGGAAGGCAGCTTGCTGGGTCACCTTGAGCCATAAATACAAGTCACCTGTATATATTTGGAGGTCCTTAATTTGGACCAGATGGAGCCACATCACCTGGAGATTTAAAACATTGTAGGGCACCTGGGTGGCTCCATCGGTTAAGCGTCTGCCTTTGGCTCAGGTCAGCATTCCAGATTCCTGAGATGGAGCCCTATGTTGGGCTCCCTGCTCAGCGGGGAGTCTGCTTCTCCCTCTGCCCCTCCCCCTGCTCATGCTTTTTCTCTCTCTCTCTCAAATAAATTCTTGAAAAAAAATAAATAAAAGCACATTGTAGGTGGTGGCTGGCTTGAATTTTCCATCATTGGAGGACTGTGGAATACAGTGAAACTAAATGGAACTTATTCTGAGTGAAGTCCAGATTCCCAACACAGATGAAATGATTTCCCTCTCACATCTTAACAGGTTTTTAAATATGATGCAGAATTTGGTGGAAGACACTGAAATTCCAACTGTACATGAATGGGCTCTCACCTATTATATTTTGTGTTAGCCAGTCAAACGGACACTGGAGCTTACCAACAGGAACCCTTGCCCACGGAATCGGCCTGGCGTGAAGACATGATTGTATGAGGCCCTGTGTGACCCCGAAAAGCCTAGAGCACTCCTGAAGGCAGGTGGAAAGTGTTGTTTGAAGTGAACCATGTTTTATTTTTCTCGAGAAATTCCTAAGCTGATTCCGTGACAGGGACATCTAAACAGAGTAACCGGATTCCACTGCATGACTGACATAGGTTTACACATTCTTCATTTTTGCCCCCATTTCAAACAAAGTGGTAAATAATTTCATTTCCAGGCAACTAACAATCCCATTTTTCTACCCTGGCGGGTCTGATTTTCATGAGCCATTGGCTCTCTCCAGTAGTACATTAGCAAAGTGTTTCCTGATCTGGTGCAGCAAGTGTTGACGTACCGTCCTGTAGGGTCTTGACAACTTTCTCTCCCTGACGAGGACATTATTTAAGGCACACACTGCTAAGGGAGGGCCTTCTTGGCACTCTGGTGTCTTGATATCTCCTTCCGTCTGAAGGGAGGGTCAGGTATTTTGCAGAGGGCCGAGAGCCCGTTCTTAGACGCTCTTCAGGAGACCACCACGCTCCGCGAAGCCCCTGAGGAAGGCGTATCGGGAGGTGGTAACGCCGTCAGTGGTCATCCCTGTGTAATTGGTCGACCTGGGTTTTTTAGACGTCAGGATGAGAATAAGTTCATCAGCCCACCTCATTCTAATACGAAGCAGAAGCCATTGTGACTGAAACAGAGAGTTCAGGGTGACTCACTGCACCATAAAATAGGCTTGATACATGGAGTCCCGAAGAGATTGGTAACTCTTGGGCACCATTTTATTTTAGCCAGCACGGATTAGAGTCAAGAGTGGACCAGGTCTCTTGGAGCCCCACAAATTAAAAGTAAGACCTCCCTGCCCCCCCAAAAAGCAAGGTCTGAGCATAGATGTTTGAAGTCACAGATTGCTAGATGAAGCTGTTTCGTGCATCTCTTTGTTGTCATTGTACCGGCTGTTTCTCCCGCCTTTAGCTTGTCAGCACTACTCCCACCAGTCCAAGGCAGCGCCATCAGACGATTGTATGAAAGGAATTTGATTTAATTCCCCGTACCGTTCTTTTAACTAGAGACGGCGTAAAATCAAATTTGGCTAAGCTTACAAGGGTGCCATTTAGAATGATGGATTCTCCCGACTACCAGCATGCAGTGTAAAACTTTTATTTTCCCCTTTCTTTATTTTAAGTTAAACGTGTCTCTCGGAATGACTGTACTGTTGACAATGTATATTTCAAACAGGCTAGCAATGCCCTCTGCTGCAATTGAAACTTCCAAAAATGAGCTGTACTCCAACTTTTAAAATTTTATTTATGACCTGAAAACCCTCACTTCTCTAGACTAGGTAAATGGCTTGCTAATATCAAGAAGATTGGACCTGATTTATTATTTTAGGATCCACTCACACATTACCTTGCTTCCTAAGTTCTAATGGCCAGGAGTGTTATAATAATGAAGCACGTCAGCTTTCATTTCTTATGAAAATTGAAATCAGCTTACCTCCCAGATTAATTATCTAATTCCTCTGAAATCATACATGTTTCTCTGTGTGTGTGTTTGCTTTTCTTAAGAACATTGGAAAGAGAACGTTCCATTCTAGCAGTGCTTGAATTTTGGGGGCTTAAAATAATTTCATTTTGAGTGGGGTACTTATTGGCAATGATGAGATTTTTAAAAAAATCTGTATTACATGAGGGACAGAGATGAAGAGGGAGATTGTCTTTTGGCATTATGTTTGTGATGATTATAAAAATCTTTATTAATTGGCAATAGAAGAAAGCTCTGTTAGGAAAAGAAATGGAGAGATCCCTTCACGTGTTCCCCTGTAGGAGTAATTTTTACACCTTGTCCAGTATTTAAATACCTCTTAACTGCTAGATGTCCATCTGCATACCCTTCCTGGGTCTCTAAACTAGTGTATGAAGCATGACCTTGTAACTTGCTTTGTTTATACATCTGTCAGGACAATATGTTATCTTTCCTTAAAAATGCAAATGTGCTCCTTGCAATACAGAGCTCTTCAGTCAACAAATAAATTGAGGTAAAGACTGTACCTAATACCCATTTAATTTAAATTCATTTTATAAACATAAAGACGCCTTTTAAGAGAAGCTTTAATTCCTACTAGCACCTTGATTTGTGGTTGCCATGGAGAATCAAATCTGTCATTTGACAAGAAAAGTCACCCATTTATGACAGCACTTTATCTTGTCTCTCCAGGGGAAGAAAATGTCAAAAGTGAGAGCAGAAAAAAAATAAAGCCTTGAAACACCAGAATTTCTTGATTTCATTTTTATTATTCAGCTATCATATCCTTTCTGATAATAGCAACTTGGTGAAAATAAATAATGTTCCTACAGTAAAATCAAATATTTCCTATTGGAATGGACAAGGTTCTTTGTGACTGTCAGTGCTGTGAAGTCTGGCAAGAAATAGTGTTATTAGATAAACCTACGGTGCCCAAATCCCATTTTCTTTTCATTATAGTGTCAAAATAATTATACCTATGTAATTTGGGTAAGAAATTGCAGAATAAGTAAAATGGTCCATTGCAAGAGATTGCTTTACGCTTGTGTTCCTTACGGGGTGGGGTTTCTACCAGCTGAAGAAATAAATGCTGGGCGAAAAGTATTTTCATTTGAATAAAGATATAGAGTAGGTCTTCCATATTATTTGCTAAATGAGTCGGTAAATGCTGTATTCTGTTACTTTTCCCACGTACCTGTTTTGCAAATCAGAGTAAAAATGGTGGAATATTTCATCTGGTCATGAGCTGGGATTTTTTTATATTTTCCCAAAGATTTAAAAAAAATTTTTTTTCTCTGATCTCATGCTTGTCTGAGCTTTTGAAAATGGAGTTGCCCTTTAAGAGATTGAAAATGTTTAAGGTTCTGATCCAGATCTGATCCATTGATTCCTTACAGCTTGCACGTGCCCGTGTAACGTGTGTGTAAGTACTATGTGTATGGACACATGTATGTTGGAAGGATGTTTTCCTGCCTGCAGCATTCATAGTTAAACTCTGACTCTTTTTTGAGATTTGCATTGCATTAAACAAAAATGTTGGCGTTCCGCTTTGATGAGCACATGAAAATAATCTGGGCTGCATCTTTCTCGAGGGGCAATGTTTTTTATTGTTGGAGTATTATACAGCTTGATGTGGTTCAGAAATGAAGTAATCTTGTATCGATGAGATAGCATTGTAATAGCAAGCCCTTCAGTGAAGATTTAGTGTAAATATCTGACTGGTAGGGGAGCTGGTTTCTGGAACAGTTGTGCTTCTAGGAGATTACAAAAATGGAGAGGAAAGAAAGGGCTGAACTCTCATTTTCCTGAAATTGGCGCCTGGTGCTGGAGTTGTAGCCAACGCTGGTTGGGATCTGCTGTGCGGAAGCCTCCAGCCCCATAGCTCCTGTTCTGTGCGCCCATGCTGGGGATGGGAAGCAGGGCGTGTTTGCTGAAAAGAGGAAAGTGGGGAGATGGAATGACTATGACTTGTGGCAAACAGTCCTACCAATAGATATCAATAAAAATGTAATTCACACACATATCTTTTGATTGCCTCAGTCGTGCATATTGGACCAACAACGTATTTTTACCCAGTGGTCGAGCCATTTCCCTTACTGTTTGTGTGCATGGGAGTTCTCAGTTGTCTCAACGTGAGACGTAATACACTGAAGTATGCTTTAAAGGGATACGCTCTAAATACGAATCTGTAGATGCACTATAGTTCTGAATTAAATGCTCTCTTGTTAATTAACACTCAGTTCTCTGTTTGCTCATCTCCTTTGATACAGTCATTACTTTAATTTCATGGAGATGCAAATGAAGATGTGAATAGTACCCCCATCAGGACTCGGATCTCTCCTGTGATCACTGAGTGTATTTGACGTGTGTACCTGGCAGAATGTGTCCACACGAACTGATAATAAAATGACAGTATAGCACTACGATCATAATTTACATAGATGTTCTAGGATTGTTTGTATAGCAATGATGAGGCTTGCTTGAATCCAGTGTGCCTACACATATTAGGTGGGAGTTTTGGGGGGGCTTTTATTTTATGAGATTTTTAATTTTTAAGATTATACTTTTATTAATACAACTTTCTGTGATTTCTGATTTCTATGAATTTGTGAATGCTTTTATCTTTTTTTTTTTTTTTTTTGTAAGTTTCCTAGTGAGGATTAGCAAAGACATTTAAGAACATGGTAAAGATGTGTGAATGATAAACTCTGCCTTCAGCAGCCTGGAATTCTGTTAGCACTCTCAAATACCCATCTTTATATTCTAGTATGAGAATCCGTGTTTGTGTGTTCTGCTTCCTTTGAGGGTAAATGACACGTCTGAGATAAGTTGCCAGGGCACTCTTTTTCATATTTTCTTTAGCAGTAACCTACAAACACCCTTTCTTTAAAAATAAAGCTACTGATATTAGTTGACATAGTTGGGTTTTTTTTTTCCCCCCAGAAACAAACAAACCCCGACTTGCTCGTATTCCATGGGTTGATTTTAAGAGGCTTTGCCCAGACTCTCGTTAATAATAAAAATACTTAGCATACTTAGCCCTTGCTATGTAGTTGAGTCACTGTGTAATTTAGGTGTCTCACAATATCTCTGTGAAGTAGGAACTGCTATAATCCCCAGCTTCCAGGGAAGAAAGTTATGTTAAGGAAGATAAATACAGTGTCCTGAGTCCCATGTGTGTGGAGGAGCTGGGATTCGAACAGCCTGCTTTCACGGCCCCCAAGGGAAAAAAAAAAAGAGAGGGCCGAGGGTCAAAGGAACACTTAAAATAAATTTTGGTCACTATTGTGATGCTATCAACGTGTATGTAACATATCAGTTCAGTACACTATAAACTCAAGTCTCATGTCTGAAAAATTAAGAGTTTACAGGAAAACCCGGCACTTTTCTTTGAATGTAGCTTCTTTGCTTCTGCAATAATGAAAGTAACAGAAAACCTTATTTACATTTCAGAAATAGTTTCCTCAAATTTCCTGTTTTGCCAGACTTTTGTGTGTCCCCCTTTCTTTCTCTTTCTTTGTTGTTCCTGCTGCCCACAAGTAAAAGCCAGAATAGCTAGTTTGTCGATTTCATCAAGAAGTATGGACACTACCGCCCTGCTGGGGAATGGCTATTGCTCCCTCCCAAATACTGCAGTCATCAAAGCAAGGGCAACTCTTGTTCTTTTCTCGGACGGGCATTAACGCCTTTCCCTCAGCTGGCCATGACTTTAGGGCCGTGCTGTTTGGAAGTGCTTTGTCCAAATTACTGTACCTGAAGGCTTGCTTTCTTGTTTTATTAAGGTAGTCAAATTATAGTCATGTTTTAATAACTTAATTGAATGAAAAAGAACACTTTGGACTGAAAAGTAAAACGGTAGTGTTTATTGCACTGTTCTTGCATATCCCTGCAGATCTGCAGTGGTAGATAAAGCATAAAAGTGTAGGGACTCCCCCCACATACCCGCCTGTAACTATTACTAATGGTGCTTTTCTTTTTTAGGTAAACTGCAGCAGGGAAATTGAAACTGTTGGAAGTATAACCCTTTACAATATTTTGACTTTTCAAATTAATGAAGAACATTTGGGTTTTCCTCCCAACTTCAAAACTTGGGGCTCTGAAAGCATGAAGTGAGGGAGGGACTCGAAAGCCAATGCGTCTTGCTTTTTCACAGTGCAATTAGTTAATTCTTTGAAATCCTAACCCATTCAACACTGAAGAGTTTTCATCATTCGTTTCATCCAGTTTGTATCAAAAGCAGTGTTTTCTTAAACATTTAAGGGGTTTTTATTTAGGACCCCTTTGAGAGCTGGTTTTCAAGTTTTCTTTCATTAAAAGGGAAGGGTGTTTAATGACTAAAAGCTAACATGTAGTGGGTTATTTATTGCTACTTGTTAAAGTCAGTTGGCTTGGTTCTAGATAAAAAGTGAATATTAGATTTAAGGACAGTGCTTTTGCTCTGTAGCTCGTCTGTTTATTTCACAGGGGTGTGTACATAGAGACGTACCCTGGGTTGTGTGTGCCTCTGTATTGCAGATGAGGGTGGGGTGGGGTGGGGTGGGGTGGGACATGTGCTTGTGCAGACATTTCCCCATCTGCCTGTCATTTTCTAAGAAGAGTTTAGCACTAAAGGCATGTATGTTACTGCGAATGCACACGTTTCCTTTAAGAAATCGACTATTTGTAAAGAGATGTATATTGTTCATAAGAATTCCACAACAGTGTCCCTGCCCCATTTACTCTGGGGCATATACAGAGCTGTGACATGCTTTTTGAAGTTTCTGCAGATAACACAGTTGCAGTATGTTGATCACTTTAGCAATAGATTGAAACCAGCCCATAAATACAGCCCAGAACAAGACGCACGATTTGAAGTTGTGCAGGGGTTCTTAAGCTGTGGACCCCACAGCTACCTTAGTGCCAGTGATTCTAGGATTCAGTGGATCTGAGAGGGGACCTAGAAATCTGTGTTTTTTGTTTGTTTGATTTTTAATTTTTTAATAAGCTCCTCTGGCGATTCGAATCCAGGTATTCCGTAGACTTTTACGTAGGTTCTAGAAGTCCAAGAATCATCCTTACGATCCCACCGTGAAGAGCAACTGCATCAAAATTCTTCTACAGCAGGATTCCTCATTCCTTTCTATGTATAGGGATCAGCTGCAGATTTTGTTAAAAATGCAGGTTTGGAGTCTTTAGGTCCGGGGTGGGGCCGGGGACCCTACATCTCGAATAAACTTCTAGGTCACGTCCATGCTGTTTGTTTGGGCCACACCCAGGACACCAAGATGCAATCACTTATATCGCAGAGGTTTTGAAAAGGAAGGAAAAAATTCGAAGCGACTCTTTGGGTACTTTTGTCTGTGCGGTTTTCTGCCGAACACCTGTCTGTCTCTGCTTCATCTCCTGCTTTAGTGTCTAACCACGCCTGTGAACAGTAAGGAGGATTTTCACAAGAAGTGAAAATACAGGTGATGTTCCTCATGTATGTGGAGGCACAGAGGATCTAAATTAGCTCCAACGACCCAGGCTCTGATCATCCGGTAGGAGTACAGTCCCCTCGGTTGGATGAAGGGGCAGTTAGGGTTCTTCGGAGACGCTTTCTCTTACCTCTTGTTATGTAACAAAGCAGAGCAAAGGCGGTTCTAAACTGCAGGGTCACTGGATTGGGGCATCTTGCAAAATGGAGGTGAGAGAAGAAGCAGCCTAGCTCAGGGTTTTGCTGCTACAGTAGAAATATTTGCTTTGTAAAGGATTTGACGGCCGAAGAGGTGGTTTGGTGGAGATAACTCAACGTCACACCACCTCAGCCTCAGAGTTGCAGCCCCTTCGTTGTCTTAAGCACACATATGGTTCGTGAAGAGCTTTGGGGACTTTATCTTTTACATGAAAAGGGATGGGGGAGTCTTTACTTGATGACTTTTTTTTGGCTATGGAAGATGGAAGCTACTGAGCTTGGCATGAATTTGTGAATTCCCTTTATTCCAGGGCACTTGGGAAGAGGAGTGTGACCATTGGGTTCAGCTCGAAATTTCAGCCACATTTTGGGCATGCTATTTCTCCCATGAGAATAGGATTCTAGATCCTGAAGGTGATTGGATCATCTCAGTAACTTTGGACAAGGTCTCTGGGTTGAAGGGTGGGGGAGGTTGGTTTCCTTTGTTAAAAAGCAAGAGTTAGACTTTGAAGTGAGCTTTATGAGTCTGTCGGTATCAGGCCTTCTTTGCTCCTTGTGTTGAAATCCTATTACAACCTACCCTTTGATTCAGCTTACGGGGTTGCCTGGATCACACTGTGAATCTGCTTTAGCTGTTAGGATAACCAAGGTAACCAGTTCTCAGAATATCCATTTGCATGTGTCATTCAGCCTGAAGAATGTATCTGATAATTCATGTTTTGAACCAATAACTCCCTTGCCTGGTAGGCATATAGGAAACTGGAGGTTGGTAGGGATGAGATTGGGGGAGGGATTCTGCTTTATTCATGTTGTCTA
Source organism: Ursus maritimus (assembly GCF_017311325.1). Taxonomy (NCBI): domain Eukaryota; kingdom Metazoa; phylum Chordata; class Mammalia; order Carnivora; family Ursidae; genus Ursus; species Ursus maritimus. The sequence goes on from NW_024423786.1 coordinate 20,387,862, forward strand.
TGTTTAGCTAGATGTTACTGACATTTATCTCAAAGCTATATATGTATTCTTATTCTTCTTTTTCTCCTTTCTTAGGAAATGAGGAAGTAGGCAGTGTGGGAACATTGACTGAGAACTGGCTTCAACATCACTGAATATAATAGGGTCGTAGAATTTGGGTACCGGAAGTAACTTGAGGTAGTCTGCAGTCCAGGGTGTCAGACTCAATTTGTTATGGGGCCCACACAGGTGACTTGAAAGAAGTGAGCCGGCTGGTTGGAGAGAGTGGAGAACCAGACAACATCACTCTTTCATTCCATCTAATCCAGGTGTTTCCAGGACTTTGGGCCACGTTGATGCCAGAAGACAGAGTAGAGTCTTATTACCAAGAGTGGTCTTTGAGTGCATCGGAGATTTGTTCATTTATCCATGGGACTCCAGCGAGTGAGGCAGGAAGGGAGGGAGGGAGGGAGGGAGGAAGGGAGGGAGACCAGTGTGTGGAATTCATTTCCATTTTCTGGAAACACCAGCTGATTTTCTTAGCAGTGGAAAGCTATTGCACAATAACATTTCATTGCAGTTGACTTGGGAGGGAAGCAGGTGCTCCTGGCTCTGTGACCATCAAAGAATGACAGGTCTTGACCAAGGCTGTGTCCACATTCAAAAATGTATGCCTATCCCTCAAAGATCAGCCCTTTCAGATATTACAATATAGTAAGAGCCTCCTTTGGGTTGGTAAGCCTGACCCTCATCATTTATCCCGGAGAGAATAAAATTATACCTAGAAACTCACCACTGCTGCGCCAACTCTGAATTTTCCCTGTCTGGCTTGCTGGTTCTGTGGATCTGCCCGTGTCATTAAAAAATGAGATATCATGACATGTGAATCAGTCGGTTTTCCAAATGGCTACCTGTAAACATAACTGCAACCGAATGGATACATTTACATTTGCCCCGTCGTCGGCTTGGGGATTAACTCAATACTTAAACTCCTAACTATTTAGTTTTGAGACTAATTTGCATGGTGTGTAAGGAATTTCTGTATAGGAGAGCTTTTCACATTCCCTTTAGAGTTTGCTTTGATGGCAGTATTTCAAAAGATACATGGTGGTAGGTATTAGAAATGGATATAAATTCAACGTTTGGAGGCTCCAAGGGTGTTTAATTTTAGCGACCTCGCAGATAAGATTTTTGCAATTGCACATACATCTTTACCTTATTGGCACTGGCTTTAGCCACAGAGAGGTGTGTGACCACCTGCCCAGGAGATGCACGCCTTCATAAATGAGAGAGGTGTAATTCTCTTTTCTTGGAAAGCTGCACCCTAGGAATCCATTGTTTTACTTGTGAATTACCAACCCGAAGGTAGCATGGAGTTAGCACATACATTTTTATTTGGGGTTTTGGCAGTTCCTCTTCTAGCTCGAACATTTTTCTTTTTCCCATTTGACAATGGCTTGGTGATTCAACACTTAGACAAATGAGACTCGGTTTGTCTTCCTTTTTGGTTCTAGTATGTTCTCCTCATTTTCTGTTTGCCTTTAAAATAGGGGAAGGCCACTCACTTGACGTGTTTGTCCCTGTGTCGAAAAGAAGACGGTCCGGCCCTAATGCCATTTCACCATCCCTCTGCCTCCCACCAGCTCATCGCGAGCATTTCCAAACTACTGGCGCTTTAATTACTGTATTGTTCATCAGGTTAAATTGTATTTAATTGGCTTTGTGTTTTGTCTTTTTGTTTCGATGAAAGGAATAGTGGGGGTATTTTAAAAAGCCCATTGAAATGAAGCTCTATCATTTAAAACACATATAAAAATTCTTTAAGATGGCTTTTATCCTGGATCCCTTTATCTTCCTTCACAAGCTTTCTGAGAATAAGTAGTGCATGTTGGGGTTTATCTTTGCTTTTATGTGCCCTAGCCACATGCTTAACATTGAGCACATTTGAGTTGCATTTCATTGGGCTCTCACAATCCTTTTATAAAGGGACTGATCTGTTAACATCACCCTCTTTAGATCTAGCAGACGGGATGTTCCTCCATACAAAGAAGTGCTCCCAGTCTTTCTGGCCGGCTAGTAAGTGAATGATTTCAGGCCTGGTGGGCAATACTTGTGTCCATGCGTCACACAGCCCGGCCACAGTGGTAGGCAGCTGCATGCAATTTTGAACTCCACTCATTGAACTGTAATAAAACAATATAAGCACTGCTTGGGGGGAAGATTGGATGCAGTTATCCTTACACAAGGCTCGGGCATATGAAAGCAGTGCTGGCTGACAAGAGGATTTTGAGATTTGATTTTGATTGAATTGCAGAATTGAACAGGCCAGGAATGTCAGTGGAAGGCTAAACGCCTGTAGTGCCATAAAGTTTTATTCATGTGAGGCTTTCCAATATCAAGTAGATGGATTATTGGAAAAGGTGTCAAGGGACATGAAATGGAAGTGCCCAAAACATAAAATGTAGGCAGGAGGGAAAAATTACTTCTTGCTTAGTATATAATTAGGTCTAAAAAAAAAAAAATTCCATGAAATTGTTTATTCTCCCGACCCCTCCCCCCCTTACAGAAAAAAAAAAATGACCAACTCATCACATCACTTCTTTTATTCCTTCAGGAGAAATGGAATTCAGTGGTATTTAGACAGGAGCTTCTCTTATGCTGTTCTTTACTTTTGTTCCACATTAATATGGTGATAGCGAGGGGACGGTGAGCCAAGAGGTTCACCACGCGCTGGACACCATGAACTGTTATGTTCAGCAACAAGAGAGAGGCACGTGCTCACACACCCTGACACCCTGACTTATTTCATAGCTACACAACGCATATGGCATCGTGCCTGCAATTTGCATGCAAGGGTTGATACCAATATTCGCGGGGCATTCGACAGCGGGGTTCATTGGTGATGAGCGAGCAGTTCTACGGAGAAGTTACAGAGAAGGGTGGATGGGGGAGAGCCAAGTTTATTACATTTGTCCTGGTTCTTTATCCGCGTGCAGTGTTTCTGCTCCGATCATTAGTGAAGCGCGTCCTAAAATTTCCAGCATGGAGGTAAAGAAGCACTTGTAATTTTTTAGTTTTGAGTCTATTTGTTTAAGCCTTTCTAACCAAAGTGGTTTCAGTGAAATAATCAAAATAAGGAATATATCCATTTTGACGCTGGTATGCAGGTGTGATTTTTCTTTGTCCTCCTCCTACCCCTTGTTCTAATGTATTATGTATTTAGAAACATGTTTATTTGTAAATGAGGCTTTGTGAGGTTAAAACGGAAAACCGGAAAGGAAATTTTGAACACTGAGGGCCTTATGTTTTTAAAGCCCCTTTTCCCTTTAATGCTCAATTCAAAAGAAATGGCATGCCTTAAGTTACTTTTCTGTTTGTAAAACTTTTATTTACCCCATGTTCCATAAGATCTGTGTTAGAATGCATTTAGTTCTACTTTATTATTATTTAGTTTTTCTAAAAATAAAGTCTATGAATATTTATCTAATCAAACAATGACTCATTTACAAGCAGCCCGTGAAAAGAAAAAGGAGTCCTCAATTTGAGTGGTCAGATTGCATGATCAGTAAGTGGCCCCTTTTCCTTTTACATTGCATTTCCTCCTCCTTTAGGGTTTTGGCAAAAATAACTGGGATTTTCTGCTGCTTATGGAGTTCATCCTAATTTGTGTGGGACAAGAGAAGAGGTCGTGTAGGAAATGCTCACAAACTTGTGCAGGGCTGCCTTTGAACTTGGTAAGATTCCAGAAGACTGTCACTTGCCTGGGCTGCTCCCAGCAGGGAAATTCTGGCCTTTAAGGGAGAGATGTGTTATAATGTTACCCGTGTGTTTACATCTTGGTACCTCCTTGCAAGTTACTGCCACACATACGAATGCATGAAAGTCACATGGGGCTTCCATGTCCCTTAACCCTGGACCAGGGTGAGGCAGGCGATGGACAAACTTTAAGGAGGCACTTAACCTCAGGTGCAGACCTTGAGCTTGGCCTGATTTTGAGAGTGAGCGCCTCTTTAGAGTTTGTACCCCGGGTACCTTGCTTGCTTCCCCTAGTTCTTGGCCATGCCATAATCCTTTTGGAAGACTCCTTTTGGGCTGCATGTTTGCCATAGAAAAAAATCTTTGGCCCAGGTGAAGCACATCCACTTTTTTGCTATTTCTGTAATTTACCCTGTGTTTCTTATCAGAATTAAGAAAATGTGATTATACAGTATTGTTCAATCACTGTTTCCATGCAGCTTTTCTGAGCTGGCAGGCATTCTGTTTCTAAACTGAAAAGCAATTTTGCATTAGGTCTGGTCATAACATGTATTTTTTTTTTCTTTGATCCCATGGGAGCTAGGGTTTGACATTGGCTAACAAACTTTGCATGCCACACACCTTATTAAGTCGTACAGTTGCGAATGGCCTCCGTTAAAAAGACATGTGCTGGCATCGCCACATTGAAGTTTGCAAAGCAGGTTTGGAAGGATTAATACTTGGCAATTATTTGGCTCGAAATTGTGGAAATGATAATTTGGTGTTCAAAGAGGAGAAGTTAAGTTTATAATGGGCATCTTAACTCAGGACAGTAAAACAGTTGGTAAGAATGGTTTTTGCCTCTAACACTACAACCACCACCTACTAGGTACGGATATCCTGTTAGGTGCTCTCTTTGAATTCCTTCCATTTCATTCTCGGGGACACCTGGTTTAGTAGGTTCCATTATTGCCTACTGGTTTACAGATGAGGGAATCACTGCTTGGAGAAATGAAATCGTTTGCCCAAGTTCACAGCTCGAAAACAACAGAGCCTAACCCTTGAGCTCTTAATACCAATTCTCTTAACCACTGCCTAACCTTTCCATTTATTGTCTAGGGACATTATTATAGGTACAGTCTGCCTTTTGGAAGAGGTACCAGGATTTCCCTCTTAAGTCTTGCTTCTGTCTTACAAGTCCACAGCCTTACATTTGCAGGACCAGCAAAGCACGAAGTGCCCATACCATGCGTTTATAGACTCACTGTAGCAGGATTTTGTACATTTCTTTATGGAAGCCATTCAGAGAGGAGTGTGTAGGGAAGGAGAGGCAGCAGGAATGCTGAACTCTGGTCAGGGGAGAATGATCTCCTGCTAGAGCAGGGGGGAACTGTCAGTCACTAAGACCAAAGTCTTAGAAGGAGCCCGCTTCTGCACTGGGGTTCCCTCCCCAAGGCTGGCAATGTTCACCTTCCTTAGCAGGGAAGCGTTTGCATCCATCAGCCCATGAGGGGTTCCGTGGGGTCTGGCACTGACTGATGCGTGGTGTGTATGAATGAAGCCTCTTTCGTAAAGCTGAAATTGGTTTGAGAAAACTGGAAGAATGAGTCATTTCACGTTCTTCTCTCAGAACATGCCTACACTTGTCTCTGGTTGATTGTAAAGCGTTGAAATTTCTCTGATCCTGAGTAGGACAAAAGGGAAAGAAACGGATATCCACCTTCTCGCATCCTGGTGAGTATGCAAGTTTAATAAAAATGTATTAAAAAGGCTAGATTCTTTTGGAAGAACTCTTCTTAGATCTGTTATAACCTGCATCTTAGCAGGTAAAGCACTCTTAGCATGGATGGCCTTCCTTTTAATAACTTGGCTGTTAATATGAGGCCTCATCCACATTTATTTTTTATTTTTATTTATTTATTTATTTATTTATTTATTTATTTAGTTCCTCTCGATTGGTGTGTGGTAGCTGGACTATAGGCCTTGATGCTTTCACGTCCCTGGGAGTGAGATGTGTAGAGGACAGTTGAGCACATGGGCGTTCTAAATGCCATGGAACGAGGCCCCCCACCTCTTTCCTTTCAACTGCAGTGATTTCCATTTGGATTTGACTCTAACCGCATGGCATCTGGTTGCCAGTCACTGCCCAGGTACCTGCCTGCCTCAGTTTGTTCATCTCTAACATGGGCATTATTCTTTGTAAGCTCTTCGGGGAACCCTGTGAACTAACACGGTAATGTTGGCTGCGGAGCGCCTGGTCATCCGGTGGCTGGATATAAGCAGCGGTCGTTCCTGGTGTATGTGTAGACGTGTGTGTGGCAGAGGTGGTCAGGTCACAAATAGGTTTTGTTTGACTTGCACGTTGTTCTAAATAGGATATTTGAGTTTATCACTTACAGTCACTGGGCTTTCCTATGTCAGGCCCGGATTTCTGGTTTCTTCTGACAAATCAAAAGGTGGGGGAACACCAGCCTTTCTCCCGTGCTGGGGCCAAGGTGCCCCTTTAGATGGCACTTGTCAAGCTGTTCTGTTAGGGATGCCTTCCACCACTCCCTCGTGTTTGATTCCCTGCCTAACTGCATTTTCCCTGGCCCCTGTGGGCCTTTGAGTTTGCAACCCTGATAGCGAGTGTGTCCTGAAATGTACGTACCAGTCTACATGAGTGTGTGGACATAATCAGTATTGACAGTTGCTCCTGCTGAGAAATGTGCAGTTAGATTTCTGGAAAGTGCCAGTTTTTTTAATCCCTTAAATGATTTAAACTTTCTGGAAGCTGTGCATCCCATATAAACAATGGGGTCCATAGAAAAACATTCTCATTGGAGAATTACAAGGCATATAATTTTGTCTTTAAATTCTTACGAGTGAATTGTAAGAACATGACTTCATAGGAACCTCTGAGACATTACAGCGTTTTAATAACACTTCACGGCTACATGTGATGCTTCGTTTTTACTTTTATTAATTTAATCTTTTTTCCTGTGTGTGGCAGTAGGTGCCCTGGGCACCTCAGCTCTGTCTCCAGCCACCTTCTCTGCCTCAGGCAAACCTCCTGGTTCCCTCCCTCCCCAGGGCAGAGGCTCCAGGGGCATGTCCTGTCTGCGAAGGGTTTACGAGGTTCACCCACTCCTTCATTCTTGAACATGCTTTTTCCCTGCTCATTACCTTCCCTGTTTCCTCTTGGGCTGCCAACAACACATTATATTATCACCATCTACAACCCGGGCTGCTGCCACCACTGCATGAGCCTGCATTTCCACAGTTACATTAAAAAAAAAAAAGAAAAATTAGCAGTGCCCAAGAGTGGCAGTAGTTTCCTTGGAAGCCAGTCTCAGCCCCATTGCTCCATGGGGCTCAGGCTTCTTGGAGAAGAGCAAGAGCTTCTTCTGTTCATCCATTTATTCATTCACCTGTTCTTTTCAATAGGTATTTATTGAATGCCCATTATGTGCCAGGCATTGGTGCTATCAGGACTTTGTGAAAACAGACATGTGGCCTGGTCCCATTATATAGACCCAAATGAGAAATGAAAACTGTCGGGAATGCAACAAAGAAGGGCCCTTATACAAGGACAAATTGGCTCTTTTTTTTTAAATGTCATGGAGTTCAGACAACCTTAGAATCTCAGAACTTGAGAAGTTCTCCGAATGGAGTTCATTTTTATATTTCAGAGACTTTGGGAGGCAGTGTATTATGTGGTTGAACTGTAGCAAGCAGGACACCGGGGCTGCCATTTACATTGCCAACAATATGGGTGGCACCTGTTGAGTTGTTCAGTGCACACCCTTCTCAGCTGCTCGTGGCAGCCCTGATTCAGACAGAACTGAGTTAGAGTTCTGCTTTTACCACTTACTGTTAGTGAATCAGCATGTGTTTCTTTGGCTGTCCCAAATTTGGTTTTGTCATCTGTAAAATGGAGGTTATTGTAGCTGCCTCACAGGTACCTGAGGACTAAGGGGAGGAGGCGTATTAACACCCTTTGTGTCGTATCTGCTGCACAGTCGAGAAATAGTCATCATTGCTGTAAATGAAAGGAATCATCTCCTTTTGCGTATCACTCCCAACCTAGCCACATGATGCACTTTGAAAAGGATATCCTTCACATTCGTTTTCTAGAAAATTGAGGTCACCGACTTGTTTCCTTCTTGAACCCTCTGCCCTGCCGTCCCCACAGCCACCTCCCCTCCGCCCCCATCCCTTGGGCTGAGTTACAGCAGAGGCATGTACAGAGCATCCCTTGCAAGCGTCAGTTGCCTTCTGTCTGCAGCAAGCCTGTTCGATTCGGGCTGCTTATCTGATCCAGGGAAGAAGCCGCACTCCCCAGCCTTGGGGAGGCCAGTTGTGGGCTGGCCCGTAATAATACAATTATGAAGGTTAACAGGAAAAGTGGGGTCCAGGAGCAATTCCAGGCAGCTGGCAGTCGTGCTGAATTGGAAGCGCCCCACCAATGAAAACTGCAGCAAGAAGCAAATTAAACCTCCTATCTGCCATCTCCCTCTCTTTTCCCCCTTTCCTGTTTGGACTTGAAAGGCGATTGGAGCCAGGGCCCTGACAGTTGACGGAAGTGCTGCAAGGAGAGAGTATTTATTTACAGTGAGTCGTGGCGATGCTTGTTCAGGATGCGGTTTCTTGCAGGAAGTTCTGTCCCCACCCCCGGGTTTGATCATTTCTCCAAAAAAAAAAAAAAAAATCCTTGATTGTTTGAGGCCTCCGCTCTGACATGGAGCAACACTGTGTAACCTGTCTGTACTTGGAGGGTTTGCCGAGTGCGCCCTCGTAGGAGGGCCTACGGTGGGGCAAGAGGCAACCAGCAGGCCCAGCTCCCTCCAGATGTGTTTGGGCACAGCAATAACCATTAGGCATTTAAAATAGGGAAGTGGGCTGAGTTCCATGTACTGTAAGCTGTGGTTGACGCGGGCCGTTCCGATCGTTAACAACCATGTGCCAGCTGAGGTGGTCGTACCGGGTGCTTCAGAGAGGAGTCCCTTGGAGGTGAAGGCAGACGCTGCGATGTTGGGTAGCCAGTGTTGGAGTTGTAAACCAGTCCGGGCCGGGCTGGGGAAGCCCCTCGCCAGGAGGCTGGGTGCTGGACCTCTGGCCCAAAGTTTGGGGTGCCTTTGGCCTTGGGGGGTCTTGTAGAAGGTTGGGAGAGAAGGGCGCCAGGGAAGCAGTATTCAGTTGAAGAGTTTATTCTGGTATTTTCTTAAGTTATCGTACTATAATACCAGGTGATTTTCTCCTAAACTGAGGAATATTCTCTGTTCTCTGTATGAAAACATACCCACAAGATGAGGAGGAATCACAGAAGGATATAAAATGGAAATTAAATCTCCCCTCTCCAGGTTCTCAGCTCACTTCTCTAGTCAGTAAGTCACCAGGGACCAGCAGCATCAGCATCACCTGGGAACCTGTTAGATACAAGTTCTGGGGCCCCAGGAGGTACCTGCAGAATCAGAGAACCTGGGATGTGGCCTGGAAATCGGTGTTTCATCTCATCTTCCAGGTGATTCTGATGCTTGCTAAAAATCGAGAACAGCAGATGTAGGGGAGCGGTGTGCACCTCAGAATCACCACGTGGGCTGGCTTGTTAAAGCTTTGTGCTTGGGCCCCACCCCTGGAGATTCTGACTCAGTAGGCTGCTCATGGGGTCTGAGAATCTCCTTCGATAGTTTCTCCCATCATCATTGTCACCATCATCTTCTTCATCATCATCATCATTATTACTGTTATTATTATTTGCCAAGCTTCCTCACCCACCATTCCCTTCCCTTCAGGAATTTTCTGAGGTAGTGATCTAGGATTCAGTAAATCCTGACTTTGGGAGTGGCTATGATTGTTGTTAAAAGCAAATTCAAAACACAGAACCAAAACCATGGAATGGAGGAAGCCTCTCTTACTTGTTGAGGCCATGGCTAATTTGGTGCATGACGATACCAATACAGAGGACCTTGGTACCCGTGTCACTTTGCCCAGATGTCCCAAGTGCTCAACTCATTGCAGGAGATTTGTGACTGATTTAAGCAACTAAGGAATTCATCCCTGCTTTTCAGAAACTCTTGTAAGTCTGCCAAAATTACTTGGACTTTCTCAAGATTCAGAGGAAATTGCAAATGTCCTCATATAGGTGTCTCCCCCAATGTGTTACTTGATATCTTAATTTTTTTTGGCTCCTAAAGATCTTTAACCATCTGCAAAAGGTGCTATTTGGACATAATTTTAAGCCAATTGTCTTTATTTGTAAAATATGGCAGACAAATAAAGTATATACAAAGGCACAGAAGATGTATGCAGTCCTCTTGTCAAGGAGGTTGCATTCTGGTTGGCTAATGGTTAAGATAGAGAAGTACGTGTAGACTAGGGCTTACCACGTAGCACTGGTGCAGAAGGAAGGTCAAACTGGACTGTATGGAAGAGCTTCACGGAAGCGGTGTGCCAAGCTTGAGCGGGTTCTTGAGGAAGAAGATGAGTCACCCCGGGTGGTTCGGGAGGAATCATAATCATCTTACAGGCAGACCCGGTAGCTAGAGATGTATCAGGCTCTGCCTCCTGAGATGCTTCATGTTTGGGAATTCTTCTAAGAGGTTTGGGAGTGACTTCCTTTTTAAGATCATACTTTTAAAAAATTAATGGAAGTACAATTAACAGACAACATTATATCAGTGTCAGGTGTGTACATAGCGAACCAACAATTATATACATTATGAAATGCTTACAATAAGTGTGGTCTCCGTCTGTCGCCATACAAAGTTACTGCAGTATTATCGACTTTATTCCCAGTGTTCTACTTTCCATCGCCATGACTTAACGAATTTTAAAACTGGAAGTTTGTTCCTCTTGATCACTCCTTCACTGGCTTCACCCATCCCCCCGACCTAGGAGTGACTTCTGAATTAGAAGATTCTGGTGAAGATACTAGTAGGAACTTAATTGTTAAGAGGCCCTCTGGATGCAAATAACATTGGGCAGAGTGGACCAACCTTTATAACATATAGAAAAATGGTTTTTTTGAAACTTTCCCCCTGAATCTTAAAGTTCTCTCATAGCTCATGTGGGGTTGACAGGCTGCTCTGATGCTGACGGGGCTTGGGTGGGAATTGCCCGGTTTAACTGTTCCCTGGGACAGCCTTCTCCACAGTGTGTCTTGTTGAACTTCGGTCTCTTGATGTGCCTCTCACAGAGTCCTAGAACACTCGGGTCTAGGAAGTAGAGGTAAGAATGCCACTCTGGAGGTCTGCTGCGCAGTGGCCTTGACTTTGGACTGCTCTTTGACCTCTCCAAACGTGTTTCCCCAGGAGGGCTAGGACTGTAGCAGTATCTCTCCTAATATAACAGAATGAAGTAATGGGCAGAGAGCATTTAGCATCACACCTAGCAGACTAGTAACTGCTCGCCCTACAGACTCGCTCTATGTGCATAAGGAAGAACAAAACTCGCCACAAACCTGGCGTCTGAATTCCAAGGCCAGTCTAGTGCAGAATTTTTCAGCCTTGACACTGTTGACACCGGGGGCCAGAAAGTTCTTTGTTGTGGGGGTTGTGCTGTGCATTGTGGGATGTGCAGAGTCACCCCTGCCCCCACCCACTAGATGCCAGTAACATTCCCTCCTGTCCCCTGTGTGATAGCCACACTGTCTTTAGACGTTTGCCACACATCCCCGGGGGGGGGGGGAGTTCGGGGATTAGGGGCACAAAATCATCCCTGCCGAGAACCAGGGATCCTGACGGCACTGTGTCAGGGGCTGTGCCATGATACGCAAATTTATTTACCCTCATGGAGGTACAGCTACGCCAGGTCTCTAACTGAGAACACGGGGAAAGAAAACAGGAGGGGTACCTTACAGAATGGTTTCATGCTGTTGGCCACAGAGAATGCAGTTTGTTTTTGAAACAACTAGTACTTACTCAAGTCCTGTCATCTCACGAGAAAGAGGGATTCCTGAAGTACACATGGTCATTTTCAAGGCTATTCATTTAGTATCAGTTTCACTTCAAAATCCAAGGAGCAGGGTCTTTGGTTTTTTTCAAGATTTGTTTTCTTCTTCTTTTAAAAAAGTTTTAATCATGTTAAAATACATAAAACGTGAAACTCACCATCTTAAACCATTGTAAAGTACACAGCTCAGTAGTATTCACAGTATTGTGCAACCAGTCTCCACAACTTTTCCATCTTGCAAAATTGAAACACTCTACCCCTGGAACTGTGACTCCCCACCCTTCCCTCCCGGCCCCTGGCGACCACCATTCCGCTGTCTGTCTCTATGAATCTGACTGCTCTAGGTACTGATGATGTGTGGAATCACACAGTATTGATCTTTTTCGTAACCGGCTCATTTCATTTAACATAATGTCCGCAAGGTTCACCTATGTTGTAGCATGTGTCACAATTTCCTTCCTTCTAAGGCTGAATAATATTCCATCGTATGTATAGATGACATGTCCGTAGGTGGACACTTGGGTTTCTTCTACCTTTTGGCTCTTAGGAATAATGCTCCTACGAATATGGGTGTACAAATACCTCTTCAGTCCCTGCTTTCAATTCTTTTGGTTATATACTCAGAAGTGGAATCGCCCCGTTGTGTGGTAATTCTACAGCCAAGGGGAACGGAATCCACTGTTCTTCGATCCCACTCATATCTTTTCTTGAAGCGTTTCATTACCTCACCTGCTGCCCTTGATGCTTTTTCTCACCCCTTCTTTGTGCACACGTGGACACACACTAAGACGTCCGGGACCGGTACAAGGCAATCATTTGTATCTGTGCGCCCATGGTTGCGTGAGCCGCACTCAGGCAACTAGAAATAACCACACCTTGATCACTTTGTCGCCAGGATCCATGCTGCTTGACTGGGCTCTGTGTCTGTGGAAGCATGTGGCCTGGCCCCCTCTTTGCCTATCTGACACCTACGTGGACGGTCACATCCCTGTGCAATTGAATGAAGCAGCGAAGAGGAAGATGTGTTGTGAGAAGGGCCATACCATCTCTTTTTTCCCCACAGCGCTTTGGCTAGCATGGCGTAGCTCCTACCTGAGGCTCCCTTCATTGCTTTCCTCTGCAGAGCCCTGTCTCCCAGCTACCTTCCATGCAGATCTGTGGTCTTCGGAATTTCCAGCTGGGTGTCACCAGTCAGGGTGTGGAGGGATGGGCGGAACGTGTAATTTACTTATAAATATTCCGGTTCTGCCTTGACATTCTCAGTGTAAGAAAACAGGAGAGCAGAAAAGCAATATGTTGAAAAGCTTGTATCTATGGAGACTGCTTTTTTCCGCCCATTTTTTTTTTCCCAATTAGACAGAAACCTCCCTAAATCTACGTAATTCTGTTCACACAATGGGCCTACCAAGCCTTGTGCCTGAGGACGAGATCTTGGCCATCAATACCCAGGGTGTAAAAGTGAGTCCAAAAAGCCCAAGGGAGGGACAGTCCCAATATTTGGAGACGTAAGTGGAGGGGAGCCTGAAGAAGGTGGCCAGAAGTCGCAGTCTCTGCTGTGCTATGATGTTCAATCCTTTTGTGAGCCAAGGGTTCCTCGCTGATGGCCGGGAAGATGGAGAGTCAGCAGAGATAATGGAATGCACAGGGACTGATGCCACAGCAGGTGACTCTTTAAAGGTAGATAAATAAAGTGGAAATAGGACTAGTCTTGCTGTTTCACATTTTTAAAAGTAATCCAAAGACACCAGTTCTTTCAGGCCATTGTAGCTCGTATGAAACTAGGTTGCCAGAAAATGAAGACTATGGGGCAACACTCCTCCCTCCCTCCCTCCCTTCTTCCCTTCCTCCTTTAATTCAGAAATCGATTTTTTAATAGCCAACAATCCAGGGCTGAGCCAAGCCAGGCATGCTGTCCCGAAAGAGTCTTCCTGTTACTGCATCCCTTCTAGTTCCTGTGAGGGACTCAATTTGTTAGATGTGTACATTTTCCTGAAGGTAATACGTATTTCTCTTATTTTACTTTTATTCCATTATTTTCGTAGAAATCCTAGAGGTAGATTTTAGTGCTGAATCATGCAAAAATACGTGACTTCTGAAAATAATTCTTTGTCATTTTCCTTTTTTCCTCCTCCCTTCAGAGGATCTTGGAAGCTTTCCTCGGGTTCCCTTCCACTCGGTCTCATTGACAGAGCTTTTCACCTGTCAGGAACAGGCTTTTCTTTTTGTCTGCAGGGGGATCCTATCCCTTTGGGACAGCTCTTTTTTTCTCTGACTTTTTGTGGGTTTTTTTTGGTTTGGGTCTCCTGTGTCCCATCCAGAGGAGTCAGCTCTGATTCCTGGTCTGTTGGGGCTTCTCTTGCTCTTTCTTCCTTTTCGTTTTTTCTTTCTCTTTTCTTTTTCTTTTTCTCTTTTTCTTTTTCTCTTTTCTTTTCTTTTCTTTCTCCCTCTTCCTCTCTTTCCCTCCTCTTCTCTTTCTTCTTTACATCCAACCTGGGGCTTGAACTCATGACCCCGAGAGATCAAGAGTTGCATGATCTACAACTGAGCCAGCCAGGTGCCCTGGGGCTCCTTTCTTTTTATGCCAGAGGTATCACAGCACTTCTTCTTTGAGCAAAGGATAATCTCAGACTTGGAAGCACATGCCCCTCCATAGCCGGGCCTGAGTTTTCTGCTGGGTTGAGAGAGACGATGGCAGGCTGCTGCGGAGTTGTGTGATGGCCTCTGCCTCGGGGACACTCAGAGCCCTGCTGCATTTGTGTGCTGACAGCCCGCCTTGCTGCCCCCTTAGATGCCTCTGCTGTGCCTGGTGGATTGAGAGAGCCCAGTGAAGAACTGCTCTAGGCTTTTGGTATGCCTGAACTCTATGTGATTTGTTTTCATGTATTCGTAGAATTTTTGCACCAAAGAGACAGCAAAATTTTAGTAGTGAATCCATCTTGTTTTCAGAATGATAATACCAAGTTTGTTTTCCTATCAGCTTTGTATGTGAAGGCCCATTTCCCCAGATGCCACTAATATGGGATATTCTATGTGAAAATATTTCCAAATTTGATAGGTGAAAAAAACAATATTGCCTTAATTGGCATTGTTTTGATGGGTAGTGGGGCTGCAGTTTTTGTTTTCTCTGTTGTAGATAGGTACCGAAGTTACCCCATGAGATTGTTACAGTAGACATTTTGCATTATTCCTGCACGCACGTCTCCACTCAGGCTCATCGAGACTCAGAAAGAGAAGCTGGTTTCAAGATACTTCTGGTGCATTCTTGTTATCTATCACTCTTTGAGGACGGGGTCTGGGTTTGGTTTATGACTGCAGTTGGTTTAACACTATGGGGCTGATGAAGTTAATCCCTGAAATTTTTCTATCCTACTCTTTTTAGTATTACAAGAGGTGATGTGAATTGATTCATAAGGGTTTTATGGAAATGCATGGCATTGTAATAGGGACCATATTTTATGAATCTAAAACTAGGATTTCCGATTTTATGAGAATGAGTCATATTTATGGGGACAATGGATGGGATATTTGAAATGTGGACGGTAGTGTAAAATCCAGAAGATATTATCATCATAAGAGCCAGCATGTCCTACCCTGTGATCCTCAGACCATGAGTTCCTCAACATATTAATTTGTTCCATGCAGAAACTATTCTCTGGTTAAAATAAGCTGGGAAGCACTGGTCTGTACCAGGCTGAATCTCTTTTATTTTAACTCTAGGGCTTTTCAGACTTTAGTATAGTAATATGCATTATTGATCTCAGAGGGAACTCTGAACATAGGTAGAGTTTTCCAATTGAAACCTTTTTGATGGGAATGAGGAAAGGGTTGGGGGACAATGGCTTTTGACATATTGAAGAACCCATACCAGAAATTTAGTTTGGGAAGTGTTTCATTGGAATAATTATACATTTTTGCAGGGCATGAACGCATACTCTTGGGGGGTGAAAATCCAGAAATGTGTACGTTGTGGAATAAAAGAGCGCTAATGTGTGTGGAGGGTTCTTTCTTTTCCTTTCTGTTTTCTTTTTCTTTTGGCCTTAAAGTCTATTACTTTAAGCTCTTAAGAGAGAAAGACTGGCAAAACTGAGAAATCATTGTGTGCGTGTGTGTACGCGTACACCCAGGAGATAAACCCTTGCTGTGGAAATGAATATTTACTGCTTCGGAGAATAGCTTTTTTTTCCCCCCCAGAAAAGTAGCCAAACCAGTCTCATTGCTACATTTTGTTTGATGTTTCTTAGTCTTACATATCATTTAGTAACATTGATTTATTGACTATTTTGTGGGAGACTGAGTTGAGGAAGCAGGGCAGGTAGAAGTTTCTTAAATTCAAAAAAACTTCAGTTGAAGAGGAGAGAGAAAAACTGACAAATGAAAAAACATGGAGGTATTTAATTGTCAATTTAAAAATGGGAGAAATGTCATGAAGCTCAACAGGATGGGTTGTGAATTTGTCACCTCCTGCCTGGCTATAGGAGATCAAAGGAGAGAGATACACAGAGGCCACAGGGGTCTGGAAGTCAAGGGGTTTAAACTCTTTTGGGTCATGAGCCCCTATGTGAAACTGAAAAGTTCCTCTCTGTGTTTGTGTAAAACAAAAGCCCACTTTTCTGCCCCTCAGAATTAGTAACTTTGACGTTTGGTCAGATTCACCTCTCCTCTGTTACCTTTAAGCAATAGAACATTCACGATGAAAGACGTGTCTTCTTGTCCCACAGCTCAGGTCTGCTCCCTCCTCCTCTCGCGAGGTTCCGCCGTGTCCTCTTTCTGGGGTTGCTGTTTTATGCACGCGGTGTCCAGAAGGGATATACGGGGCTTTGCGTACATTTCTTTGTGTAATTGGCATCGCGACGTGCCAGCGCACTCACAGTTTTCACGCTGGGGCCTCAGGCACTTCCTGGACCTGGAAGCCCATTCCTAGACGTGCATTGTAGAGGAAGGTAGGACTTGCACGGAGCCGGGTCCAGAGAGTGCAGTGTGAAGTGCAGTGTGCAGGGGTCTCACTAGGGCAGAAGGGGGGACCGGTGAGCCTGCCTGGGGCGGGGCGGCGGCGTGGGGGCTTTAGGCCCCCTGGGGCCTTTAGAATCTAGGTCTCAGCCCTCACTCTTTCCTGTACCTTCCATTTGGCATTTAAGTCATAGTTCCTCAGGGTAGCTTATCTTTTTAGATATATATGGCCTGCTTCTTCGCCTGGACAGTAAACTTACCAGTCAAAACTCTGATTCTTGATGTCTTTGCTTCTCCTCTTGGGTGCCTTACCTAAGAAACGTAATACTTTGTGATTTTCTTTTTTTTTTAAGTCGTGTGTAGCAGAAATGTTCATTATGGTGTTAGGCCTTTAAATAATTTTCAGACACTGAACTTGAGGCATATGAAGATAAACGATGGCAATTGAAGCCAGCCAGGAAGCTGTAATGTGGCTTGGGCTTTCATTTGGCATGGCTACGTGGCCGGTGATAAGTGAGCTTCCCCCGGCCATCGGGGATGGCCCACAGTGCAGGTGAGAGCAGGCAGGCTCTGGTTACCTGCAGACCAGAGACGTTCACATCCGCCAGCCAACCTGTCAGGAAAGATAAAGCTCGCATGGCACCTTGGAGCTGCTCTTCTGAGGAAGGGAGAGAAGGATTCTCAGGGATTCAGACGACACAGCAAGCTGGGAGAAGCTTGTCTCACCAGGGAGGAAACTAAAGCCCCAGTCAACGTGTTTTATATTCTGTTTGTACAACATGCACGTTTTTAATGTGTGTTTTTATTTTAGTTTACAGGCCTTTTTTCCCCTGCACAAGCCGGGATTATTCCAGGTCTCCATTGCCTGCCCTCTCTCGGATGTGTGATGTCAGAGACTGGATGTGTTGGGAAGCCCGGAACATTTTTATTTCTCGTGGTTGACCCCATAAAGTTTCCCTGATTGACCGTGTGTGTGCATGACGGTAACAAACATGAGACATTGTTCTCTTCGGACGGACACGTTGTAGAGTGTTTGTGTGTTTAGAGAAAAAGAGATAAATCAAAAGTCTGGCATCTGCTATTTGATTTTATAGTTTTAAAAACAATGCCTAAAGTAGTTGAGCTAGTTGAGCTAGTTAGGCTGACGTTGATAGATTGTCTTCAGGGTCCTTGTACACCAGCAGTTTATGATTTGACTTTCACCATTCGATGGGTGAATGCTGACATACACATCTACTCCCATCATCCCTGATCTGCTCTGGATTTGTCACAGGGCGGGGGATTAAGGACAAAAACACGTCACTCATGTCACCAATTTTGTCGTTGTTTTTTAAATACCTAAGGATCCCAAAATACCAATGCAGGTACAAGATGCTCACGATACTCTGACCATTAGAATCATTCAAACCCACTGTCATTTTACCCATCTTAAAGCTCAGATGCTGGTTCATCCTTGGAAACATTGCAAAGAATAGCTCCTCAGCCAAATCATGTTAAAAAAAAAATTTTTTTTTTTTTACATGTTCACATTTCCTGTCAGAGTTGAGCGCTGAATTGCTTTGAAGGCTAGACTTAGGAGTGCCACACTAAAGCCTGAAAATGAATATAAATGCTGAGAGTTCTGGTGTTTCAGTGGTGGTGGTGGGGGAGACAGTGCTTAAGGACGGGGGTGAGTTTGTGATGAGGAACTCCCTGCTGCGGGCACTGGGCGAGCCATACTTCAAGCCACTTTAAACCAGAGCTGGGATGCCAGAGACAGATTGGGCCCTGCCCTGCTCGCTGCAGCGTCAGCCCAGGGGGACCCAGTGGAATAGGAGCAGATTATTAGACAGGGAGGGACAGGAAAAGGAAGCTTCCAAAGGGAGAGAAGAATGGGGGTCATTGGGCCAGGGCCCGGGAGGGGTGCGCCGATTGTGCTCTGAGAGCAGGGAGGGGCGCAAGGTCAGAAGCTGGCTCAGGGCTGGCAAGGCAGGGAGCAGGCAGGGGAATATGCTGAGTGCCGAGCTCGGGAGGAGACGGAAAAACCAACGAGCTGGATGCAGGAAAGGAGTGAGGCGATACAGGGTCTGGGCTGGGCTGCTGTTGTGCGCTGAGCACAGAGGTCGAGGGTTGACCCTCTGCGTATCGTGATGGGCCCTACTCGCTGCCCTGTAGGAGCTGAAGTTCCTTGAGCAGAGTGGACCAGGAGTCCCTCCTTCTGAGCAGTCCCTCTCACACAGAGCTCAGCCCTCAAGAAATCCGCTACAAGTCGGTTTTCTACAACCGGTGGCCGTCAGGGACCCTCTGACTCTGCTGGAGGTTCTCTCAGCTTCTCAGGTGGCTCTGGAGATGCTCCCTGGGTGCCAGTGGGGGACCAGGAGTTGCAAGATGGTGGGGTTTAAGTGTAGTCTTTATTTTTTACTTTATGGCTTTGCTTTCCCATGTCACTTACACAGCAAAGTCAGAATAAACATGTAGAAAGAAAAATATGGTCTGGAAGAGGCCGGGTGGGTTGTGACTAGGGTGGCTTTGTGGAAAAATTGGCCTCCTTTCCTCTATGGGTATGTTTATCACCTATAAAATGAGGACTTGGGACTAAGGAGCTCTTTAAGTTTCTAGTAACTTTAGCAAACACCTGCAGAAAATGTGTTTGGTTGAACTAACTAAGCATCCGAACCAGATAGTAGGGCCACCTGGGACCCAGTGGACAGGGCTCAAGTCCCTCCTTCACCACTTACTAGCTTGGCGAAGCCAGCAAGTTACCTTATCCCTCTAAGCTTTAGTTTTTCTGTCTTTAAAATGGGCAAGAGTCAACGCGTGGATTGACTGCACCAAGGCCGTAGCTTAGCGCCAGGCCTAGCACTGTGTGAGCCCCGGGACGCGGCAGCTCGGATCCGCGAGCTGGAGTGAAGCTGAGGTCACCGAGAACATTCACCACACAGGTACTTCCTGGCTAGCGCGCACATGCTGGCTCTGCTTCTTACTCGTCACGGACTTTGTTTTTCTTGAAACCTTCCTTGATTTCCTACTCAGCCACCAGAGAAAGGACCCTGAGCTCTTTGCTGCCTGGGGGATTCGCGTGGCTCCTCGGGCAGCTGGCTCGTTTTTTGTCTGTATTCTCTCTCCGGGGCTCATTTGCATGTCCGTCTTCCTTCCCCGGACACCCGAGAGTTACCTGCAGTCCAGGGATGTGTCTCCTGGTTCCTCCTCTAGGGTCCCCTCCCTGCATGCTTCTTCCCACCAGGCACCTTCCAAATGTTTTTTTGCAATGAGACTAAAGCACTGGGGGAGAGAGTCTGGGAAGGTGTTTCATGGAAATGGGGGGGGGTGGGGGCTCTTGGCATCGTTTCCGTGTTCCCTGGTGGTTGTGGCTGCTGCCTTGCTCCCCAGGCAGCTGGGCCTGTGACCCGTAAGGCATTCCCCTGTGGACATTCTCGCCCCAGAAACGTGTGGCTACCTCCCCCGCAGCCTAGGGAGCTTGGGTGACAGACAGACACCATAAGGCAGAGTTTTGAGCCTCTCTTCCAAAGTGGCAGAATGCAGTACTTTCTCTTGGTTTCCCTGCAATCTGAGCAGGTAGGTTTATCTTTTAGACCGAAGTCTGAGAGCTGCAAGTACAGAAGACACCCAAGATTAAAAGTTAAAATTAAATATTTCATGTCGCTTTAAGGAAAAGTGAATTAAATAAGGAATTGAATCATTTCTAGGGTAAAGAGCAGAGGCTAGATCCTGCGTGAAGTACTATGCAGATAACTACTCCTTTTTTGTGTGTTTTTTCCCCTTGAACTTGGGATCCCTGTGTATCACAGACAAGCATCAAAACCCAAGATTCAAATCTGTTACTGAATCCATTCCAGAAAAGCGGGGAAAAGCTACCAATTTGTCATCTGTTATAAAATTTCATAACCTTTCTTTTTTTGATATTTTTGTACTATTATTCACTCGGCTTGAAATACTGCGCCAGATTTGCGCCTGCTCATTTTACTATGTGTGCATGGCTGTGGTCTTTATTTTATAAGTAAGGACTGTCGGGTTGAGTTAGCCATGCTCAGATCGTTCACGCTGCAAGTCCTTGAGTCAGGCTCTCCGTGGTTTGAGGCTGGCTATTTTTGGGTATGGTCAGGAGGGAGCCAGTTAAAAACCTGAACTGCCTCGTTCCCAGGGTGGTCTTTCTCTGCCGGGATTGTGGTCAGCGGAGCGGGAGGGCCGTTCGAGCAAAGCTCTCGTGTCACATCCTGGGTGAGATTGGTTGGATGAGAAAGAGGAATCTTCATCTGTCCAAGTTGCCAGTTTTTATAGCTTCCCAGTAGAGCAGAAGCAGCTTGGAAAGATGGTGAATTTTGTTTTTCACTGGATATGCAAATATGTATTGAGGAATGCTGGTAATGGGCTTGTCTTGTGGGTTTGGAATGGGGAGTACACGGCATATAATGTTGTGCTTTCTCGAATAAAGTGACTGGGAAGGCCGTCCGCCAGGTGAGTCAGATAGGGCACTGCGGAGGTGTTTATCTGACTTGAGGTGACAACGATTTTTGAAGACAGCGACTTCCTTGGAAAGTCTTATTTTGAGGGTTTCACCAAATTTCAGCTCAATATTTAGTTAACACAGACGAATCATTACGGAACATGTTAATTCTGTTTTTCCATTTTTATACAATCAGTCTAACATTCCCTTTCAAATACAATACTCTTTCAGGTTTTGCTCCTAAGCAGTTTTCTGACTTTCTATTTCTATTTCAATATTTTCTGCCACCCAGACATCAACAGATGGACAGGGACATTTCAGTACCCCCCTCCCACCCCACCCCCCAAGTTCTCACGAGCCACACACACACAAGTGCCGAGTTCCGCCTGGCTGCTTGCTTCTTGGCACAGGCCTTTGATTCCTGAAATGCTCAGAGCAGACCAAAAAAAAAAAAAAAGTCTTTCTCAGGTGAGCCTGTCCAAGAATGTCTTTTTTTTTTTTTCCTTAAAAAAATAGTCTCCCGCTGCTCCCGCCCACCCCACCGAAGTGGGGAAGGCAGAGCCGATCCAGACTGGTCTGTACTTTTTCCTTGGGGTCCCCTTGGTGCGGTGGTCCCCGCCACGGGCTAGCTTGCTGGGGAGTGCGTGGACCACAGAGCACAGGGGCAGCCCGCGGGCAGCTGGACCTCATGGCCACCTCCTGGCCCAGCCCGTTGCTGGAGCTCTGGTGCCTTCTCGTCAGGTTTGCCGGCTATAATAACGGAAATAGCAAAAAAAAAAAAAAAAAAGTCAGCCGACTCCTGTCTGCGTGTCGGCACTAGTCCAGGGAGTTTCAAAGGGATGCTTTATTGATTCTGTAATTGCACAGTAGAATGGACAAGCTGAGCTGAACCTCAGGGCCAGGAAAGCCCCTGCTCCACCAGCAGCTCCAGATGAGCCCGGGTTTGGGAAGAGCTCACAGAGCGGTTGCAACTCAAGGTGAAGTGTACTTAACCCTTTCTCTAATGTGCCCCTTCCAGTTTCTTTTGTGTGGTTGTGTGTCCAGGCCACATCTCTCTGTAGGGATTTCAAATGTTTTAATTTCCTTTGAATCTCTTGACTTGCCCTGTTACTGTTTTATGAGTCTGCCTCTTGAAGGGCTGTTGTCGAACCTTGCTCATGAAAGACAGTTCAGCCAGGAGCCTCTTTGGAACAATGACCTCTCGATAGCAGCTTTGCACAAACTAAAGACCATAAAGCAGGTTTCTGAACCAGACTCATCAAGATACAGTAGCCCATTCTCTGCTAAGAAGCTGATTGCTTTCCAGACCTGAAGGAGTGGACCAAGCTGTTTTGCCAAAACAATTGAAAATTAGCTCTCTAAACTTTTCCTGCTGCCGTATCTTTCCACGGCATTTGTATCTGTACTGTTCCCTTAATTTGGTTAGAGCAGGAAACAGTTGGAACATGGGCAGTTTTAAAACCAAAAAGGAAATGCTGAGGACTTTACAGAGCGTCTCACTCAGAGGCAGGCTAGAGACACCTGACAATTTTCAAAATTGCTTCCTCAGATCTCCCTGATAGCCACGGTGCCGTGGGAGAGATTGCTCGCTCTTTTGCTGCCACGTTCGTCTTTCTGAGAGTTCAGGGGCTTGGAATGCAGACGGACGGTCTCACTTTCCTACCAGAGAAGAGAGGCTAAGCCGCCATCACACGTATTCATCCACTTGATGGAAAGCCATGATACTGATGCCTCAAGGTCGGACTTTTCTCTGAATTGAACTCTAGACAGTCTCCCTCTCCCTTGTGGTTCTGCTCTTCACCTCAGTGTGGAAAATTGCGAGATATTCCTATTTTGAGCTAATGCTTTTCCTGGATTCCAGTCACTCGTTTTCAGGTTCCTGGAAGATCTCTTCACAAAGATTCCCCCCCGCCGGCCTTACTCCCAGATCTCTTAATAGGCATTTCTGGAATGGAATTTGTCATCTTTTCCCTTGTACCTGCTCATTCTTGTGTTTCCTATATCTGTTAATTCCAGTACCACCTTTCCAGTCGCTCAGCCTGAAGCCTAGGAGTCCTCTTCATTTTTGCAGCCCCTCACTCGTCATATTCCCTTAGTTGCTAAAGTCTGTGACTGGCATCTCTGCTTCTCATCCTGTCTATTCTCTTTGCTGGGTTTTTCCTCTCATTCAAGCCTTTGATATGTTTTCTGCATATTATTGTGGTAGCCTGCGGCTGAAAATGCTGCCTCCATACGTTTCTGTTGGAACAGTCTGAATCATGTCACATATGTTTGTTCTGAACCTTCAGTAGCTCCTTTTATTGACAAAAGAGCCAAGGCTCCTTAGCCAGGCATTCCAGGCCTTCTGTGATTTCCGTGCACACTCCCTCTGCAGCACGGCTTCTGCTTCTCCTTAATCCCCTCTCCACAGCCCCCCCACTCCCACCTAGCTCCCCTCCATCATGGACACTTTCCTGTTAGAGTGTTGCTTCTCCTCTCACTCTGTGTGAAACCTTTCTCCATTCTCTATTTTGTATTCATTTATTAGTTCATGTATTCTGCAGCCCCTGACTGACTTCTGTCTTTGTGCCAGACCCTGGGCTCCATATTAGATCCAGGGAGACCATGCAAACAGCTGTGCTTCCTCCCTTTATGGTCTTTTAGGGGGAGAGTCAAATAATACGTAAGTCAAGAAATATATGTTTATGAGTGGGGTGATTATGTGAAAAAACAAGTGCTTCTGATGTTTTAAGAGACAGAGAAGGAGGCTATTTTAGCTTGTGTGGTCAGAGAAGGACTTTCCAAGGAGGTGCTATTCAGGTGAAGGTTTGCAGGATGAGATAGAGACCACTGTACATAGAGCTGGGAAAGAACCTTTTTGGCAGGTGGGACAGCATGTGCAAAGGCGCTGAGGTAGCGTCCACATAAGTCTTAAATGAACTGAGAGATTCTGGTCCTTCTTCTGTTGAAGTTTTCATTTTTCTTTTTCTTTCATGTGCCCACTATATTCCTCCTCTCACCAGAAGCTACTTTGGTTTTCCTTCGTAGTACTTGTCTATCTTGCCTCATAGTGAATGTACTGAATGAGTTTCCTCTGAATTCTTTGAGGATGATGACTGTATACTGCACATTTCCATTTTTCTTACTCATATCTTCCAGAGGAGAGAAGTCCATCTGACGGGACTTACAGATTACTTGCTGAATTGTTTATTGATGTTGCAAATATAATTTGGCAAATGGCTCCATTTAACCAACAGTGGAACTTATATGCCTCACTTTGTCCCCTGACTTTTTTACTCAACCCCTTGGACTTCATAGAATCTTTTCAATCCTTAGATCTACCTGCTTTTCCAGAGTACCTTGTTTCTCAGCTCATAGGTCAAGACGAGTTGGTGTTAGTTGTTACTATCCTCTTTCAACTCCCCATGGGATCAGAGAGCTGGCATGATCTGAGGCTCATGCATTGAGTTTGGGGTTAATGCTGGGTGTTTTTTCTAGTTCTAGGCAGAAACGTGGATGAGCTGGCGTGTAGGTCAAACCCAGCTAGCCTCCAGGCTATGGTCTTGAACAGGCCACATTATTGATTGATGTGGTTCAGCAATATGTGGATGGCTGAATGTGGTTGTGATCCTGGAAATTTGTTAAAAGTTTGAAGAAGCCCAATTTAGTGGGCTTTTGTGTTAGATGAATGTCATGGTAGAGTAAGAAATGGAGGCAAATGTAGAGGTACTCATAAATCTCATGTCTTTTTTTTGGTTCCTTTTTTTTAAGTGGTTTAGCTGCCTTGCCCAAAAGAAATCTTACATGGACCCAACCGCCCCCCCCACATTTAAAATAAACAAAAGTTGAATTCTAATGGTTGACTAGGGGCACGAGTTCAAAGCTCCTTCTTCTTGTTTTTTCATTCAGTAGATACTTAGTAAGCACTTATTTTGCCAGGGACTCTGCCTGCAGCCGAGTAGACAGTTATACACCAGGAAGTTGAGTGACTTACAACGCAGAGCAGCTTGTCTCCCCCGCACCCCACACCTTTCATACTATAGTGGCCCCTTGGAACAGAGTTGGAAAACCACAGTCTGTCCTAACAGTAAAAGGAGCACACTTTGTAGGTGATTATCTGACATCTACAAGTTAGCATAATCCTAGTCTGTTTAAAAATTCAAATTAGTGCTTTTTATGTTTTCCTCAGTCAACACTTGGAGTGTAGCAGCCGCCATATGCATTGCTCTCTGCCCAGGGAAGCATCCTATTTTTTTTCTCAGCCACTCCTTACCTCTTATGTTTGACTTGTACCTTCCCCCGCTCCCTGCCTCCAGCCTGGCGGTTTTCTCGTGGAAGTGTTTTGTTTTTCTGGTTGGACCTTTGGTTTTTTGAAGGCAAAGGATGGGTTTTCTGCTTTCGTCTTATAATAGTGAGCACAGTGTAAGTACCGGTTGCTCAGTGAATCCCGATGGTCGGTTCTCCAGCTCAGCAGTGACATCACGCTCAAGGTGTGGTTCTCCTAGGATGTATAGGAAATGAGTGGAAAAATTGGATTGTGAGTTTTTGTGTGATTTGAAAAACCCTGCTGTTTTTAGATTCCTATTAAGTGATCACTGGAACTTAGCAGTCATGTATGATTTTTTTTTTTTTAAGATTTTTTGTTTATATATTCGACAGAGATGGAGACAGCCAGCGAGAGAGGGAACACAAGCAGGGGGAGTGGGAGAGGAAGAAGCAGGCTCATAGCGGAGGAGCCTGATGTGGGGCTCGATCCCATAACGCTGGGATCACGCCCTGAGCCGAAGGCAGACGCTTAACCGCTGTGCCACCCAGGCGCCCCAGTCATGTATGATTCTTAAGCATGATGGTCCCCACTGCTTTGATAGCCCCCTAGCACCCGTGTTATGGGGTGGTTGAAATATCATGACCTCAGAGTCAAGAGAAACAGACATTGAATCCTCTTGTGCTTGGCTGCGGGGCATTGGGCAAGGGGCTTGTCTTGGTTTCTTTCCTCCTTGGTAACATGGGCAAGTCGCTGGTGTGGACTGTGAGTGAGATTAGGAAGGTACCTCACCCAGTACCTACGACATAGCCAGAGGTTATATAACGTGGGCATTTTCCTTTATTATGCTCTGAAAGCCTGAGAGGACGTTTAGGGTCTTCCCAGTTAGAGCAGAGGAGGTGTTTCTCTGTGCGTGTTTTCCAAGATGATGGTCCCTTCTTTACTACCGTAGGTCAGACTGTTATTAAAGCATCTCTCAGTCCTGCTCATCATTACTCATTTTAAAAGGTACATGTTCTGGCAGAGAAGTTAACATCTGGTTTTGTGGGTACATTTTCATAGTCTGCAGGTATATTTAGGGCCACACATGAAATCCTGTGACCCAGGACAAACTGATTGAATGCATCTGAAGACACATGTACAATGGGGAGACGTAATCCTACTTTTCTGCCAGACTACAGCAGCCTTCCATGAGGGAGGAGAGAAGAAGGGCTCTGGCTCTCAGGAAATGTCTGTGACGTACACACAGGCCAGGCTGGGATGCCCTTGAGTTGGCCCTGTGGGCAGCTACCCCTCCAGTCCTGGATCCCGTCCTCTTGGTGCCCGTTTCAGAAACATGTCTGTGCATGCCAGCCAGTGGGAGATGCTCCTCGTGTTAGCAGAAGCTGGTCTGATCCCAGATGTCCTATAAAGCTGAGCAGTTTGTGAGTAAGGGCAAAGGGCACACCTTTAGGGCTAATGTGTTTTTCCTTGGCAGAATTCCAGGATGAGTCTCTGTCCTTGCCAAAGGAACACCACCTCCGGGCCTGTGATGAGGATGTTCCGAGTGGCTGGGTTGGTCTGGGGAGTGGGAGCCAGGGGCCTCCTCCTCACGATTGGATGCGCGCTTGGACTTGCCAATACTCTTTGTGTTTCTCCACTTCCTCGTCTGTAAAATGGGGTTAATAAGACCTGGGGAAGGAGAACTCAGAGGAGTTGTGTGGATTCGTAAACTTACCCTCAGAAAGTGCTTTGAAGATGTGAAGCTGTCCAGAGGCTTGGAGGTATTGTACATGGGCACGACAGAGGTGCAGCCATCTTGCGTCTTTGGCTTGTCTGGTGCCCCCAGGAAGTCGAAGGCCTCAGACTCTGGGGCTGGGTGTTGGGGTTCAGGTTGTACTCGCCTGGCTGTTGATCCACTTTTAATTTTTTTCTGAGAAAATCATGGCTTATTTTCTTAGGTGAGACACCAGTTCTTTTACTGGAGTAAAAGAACTTTTTTCCTTGTGTGAAAGGAAGGAGAGAGAGAGAGAGAGAGAGAGAGAGGGAGAGAAATGAGAATATCTGCCTGTAATCTGTATGTATGTAGCTTTTGTGGAAAGGGAGATGACAAAATTTCATGTCTTACGTGGCCGAGAGGGAGGACAGTTGCCTTCTTGTCTGTAAGAGTCAAATCTGGCCACTATGTCCTTCCCAGAAGTGTGGGAGCCCAACGGCCTTATCAATGAATGACTTCCACATCTAATGGAAGGACTTGTTGCAACTTGGACAATTATCAATTTTGCTTTTCTTTTCGATTATTTTTCCACACTTCGGATTCGTTTGAAACGCGTTTTCAGCCTGGCTTTGGTGGAAACTTGTTTTCAATTGTGGGCTCTCCTGACCTCACTGGGATGGTGGGAAGAAAAGGTGGAGATGAGGGGGAAGGTCCCTACATCCTTGTGGCTCACATTGTGGTCCTGGACCAGCAGCTTCCGCATCACCTGAGTGCTGGTTATTAATGCAGAATGCTTCCTCCCCCCACGCCCCCCCACCCCGACACACACCCTGAATCTTTGACCAAGGTCACCAGGCGGTTCATATCTACCTGAAGTTTGAGAAGCACTAGGACATTTTACATTCTATGTATTTTTTCGAATAGCAGTGAAAAGTGGCGGGTGTTGGTGGTTCTTGGTTGAGAAGTTCATGTTTACGCTGAGGCCGTTACATGCCCCTTTCTTCGGAAGGGTCTACATTATCACTCCTCTAGATTTCCGACTTCCTTTATGTGTTGTCCTTGACTTGTGTTAGAAAGCTGTGAAGTGTGACTGAAACTAGCGGGTGAGTTCATGTTTCCTGTTCCACATCACACCATGAAGATGTCGAAATGTCTGAAAGGAGAAGACGCTCAGTACCCAGGTCGCTCGGTGCCTGCACACCGCCTTAAGGACTCGGGCCGGGTTGCTTGAGAAGTGCAGGAGGAAGTGTCTCGTGAAATGATGAAATAGAAAACCGAGGCCATGTCGGGAGGGGTCAGATTATGACTTGTGCCCCTGAGCTGCTCGGATGGCCGTGCTCCATCAGCAGTGCAGACGCAGCTGGGATGCTAATCATAGTCGGGTGAACCCTGGTCTGGCTTGATTGAAGAGGATCGTGGTGTTTGGTGATGGTTTTAAGAGTAAGCCTGCCATTTCAGGAGAGGCCTTTGGGCCGTGGCTTGGTAACGTCATACCCTGGGATGAAAGAAGAGTCAGGCCAGCCTCTCTTTGGGCAGGAGGTCCTGAGACCCACAGCCTCTCTATTTCTAGGGTGAACCATTCATTATGCAGGTGTCTCTGTCCTGAGTCTGGCTGGTGACTGATGTTTGCATATCGTGGTTATCCTAAAATAGGACGGGCTGCAATTTATTGTCATGCATTGGGGAGATGGCCCTCAGACGATTTATGCTTCTTTGAAAAAAATGTCAAATTGTATAAATTCAAAATTATTTAGGAAACACGTGCAATTTTGGTTGCCTTATTGAATAGAAAGATAACTAGATTGCCGTAGCATAGCGAAAATATTGAAACCATGTGTAGCTTTATTCTTTTCTCTGAAATTATGAACAGGGCATAAATTTACCTGAGGGTAGAGGATGGCATTGCCTAGCTAAACTCACCTGTAATTTGTTTAATTTTTTTATCCTGATGTCAGAATTGCGGAAAATGATATTCATTCACTTTCTGCTGCAGTTTCGTTCTTCCTTTGCTTACTCTTATGTGGTTTTCCCCCTAAGAATGTGTTGTTCAGAGCTCTTCTTTAGGAAACATCTCACTTTGGTAGTGATGGTGGTAAGTTTCCTTTGGAATGTCTGTCCCTTGCAGATTGGTAGCCTCCTTTGTGATAGGAATATTTCTAGTCTCATCTCAAGGGCCGTCCTAGGGTGAAGCTTCAGGGAATATTGACAGGAATGTGAAGACCCTCGGGGTCCCATGATTTGATTCGGTGGGCCTGGGACTCACCAGATGCTGGTTGGGACAGGAGGTAGAAACTCAGATGCGTAGCACCAGGCAGGGAAAGCTTCTTTGTTTAAAACTGCCTTCGATCCCTATCTACTCTCCTGATCCACCTCCACCTTGGATACGGTCTGGTTTTTCATACACGTAATTGTAAGTCAATCTATGTACATACACAAGTCCATAACTGTGTATATATCTGTATCTGTGTGTATATGTTTATATATCTGACCTTACGGACATACACAGACGTATACCTTTATAGACATGTGTGTATATGCCCCTATGTCTATATGTATGCATTTTTAAAAATCATTTTAGGGAATATCATGATAGAAACGTTTGGGATGCACATATTTAATCCACTACACAGATGAGGACACTGAAGCTCATAGCAGTGCAGTGACCTCAGTAGCGTCCTGGTAGAATTAGATCCCACGCCTCTGCTTTCCTGCCATGTGCTCTAAGATGGGTCGACAGCTTCTCTGTCCCTCTTCGTGTAGCTACGCGATGGCTTGTCAAACTGCACACCCTGGTTTTTGCCATATCTTTATATATTTGGTATACACTTTACCTACTATTGCTTTAAATTGCTTTTTAAAGATTTATTCATTTGTTTATTTATTTTTAATTCATATTTTTCATAAAAGGACACTTTAGAATTTGTTCGTTATTGGAAAACTAGTATGACGGTGAATCATAAAGGAAAGAAAACTGTCAAAATAAACAGCTAGGTATTAAATGTGTGTGTGTGTGTGCGCACATGTGTGTGTGAGTATGTGCATGCATACATACGTATCTCCATTTGCCAACTAAAACCACCCCAGGTACCACCCGTGGTATTTGCACTGTACTTTTGGGAAACACTGAGGTAGACCAGAAACCTCCAAATTAGTTTGCAAATGATGTGGCATATTGAGACTGGTCTCTAAAGGTCATTGCCCTTAATACACTGCTGGTGGGAACTAAAAATGTTGGTGGAGATCCAGTTTCTTTCTTACCTTCTGATAGCAGGTGTTAGGTACAACCTTGAATAAGATCAGTCCGGTCTCACTCAGGACCTATAATGTTTGGAAACCTTTGATTAATCTTTTTCTTCACAGCTCTGCTGCAAGGGTAGAAGCTGTTAATTTGGGATATTGTTTTCCCTTTCATTCCCCTTTCCCTTATGTGTTGTTAACTTCTGATTCTTAAATTCTTACATTAACCTTTTAAAATATATATATAACTGGTTTAGTAGATGCTTTCTTAATGTTTTGCAGTGATATTAGCCTCGAGTGAGTAACTGGAATAAAATATTAAGATTGTGGTTGCCCCAAATTAATCTTTTGGTTTTGAGTTTATATCCTATCTTTGGATTTTGGGATCTCAGGTGGGCATGATAAAATATTGTAGTTCTGACAGTTAATAATTTTTTCTATTAGCTTTTTTGGGTGGAGGAGGAAATTGAACTCTTTTATCACTTCAAAATAAGAATAAAGAAGAACCAGTATCAAATTAGTGTATTATGTAAAATGGAAGAAGGGAAAAAAAAAATCTGTCATTTTCTGTCTCTGCCATTTGAACCCAAAGCCCTGAAAGGAATGGTGTATTTAAGTTAGAGAGCCCATGTGGGAAAATTCAAGAAAAATGCTGCTTAGCCCCTGCTTTGCTGTGTTTCCTTTTCCTGTGCAGGAGAATATGCAAATTGCCTTTCTGTGGATGCCCTGTCACATCCTTGTAAAGGTTCTGTGGGGATCCATGCATCTTGCTGAGTTGAGCCTTGTGCCAGCTTGGAGAGTTTGATTGTTTTTGCTAATAGAGACAGATTTTGTCATTAGAGATACCCAAGTGTGGTGCTGCCTACGTTCTTCTTGGGTCTCTGGTCACAGCAATCCCTTTGGCTTTAGGTGCAATTCAGCGAAAGCACACACACATACACACCCGCACGCGCGCGCATACGCGCACACACACACACACACACACACCCTCAGGCACACAGAATTTGAACGCACGCGCGCGCATACGCGCGCACACACACACACACACACACACCCTCAGGCACACAGAATTTGACTGTGGAATTGGCAAGGAATAAGTGAGCCAAATTTGGCCTGTAGAAATTAACACTGGCAACTTCATGAGTAAAAATTACATGAAAAGCACTCATGGGGGAAGGAGGAAGGAAAAAAATCTAGGATAGCAGTGCAGCAGACCACGTTTCCTCTCCAGTCTGTCTTCTCAGGGCTGTTTGTCTAAACAGCATTGCCATTTTTTCTAAACAGTACTGCTGGTGTCCTCGATCTGTAACATGAAGTGAATCAACTACACAGACCAAATGCTCGTTGAGTTGAGAGTTCCTTTATTTGGCCAAATTAAACCCAACAACCTCAGCTCTGTCCAAACTTGTGCTAGTCTGGGGCCAGCTAAGACGCCTGTCCCCATTTGTAGATCTGCAGAGAAAAATGAAATGATACAGTAGCTGTTTCCTGTTCTTTGGATGAGAAGGAATTTAGCTCCCTGTAAAACTAATCAATTTTTTGTCTCTGAAAAGCTGGAAACATAATACTTAGAGATGGTCTCAGACATGGAAAAAAAAAATCGTAAGAGATTCCATGTGGGTTTTTGAAAGGTAAGTAGGGAGGTTACAGTCTTGTGTGGATGGTCCCTGACTTCCCTCTGCCACCTGAGCGTCTGCTGCAGGGGACGGTCCAGAAGCACAGTGCTTATTTTTAGGACAGTTTGGAATGGTTTACAGTTTTGGTTTTGGTGCAGGGTCTTACACGTCTTAGTCCACAAGCGCAGATACAGAGATAATTGGAAGTCTAAAATCAATAATGATGGAGCGTAGCCAGTGGGAAACAGATGCCGGACTAAACCATCTGTAAATTCCATGGTGGGCGGAGCTGGGGCTCAAAATGTTTATTTGCATCCTGTGGACCCCTGGAATAGCCCCGAGGATGCTGCGGGGCTATACCATTTGCCTTCCCAGCTCTCTCCCTTCCAACCGCACCTCTACCTGCTTTCTTATGTGTATTGGAACGATTGCTTTGGGCATTTCGTAAGGACCTTCTCTCATTTTTGCATATATCGGGAATCCACTGAATAAGGTTGGACATTTTTTCTCATAAACTGGTTCCATTCCAGTCGGCTCGCCGTTCAGCAGCCTGAGAAATCTCTTCAAAATGTAGGTATAATCATGTCCCCTTCACCTGTTCAACACCAAACTGAGGTCCCTTCAATGGCCTCCCAGTACCCTTAGGATAAAGACAGAATTCTGTCACAGGATCTGTACAACGTTTATAGTGTGAATTCTGGTTTCTTCTCATTCTGTGCTACCCCCACCTTTATTTTCTCTTGCAGCCGCCCTGGTTATGTCTTGTTCTGCTTTTTGGTGCCACAGAGCCTTTGCATGTGTTCCCTCTGCCTGGAGTATGCTGCCATCTCTTCTTTACCTGGTTACTTCTTACCTGCCCTTCAGCTCACAGCTTAATTGTAACCTCATCAGGGAGTTCTTCCTTGATCTCTCTATACTGCCAACATCACTCTTAAACTTTGTTCTGACGCCGTATAACTTTGTGGCATTTATCCCAATATAGTTTATATGTATCTTTGTTTCTATATTGATTAATGCCAGTCTTCTCACCATCTGCAGCAGGCAAGAACATAACTTTTCCGGGTCCAGTTGTATACTAATCTCTAAGCACAATGCCTGGCACAAAGTAGGTATTTTGTAAATATTTCTTCAGCAAATGGCTGTAGTAGTTGGTCTGTTGTTCCTGTTTGGACAGATACTGGAGTCTCAACTTTCTATGATTTTGAGTCCTTTTGAAGTCCTATTTAAAAACCAAACCAAGTAGTTTACTTATCAACCATGTGGTTACTCTCTAAGTGGTTCACTGTATTTTTTTTTTTTTAATTGCCTTTATGTTACAGGGCTGAAGTTCCTTTTGGGGGGGGTGATTGTGTGTTTTGTGGGGTGAAGGGCAGTTTGTGGTCATGACTGTTTTATAATCAAAGACTCAAACGTTGTATACTAAAGCCTGTAATGAAAGCAACAACAACAACTAATTGTTGTTTTGTTCTGCTTAACTTGTGATCCCTGATAATGCTCCCACCCTTAATTTGGTGTTAGGGCGTCATATATGTCCCCATAACCATCTATAAGCCATTTACCATCTCTCAACTTTTTCTGTGTGTACCTATGAAATGAGAGAGTCGGGTTACATGATATCTAAGTTCCCTTCTGGCTCTGATAGTCTAGGTTTTATTTGTATAAATATTGGCTCTCACATCAAAGACCCAGGTTCAAAAACGTTTCTATGTCTATATCTTATAAAGCTTACATGATTTCATGGAGGATTTAGACATTTTTTGTTATCAATATGAGTGAAAGTTATACTCGTAGATTGAAAAATTATTATCATACTTAAGGATATTAACTTTTTTTAATTGCTGGGATCCTCATTGCCCCATTTTTTAATGAGCCTTTAAATAGGTGGTCCATGAGAAATTAAAAAATTTTCTCGACAAATCAGTTTTGGCTGCACTTGGTTTCTTCTTTCTCAGATTTTCTGATACACACATGTGCCTTATGAATT
The DNA here is from genome assembly GCF_017311325.1 of Ursus maritimus. NCBI lineage: Eukaryota > Metazoa > Chordata > Mammalia > Carnivora > Ursidae > Ursus > Ursus maritimus. Next base: position 20,421,675 of record NW_024423786.1, read on the forward strand.
TCCAAGAGGTGGGGCGTTGTGTTCTTACTGGAATACAGATTCCATGGAGAGGAATGCTATTCTTTGGCATAAATGTATGTATGTGTGTATTGGGGATGGAGGGAAAGATTCTGGTACAGATGACCTTAAGATATGAATGAGAACTTAATGTTGTGTTTCCAAATACCTGGATTTCTCATGGGGTGTGATTATAGTATACTTTGAGTGTGCCTTTTAATTTTTTAAAATGAACAATAACAAAAATAGTAAGAAAGTGCCAGGAGAATATAGTGTTCTCAATGAGAGCCTGGTATTGGCTTATTAACGTGAAGCCACGTGCAGGATTTGAAAAGTAAACCACCAGTCTATTAGATGGTGCTGATCCATCAATGATTGCCCTTACAAACTTCCGGGGGCTGATCTTAATTATCCTTTTTTTGTTGTTGTTAAGAGGGGGATGGGGCAGAGGGAGAGGGAGAGAGAGAATCGTAAGCAGACTCCATGCCCAGCACAGAGGCGTGGGCTGTGACACGGGGCTTTCTCTCACAACCCTGAGATCATGACCTGAGCTGAAATCAAGAGTCAGATGCTTAACCAACTGAGCCACCCAGGCGCCCCTTAATTATGTTTTTTATTTCACATGCTTTGTGATTGTCGTCTTATTCCTTACCCATGGCATTATCGTTATCATGGGCATATCCAGTCTTGACAGGCAAGGCTACGAAGAAGTACCTTTGAGATCCCGGCCTGCAGGTTCTCCTCGTGATCTGCTTCGTCTTCTTTTGTCCTCCACTTTCGGCCCCCATCAGAGGGCTGGAGCAGGTCCAGAAGGCTCCATGAGTTGCTGTTAGCATAGTCCTCAAGTCAGAGGAAATTCCCCCTCGTTTGTTCCCCTTTTAGTAATTGGAAATGAGACCTAAATCTTAACCAGTAAGTCCTTAAGTGCGTTGACGGATGCGTTGGTGGAAAGTGGAACGACTGGAGGCTACCTAACGTCATGTGTGGACGCAGAGGGTCCTGCAGAGCTGGCCATTCCCTCCATTCTGGGAAGCTCCTAGCCTTCCAGAGCCAGAGGCCAGCCCCCAGGTGGATGCTGACCAAGTGCTTCCTGATGAAATGGCCCCGAGCTGGTCGCGGAGGCGAACGATGGCGGCCTGCGTAACTTGGGCACTGGCAACTCGAGGCAACGGATTGTTTCTGACAGCTGGTGCAGATATGAGCCTGGGATCAGGAGATCCCCATCACTTCCCACCGACACTCAGGGAGGTGATTGGAAATGGTTTTAGCACTCTCTCTGAAAAACAGTTCATCTGTCAGGAAACGATCTGGAAGGCCAGCAGGACTGGCATTTGGTTTCTTCTCAGTCACCTTTCTCTGCCCTTGGTGGCCAGCGTTCCCATGGCTGGTTGAACATGTAGCTTCTCTCCGAGCTGCCGCTGCTTAGGGAGGGAAGCCTTGATGGCTCCGGGTGTTTCTGTTCTGTGCTGCATTCTTTCCAGTTGCATGCCTTGCATTCCTCTTCTTGTCTTTGTCTCCTCACCTTCATCACGGATCTGTTTATTTCACAAGGAATAAATGCTTATTGCTAAACAAAACAAAACAAAAACAAAAAAGAGAGAGGGGGGAAAAAACAAGGAAAAAATGCCTATAGGTAACAAGGAAAAAAATACCAAAATTGTTACTGGTAACATTTTGTGGAATTTCCTTCCATTGTTTTTTCCAGGCATGTGAGTGCACACACCCATATATAGTTTCAAAAATATGAGCTCATACCGTACATGTGGTTTGGTAGTTTGTCTTTTCTATTTAAAATTTATCTTGGGACTTGGTCTGATATGTGTCAGAAAACAAGCTAGATGGATAGAGATCCGTGATAAACCAAGAGAAGCAGCATGTTAATATGTAGCATCTAGGAGGCAGGTACATAAGGTTTACTAAAGAGTTAGTAAAAGTGCAATATATAAAGAGTAGACATCTTGCTATACATTCATACAGATGTATGTCGTATATTTTAATGGCTGCACAACATTGTCTCATAGGGACGTATTATCATTTACTTAGTTCCTTACTGGTTGGACATATGTATGTGTGCCTATGGGTTGATATGGGGGTGGGGACATGTGTGCGTGTGTTTCAATGAGCTGAATGGCTAGTTGACTCTCCCCTCACCCAGCCCAAGCTCCCTGTGTTTTCAAGCGAATGGAACTGTGTGTAGGAGTTTGGAGAGCCACTCCTATATATCAAGAGACAAAGCACCTTTGAAATTCCTACTTCTCGTCTTACTCTTGGTGAGTAGACAGGTGGTACATTAATTCTCTAGTTGGTTTGCCTATATTAAGCAGAACAATATTTTTAATTAGACAAACATATTTAACCCAAAATGTGTTTATTCTCCAGTCTATTTTTTTAAATTTAATTTATGTACACTGTGAGTCGGTCGCTGTGCTGCCCAGGTGCCCACACTGAGGGTGGAGGAGGGGTGGGATCCACATACGGAGAAGTTGACAAGGTGGGAAGGAATGAGCCCCGTCTCACTGGGGATCACAACCCCTGTTTTCTTCCCGCATCCTTTCTTTCTGTTCCTTACCCCGGGAGAAGATTCGGGTGTGTCGTTTTGAAGTATTCGGAATGGCGCCTGCCTCTTGGCTAGCACTCACCCCCAGGCGTGGCGGGGCTCTCTTCTGCGGTTACCTTTTGTGTTATATCCTAGTTCTTGGTCTGGCCCACGTAGACTGCCGTGCCGTGGTGTTTTCCTTGCTTCACGGAGGTGGAGTATTGAGAGCACAGCAGAAAAAGCTTCGGGGCCCCCTTTGATCAATCAGAATGTGAAGCATGGCAGGCACTTCAACCACATAAACCTGTCCTCACCCCACTCTGTAAATCTCACCATCTTTTTTGCACAAGAGAGTTTGGGAGATACTTAGTTCGAGCACTTGAGGAGTTTCAGGCAAGGCACGTGAGACTCAAAGACATTAAGGAACTTTCCCAAGGGTACCCGTGCAAGGGCCAAGGCTAGGTTTCTCCACATCCCGCAGGCCGCGTTGCCTGTTCCTCTCTTGTGAGCGTCCTAAGGATTATGAATAGATTGCCAAACAAGAAAAGAAAAGAGCCGTTTGTCTGGAACACACAGGTCATTTTGAAGAGTGTAGGAGGAGACAGATGCCGCCGGGGTCAGACACTGCTCTGTTTGGAAGCACTCAGACCTTCAGTAGCGCTAACGACATTCATGATCGTTATTGGGAATTTTGGTCTTTACACATCATTGCAGTGTTGGGCCTTCTGGTGAATGTTTTCTCACCTCTTAGTCAGTGAGACGGATAGTGTAGTCTCCGCTGCCCCCTCCATCAGATCCACTTCTCCACGAAAAGTGGGAGCTTAGGGAGATGAAGTGACTTGCTCAGGCTCCTAGCTCATAGTCCTGGTGGCAGTACTGGACCTGAGGTTTCCTTCGCTCGAAAGCTGCTGCTCGTTTGTGCTGCCACACTGGAGGAGGAACCAAAGTGTTGAGCGCTGCTTTTTATGGGTCATTCTGTCTGTCAGAGGCTTGGCCTGCCACCTGCCAGCAGCAGATAGTCAGAAACGACAGTAAGATGGCCATTCAGCTTCTGTAATCCCACGACGGGTTAGGGTTAGTCTTCTCTGGAGGGAGACCTGGAGCAGATACATAAAATGCAAATACATGTAGAAGTCCTTCTATTGTGTTGTGTCAAATGTAACCACTAAAACTCAGTATATGTGAACTTAAAAATTATTTGGCATTATCTGGTACCCCTCAGACAGTGTATGGATTCTGTTCTGCATCTTTGCACACGTTGAACAATGGAGCCCCTAAAACATGCCCTAGAACCCCGACATCGCTTGTAGTACAAGGCTTGTCTCTTTGCCCTGTCTGCTACATGGATGGAGCCACATGGGATAAGGGTCAGCATAACTCTAGGAGCCTTTCAACATTAGCAGTCGGTGAGAAAATAGACAAATGCCAACCCTTCTTAAGAAAAGCCATATCAGGGGCGCCTGGGTGGCACAGCTGTTAAACATCTGCCTTCGGCTCAGGGCGTGATCCCGGTGTTCTGGGATCGAGCCCCACATCAGGCTGCTCTGCTGGGAGCCTGCTTCTTCCTCTCCCACTCCCCCTGCTTGTGTTCCCTCTCTCGCTGGCTGTCTCTCTGTCTCTGTCAGATAAATAAATAAAATCTTAAAAAAAAAAAAAAAAAAAAAGAAAAGCCATATCAAAAATGTTTGCTCTGGGAAAAAGGCATGTATTACTTTTTTTATGCAAAGGACAAAAATGTGATGTGTATTTCAATTTTGAAAAAATAAGGTATCAGGTAACAAAGCATATTCCGGTTGAAATCCTGCATTTTTCCATGAGATGTTTCTCTAAGACCCCAGAAGCACAAAGGTCTACGTTAGAGAAATTTTAAAAAAATGTATTACAGTAGTGTTTGAGATTCATTTCCTAATTCCTTTGAGAATATATATGAAACATGGATTAGATGTGTGTAGACAATTTTAAAAACACACAAATGTATTTTTGGGTACACAACCACACGGGTGCATCTTTTGGTGAATGAAGAAAGCGCAGTGTCTCTTCTGAGTCAGGTAACATCAGGAAATATAATCTACAGTTGGAAGCACACCATAATTTCTTGGCATATAACAAAATTTTGAAACAAAAATAGTAATCCACCTGAAATTTAAAAATGCTGTAAGTGTCTCAAGATATGGAAACCACCTTTTTAAAAACATTGCGGACAGTTAAGTAGGGTAAAAATATCAAAAGATCAACGGTATCTCAAAATCTCCTTTCTAGTCTTAATGATTTGTCCTTTGTTTTTTTAAAATGGAAAATAACTTCTAGGTGCAATTAGTGAACATGTTATGTGCCAGACACTGTATTTAAGTCCGTTATTTGTATCGTCCCTGAAGGTCCGTGTGGTAAGACCTGTATTTTATAGCCAGAGGGGCCGGGGCTCAGAGAGGCGCACTTCCTTGCTGAAGCTCCACAACTTTTAAAAGGCACCTTGAAGAGGTACTGAGTGAGACTTGAACCCGGGCAGTCTGACCCCAAAGTTAAAGCACCTAACTATTAGGATAAATTACTAGAGGGGTTTGTTTTAATTCTTTTTCCTGTACACTTCAGAAGAGCCTGAGATGTCTTTGTTGTGAAGGCCTCTCTTCATGCAAATGACTTGGGAGCCTTAGCGCATTCCTACTACTGTAGACAGTCACATGCTTCTGGCGTGGTGCCTACGGAAGAGGACGTAAAGGCTGTCGTATTGGCACATTCATTCATTCACTTGCTTGTTCATTTGTTCACTCAGTAAATAGTTCAGTGGCAGTTACATTCCAGCTACTGTTTCATGCACTGGGCATAGAGCAGTGGGGACAGCCACTCCCTGATTCGTGGTGCTTACATCCTAGTCAGGAAGGCAGAAATCAAATACATATATGCCATGTCTCATGGTAGTAAGTGGTATGGAAAAAATAAGTCAGGATGGGGAAGTGGAGAATGTGAGTGAGGAGTGTGCTGTTTTTACCCAGGAACTTCAAGGAGGGAAAGGACAGTGAGACATGAGGGGGCCTTGAGGATATCTGAGGGAAGAGCATTCAGGAAGAACAGCAAGTGCAAAGGCCCTGTGGTGAGAGTCTGCTTGTTAAAAAAAAAACCAAAAATACCTATTATTCAAATTAATCTGCCCTTGCGTATACCTTCCTGATCAGATAATCGTATTTTTCTCTGGGGATCTGTATTGAATGGTGAGGTGCCAAACATCCTAAACATGGCATTTCTGGTTCCAGAGATTTGGTAAATATGGAATATAGCCCAAAGGTTTATACCTCTGAGACACATCCTTTCCTAGCCTACTGAGTGATTTATTTTTAGTGGACTGTGTGTAGCCTTATCCTAGGGATTGGAAACCAAGATCTCTATGTTCTATGGGGCAGTGGTTCCAACAGGATGAGAATCTGGTCCCCCTACTTATGGTTACACCCCGAGCGCAAATAAAAGGATTGCCTGTATGGTCTGGAAATGAGTAACTGTTGCATTATGGCAGAGTAAAACATCTTTGAACCATTTTGATCTCAAACCTAAAAGGTTTCACATTAGTCAGTAAAATGTTATGAGATGCTGTGTTCTTAAAATGTACTTGGTAACTCCTTTGCAAATTGTTAATATCGATCCTTTGGAATTCCTATTTTCTTGATGAAAAGTCTCCTGAAATCCACAATTTCCTGCTGGACATTCATAGCAAAATGTATATTTAAACCCTTGTGAGTGCGCGCATGGTAACAGCTCTGTGGAAGCCCGATTAGCTGGTTTCCAATTGGCCAGATTTCCTTTTATTTATTTTTTTTTAAACTATTCTTTCTTGTTGGGGAGAGTATAAAGGCATCAGAAACCCACTCACAGCATTTCATTTCTGATATCCCTCAATATGGAATAAACAATTAAACTGATTTCAGCGTGAATTGTCTCCGAAATATCCCCTTTATGCTTGGCAGCCCTATGCAAAAATTTCCGCCTGTTGCAAATTGAAAGTCTTCAAGTTGCAACCCCCCCTGAAGAACGGTTTTGATAATAGGGCCGTTGTCAGACCCTTAACTCCACGGCACGCTGCTGGGAGCCTCCGGAATAACGTTTAATGTAGTTGTCGGGTGAGGAGTCGTTGGCAGCCATGAGGATCCCTGCTTGAGTGCTCCCTTTCCTGACGGGGAATCTAGGGCAGTGATCAAGCAGGGGGTCTCAAAGGAGGTCTTCAGTCACCGGGTAACACGAAGAATGGGATATACGCAGGCTGCCGGGGAAGCGGGCACAAAGCTCCTGAATTGTAGAGAGACAGGTAATTCCTGTATGAACACCCAGATGACTGGGAACCTATTCCTTACGGAGTCAACAGTACCCGAGGGCACTAAGGCTAATAGGAAATGCTGAAATGGAGATTTTTTTTTTTTTTTGGTCTCTAGTTTTGTACTGTTTATGATCTGCCAGCAGGAATATTTCACGGCATTAAAGGCATGGCCGGAAAGCAAGAAGATGTATATGTATATACACACTCATACACACACACACACACACACACACACACACACACACACACAGTCCCTCTGTATCTTCACAACCCTGATACCACATATGGCCCTTGCGGACGGAGTATTGTGTGTTGTTTAGTCTTGGAACTTCTTTTAAAGATAGGATGTCATTTACAATCTTCAGGCCATATGTTTACTCAGACTTAAGAAACACGGGCTAATCTTTTTCTATTTTGAGGAGTAATAAATTGAAAAGATAATTACATAATATGGTGCATAATGTAACTCTGGCTTGAGCCATATGTGTTTAATTTTAGAGAAACATGCGTGATGACAGGTTATGAAGGATGAAACTATTTTAGTCTTTTTAGGGATTAGAAGCATGATTTAAAAAAAAAAAA
>NW_024423786.1:20429099-20430632 GCF_017311325.1 Ursus maritimus
TTATCCTAGGGATTGGAAACCAAGATCTCTATGTTCTATGGGGCAGTGGTTCCAACAGGATGAGAATCTGGTCCCCCTACTTATGGTTACACCCCGAGCGCAAATAAAAGGATTGCCTGTATGGTCTGGAAATGAGTAACTGTTGCATTATGGCAGAGTAAAACATCTTTGAACCATTTTGATCTCAAACCTAAAAGGTTTCACATTAGTCAGTAAAATGTTATGAGATGCTGTGTTCTTAAAATGTACTTGGTAACTCCTTTGCAAATTGTTAATATCGATCCTTTGGAATTCCTATTTTCTTGATGAAAAGTCTCCTGAAATCCACAATTTCCTGCTGGACATTCATAGCAAAATGTATATTTAAACCCTTGTGAGTGCGCGCATGGTAACAGCTCTGTGGAAGCCCGATTAGCTGGTTTCCAATTGGCCAGATTTCCTTTTATTTATTTTTTTTTAAACTATTCTTTCTTGTTGGGGAGAGTATAAAGGCATCAGAAACCCACTCACAGCATTTCATTTCTGATATCCCTCAATATGGAATAAACAATTAAACTGATTTCAGCGTGAATTGTCTCCGAAATATCCCCTTTATGCTTGGCAGCCCTATGCAAAAATTTCCGCCTGTTGCAAATTGAAAGTCTTCAAGTTGCAACCCCCCCTGAAGAACGGTTTTGATAATAGGGCCGTTGTCAGACCCTTAACTCCACGGCACGCTGCTGGGAGCCTCCGGAATAACGTTTAATGTAGTTGTCGGGTGAGGAGTCGTTGGCAGCCATGAGGATCCCTGCTTGAGTGCTCCCTTTCCTGACGGGGAATCTAGGGCAGTGATCAAGCAGGGGGTCTCAAAGGAGGTCTTCAGTCACCGGGTAACACGAAGAATGGGATATACGCAGGCTGCCGGGGAAGCGGGCACAAAGCTCCTGAATTGTAGAGAGACAGGTAATTCCTGTATGAACACCCAGATGACTGGGAACCTATTCCTTACGGAGTCAACAGTACCCGAGGGCACTAAGGCTAATAGGAAATGCTGAAATGGAGATTTTTTTTTTTTTTTGGTCTCTAGTTTTGTACTGTTTATGATCTGCCAGCAGGAATATTTCACGGCATTAAAGGCATGGCCGGAAAGCAAGAAGATGTATATGTATATACACACTCATACACACACACACACACACACACACACACACACACACACACAGTCCCTCTGTATCTTCACAACCCTGATACCACATATGGCCCTTGCGGACGGAGTATTGTGTGTTGTTTAGTCTTGGAACTTCTTTTAAAGATAGGATGTCATTTACAATCTTCAGGCCATATGTTTACTCAGACTTAAGAAACACGGGCTAATCTTTTTCTATTTTGAGGAGTAATAAATTGAAAAGATAATTACATAATATGGTGCATAATGTAACTCTGGCTTGAGCCATATGTGTTTAATTTTAGAGAAACATGCGTGATGACAGGTTATGAAGGATGAAACTATTTTAGTCTTTTTAGGGATTAGAAGCATGATTTAAAAAAAAAAAA